>NC_081345.1:26871970-26972165 GCF_029784015.1 Lycium ferocissimum | reverse complement strand
TTACAGGGGCAGCTATCAACAGAAAAGGACAGGGGGAGGCAAAAAAAAATCCTGCAATGCCTTGGCAGTTGTGACATTGTTTTGTTAAACCCGGACAGATGATCCTAGGGATCATACTTCCTAAAGATGAACTAAGAAAGAAGACCCCCAAATTTTAAGGGCACATAGAATTCAAAGTTTTCCCATTTTTCAATTAACAATCATTATCAAGTTGTAAACCTCTCCCCTTTTCTTAAAATACATTTACCTCTCCCACTATTCATAAACTATAGCCTCCCCCCTTTTGCAGAAAGCACTTGATAACGCAAATTGAGATCTCAAAACTTTTTTATTTTCCCAAACATTTTTGAAAATTTTAAACAGCCAATTTTAATTTGGGCCCTTTCCCCATGTTCTTATTCTGCCTATAATCCCCAAAGAAAACCAAAAGAAATATTTATATTAGTTTGTATAGTGAGTACAATAGTATATTTCAGGCTTCCTCTTCAAATTCACCTCTTATTCTCCATCCATTTTTTTCTTTTTTCTTTGACAATAATTTTATCTATCTTGACCAGAAACTCTATTTTTACTTCCTTTTTTTTTTTTATGACATGCGAACCCGCAGCCGCTACCCTTCGGGTGCGCACAGGGTAAACCCAACTCCTATGCAATAGCTCGCAAACCACACAGAAGAGGTAATCCGCACTAGGCAAGCCCCGTGCGACGAGCTCGACCCAAAAACTCTATTTTTACTTTCTGACAATTGTCTTTGAGAGAAGAGTGTTTCAAAAGGCGACATGAGGAAATTAAAGGAAGAAAGGATATTGAAAAATTAATGATAAAAATACAAGACCTATTCATAGGGCTGATACAATCCATATTTTATATGTAACCTATCATTTAACAGTCTAACAGCCGGTATGAGGCACACCTTGTATACCTAAAAGAGAAAGCTTCAAGTATCTTGGGTCCGTAATACAAGTGGTCGGGGAAATTGGCGATGATGTCGCACACCGTATTGGCGCAGGGTGGATGAAATGGCGCTACCTCCCGGGTGCTTTGCGATAAAATGCGCACGCCTAGGCCGAAAGGTAGGTTCTATAGTGCGGTTAGACCAAAGATTATTGTACGAGTAGAATGTTGGCCGATCAGAACGCTGTGTCGCGTTGATGAAGGCAACAGAGATGAAGATGCTCAATGGAGTTGTGTTCATACTAGGAGAGATATGATTAGAAATTAAGTTATACGAGATAAGGTCGGAGTGGCCTCCATGGCGGACAAGATGAGGGAAGCAAGACTGAGATGATTCGAGCATGTGAAGAGGAGTGAGGATGCACTGAGCTGGGGGAGGTGTGACAGGTTGACTCCATGAGGTTAGAAGGGGTGAGGTAGGTAGAAGAAGAATTGGGGAGAGGTGATTAGGACAGATACGGCACATGCTTGACTTCGACCGAGGACGTGACCTTACATAGGAAGATTTGGAGATCGAAGATTAGGATAGAAGGTAGTTGAGTTTTGTCGCGTTGTATGAGTGAGAGGTGGGGGGCTAGCCTTTCCATCTCCTCTTCTCCTTTTCTTAGTAGTAGTATCTAGGTATCGCGTAGAGTATTATCCTTATGTGTGTATTTATGTCTGTATTACTAAGTGTTGCCATTTATTTTCTATCTTGATATTTTGCTGTCCTATTTTCTTGCAATCCCGACTATGTTTGACTATGTTTCTTTTGAGCCAGTGTCTATCCGAAAAGCCCTCTCCACTCCCACAAAGGTTGAGGTGTAAATAAGACATCCTACTCCTCCCGTGCATCTATTTGCGGGATTACACTGGCTTGTTGTTGGTATGAGGCACACCTTGAGAGGTGAAAATCATAACTCTAGTTGTCAAATTCTTTGGGTGAAACATCTTTAAAGCAACTTGTCAGTACCTTAAAGACTAGAATAACAGAACAAAGGGTGACTTGCAAAACCCAATATGCACCGTCTATTACTCTATTATGTCCAGTGCTAGACAAATTGGGGAGACAATGGTTTCACAAAGTCAAAATTACCTTAGGATTCTTCACAGTCTCATCTACACTCAGAATGAGGCACGCTGCTTCAGTGGCTGCATTGATAGCATTTATCTGGAAAAGTAGAAATCATTTGTAAAGGATTTTTAGGAAACAAACTTGTGAAAAAAAACTGATGATCCAATAAAAACAAGAGACGAGATGGGTGGTTGGTCAATAACCTAATTTACCAAATAAATAACAGTGAATGTAATATACCTTCACAACTGCTGGCTCCCAAACAAAATTGGCAAATGAATCGGCAATGCCACCAGTATTAATGTCAACTCCATAAGGTGCACCCTCACCTGTCCAGGATAGTGAATTATCACTAAGGAGTATGAATTTTTTTTTGCCTTTTTCCCTTTTTTGGGGAATACCATTAATCATTATTAAGGGAATATGGTAAGAAAAGAAGCCCAACATTTTACAAAAAGTCATCCCAGAAAAAACTACCAACCCTCATGAAGTGGCTAGAAAACTTGGAAACCTTAAAAGTTCTACTGTTCTTATTATTTTCCTTTAAATAAGTTACTATTGTTATTGTATATCCCCCCAAAGAAATTGGTAAGCATACCAGAAGGAAGAGCGTGTTTTTGTCTGAGCTTGTTCAGCACATCAGTTGCATCAAAACCAGCATTGTCACATAGCTGACGGGGAATAATCTGCATTATGCCAGAGCTGAAATAGTGAGGTATCACATACCAGAACATACGTTCTATCAGGAATAGAAGACATCTCAAAATGACTAATAGCCTGTTTGGCCAAGCTTATAAAAATAGCTTATTTTGAAAAGTACTTTTTTCAAAAGTACTTCTCAAAAAAGTACTTTTGGCTAAAAGCAGTTTGTGTTTGGCCAATTAATTTTAAAAGTACTTTTGAGCAGCAATTAGTGTTTGGCCAAACTTTTAAAAAGTGCTTCTAAGTGTATTTTTCTCAAAAGTACTTTTCAAAAAGGTGCTATTGGGCAAAAGCTATTTTTTTAGCTTCTGAAAAACTGCTTCTGCTACTCCCGAGAAGCACGTATTTTCTCCCAAAAGCTTGGCCAAACACCTCACTTTTTTTAAAAATAAGCACTTATTGAAAAAATAAGTACTTTTGGGGGGAAAATAAGCTTGGCCAAACAGGCTATAAGTTCCATAAAACCTCAAAGTAGGCAATATCAAGAAACTGTCCATGAAAAGAACACGGAGAACTATCTAAATGACCTAATAACATCGGCAGCCCTAGCTAACTAAGAATGATAAAATAGAGAAGTAGAGGAGCTGAGAAGTAACATCAATAGCTTAAACAAAGTTTTTACAGCAACAAACAATAGAGTTCTTTTGGAATCAAACAAGTAAATTCTCTGGTGAAAATACATTTGACCAACAAAGATTAACTTCATCAAAAGCAGATATATACAAAACCAATTATCAAATTAGACTACTGCAAGAAGGTCTAGGTCACACCCACTGATCAAAGTACAGAAGCGTGGTCATATGCACCAAAGTAGAAGAATGTGATTTGTTGATAAAGGGAAAACACTGATCAGAAGTCCTCCAAAAGAATGGGCTTTCAGCAAACCCTTTGTGCTGATAATGTATATGAAAATTTACCATACTGAACAAAAAATAAGTCCTCCAAGAGAAGATAAAAGTGGTAAGGATGGGTAACACATAAAATCATGCTAGTATAGCCCTCAGCTGCTCTCTACACCCTACGTGCACTGCCTCATAATTATCTTCACTCTTGGACCACAGAGAAAAGAAAAAAGCACGTTTTACCAAACCTTGTCAGGGTTTCTGTCATATACCAAGTCTGAAAATAAATCTTATACTTATTTCTGATCGAAAAGACCACTAGAATCTATTTCTACACTTTTTTTTAATTATATCAGTGGTGCATCTATTTCTCCAGTTATCCTAGGTAACTTGAAAAAGCTAGCAACTGATGTTGGTACCCCTCACGAAAGTGAAGTACATAAGAGAGCAGAAATTCAAGACATTACCAGTACATTCAAATAGCGCACACATCCAAATACCAGACCTTGACAACATCAGCATACATTGAGCTAATTCTAGTAAAACTAGCAAATAATTCCTCTGTTGAAGCAAAATAAAAGAAGAATCCCTACCTCAAGAGCTTTTGCATAAGAGTTTATAAAGAGCTGAGATTTCCCTTGAATTGTTCGAGCATGGTGCCTCAAGAAACGGCTTATTTCCATCTGCACCGAAGAGTTTCCTCAATCAGTACGGTATGACTATCATCACAAAGAAATCTTACCAGGAGATTGTAGAACGTTCTTACATCTATAGCACCACCTCCAGGAACGACTGTAGAGTTCTTCACAGCCCTTCTAACAATCATAATAGCATCATGTAAACTTCTCTCAGCTTCCTCGATGAACTATATAGATCATTGAAAGATAAAATTAGGACAAAACAATCAAATAATAGTTGTATATGCATAACTGAAGTGATCAAAAACCTGATCTGCTCCACCGCGAAGGACAATAGTGGCGGTCTTGCCCGAGGGACATCCACTGAATATATTGAATCTTTCATTTCCAACTTGCTTCTCCTCAAAAATCTCACAAGAGCCGAGAACCTAGATAATAAATCCAGTTGGTTAAGGTAAAAGTTATTGACCAAGATCTAATAGTATAATTTAACCATGTTATGGAAGGTGTCTACAGTTGTCCCAGTAAGACTGTGTAACAGGGACAAGGACAAAACCTCTTCAATAACATTGTTCACAGTTGTCTGTACTGTTCCCCCAGTGGCAGCCGCTACCCGCTGCAAATCCTCTTCAGCGACACGGCCAGCACAAAATATATCTCGATCTGCAAAGTACTGGGCACATAGAAGGCGTGAAGAATATCAGTAATAATCTTCACAATAATCTCCTAAAACCCAAGTGTCAGTAAGATGATTCCGGCAGAAATGCAGAAAATGTAGCCTTAATCAGATGATGGCAGCAAAATCCAAAAGTACAATTAAGCAAAAACTAACTCTTCTTTTACATCTCATTACAGCAACCAGCAGGAGAACAAGCGATGTCCAAAACTTAAGAGTTCAGTAGTTACGTGCCAAGGCAAAACTCTTTTTCTCATCAAAACTTCACCAGTTTATAAGAATTTTATGACAAATTAAACACAAGGCACCAGGTGGAGACACTATAGTTTCTTTTGGATAAAATAAGGTAAACCAGATGGAGAGACTAGAGTTTCTACTTTCCTCACATAAATTCTGTCAATTTCTAAGACTAGGATAATCTGGTTTGCTGTCGAATTGCTGACACCTCCCTCTCGAACCAAAATTTAGAGGCTGAAGGAGGCATAATGAGTTCCAAAAAAAGAAGGATGATGAGAGAGGCACATTATGACATTTTAAAACATATTTGACATGAGTACACGACTGGAAGAAACGGCATGCCAACATCTCCCGAAAGATCAGGATGCAACATTCTCTCCAAAGAACCCCTGTGAGATATGATCATGAACCAAAGCAATGGACCGTAAAGCAAGTTTGTAACCAACCTGTGTGCCAAGATCCCCAATAGCAAGTCGAGACAAAACAACCTTGGCCCCACTCTTTACACATTTATCCAACTTGTCATAAATGATATTCCACTCTGCATCAACAATTGACTGATATTGCGCTGGATCTGAGAGCCTATACAAAAGATGATTAAGTGGAGTAAGCACCTTCAGAAGTGTGCAACTTATGAAAGAAAATATTAAATTGGAGAAGTTACACAGTTATTCTCAAACAAAATCAAATGCATGTCCAAAACATACTACCTTATCTCTGCATTTTCTTTTTCTGATTTTAGCTCCAACTCTATGTTCAGTAAAAGTATCTTGGGGCTCACAAACTTCTTTGGCTGCTGTTCAAAACCAGCATAGGAGAATGTCTTCTTAAAGGCAACACCATTTACGAGGAAGGAATCCCGCATATTACCTCCAGGGACCTACACATACAAAAGGGAGAAAAAAGAAAAGGTCATTAAAAGATTAGATAAGCTCATAGAGCCATAGTAAAATTTTCTGTAACCCATCAAGCTGGGAGAAAAAAAAAGAGGGGAAGACACAGGACCCTAAATCCAGAACTAGCTCAAAGGGGCCTCACAGCGTTAAACTTTTTAACAGAAATTTTATTGGTCTCTTGATCTGTTGAGAATCAGATAACCTGTTATAGAAAGTGGTGAAAACCCACAGGAGCATGGAAACAGTACTTTGACAACAAAAGGAGCTGCACCAAGATATTTCTAAAAATCCTTACCTTATAGATCAAAAAAGCCGCGGACAACATGCAGATATATACTCAGATCAATATAAACTCTAAAATTTTCTATGCACTCATACTTTATGAAAGTAGCAGTTAACTCTTTGACCCAAAAAAGAACCCAAAAGCCAACACCCCAAAGTCTGATTAAACAACCACAACCATATAAAAGTCTGATTAAACAACCACAACCATATAAAGGACAAAAATAAATTCAGTTGTAAGATTGTATACCTTCTTAATTCCAATCATGTTCAGCCTATCATCATTTCCAATTGCAAGAACGGCATCCACAACCATGGATGCAAAGAATTCCTTCTCCCCTCCAATGAGCTTTGACGACAGAGTCGTAGCAGCACACTTAGCAAGCAGACTTTTCTTTTCTTCCAAGCTTTTTCCCTCTATGCTAACAGCCAATTCTTTTACCTTCTCAATTGCCTGTATAATCAATATCAAATTACTCAATGAATTATGATGACAAACCGTCTGCACTAAGCGTCACAAGGGGTAAGACAAAGAGGAACAATGAAGCAGGAGGAGGGAAAATCTACCATATTAGAAGCGGTTCGATAACTACGAATAAGATTTTGAGGGTGGACACCCTCTTCAATAAAAGGTTTGGCTTCCTTCAAAAATTCTCCTGCAAGCAGTACAACTGTGGTGGTTCCATCCCCAACCTGCAGATAGGGACAAGGTGTTAGCAGTGAAAAGGGGGTGGAGAAGGAACAAGCATAAAATTCCCAAGCTCTTAAGTTCTTGACTGTATAAACAATCCAACTTATGAGCCGCATCTAATGTACCTTTGAAGTAAAACCACTGCAATCGACTTTGCAGAATTGCAAAGCGTTACACTTTCCAACTTATGTTATAGCAACAAATAGCATAAATGCTGAGGCAGCAAAAGTACAGCATACCTCGGAGTCTTGGGACTTGGCGATGTCAACAAGTATTTTTGCTGCAGGATGAATTATGTCTAGAAGCTTCATTATAGTGGCACCATCATTAGAAATAGTTGTGGTTCCTTTGTCATCGTGGATCAGCTTGTCCATACCCCTAGGACCAAGGGTGGTACGCACCACATCAGCCACAGCCATACACGCATTTATATTGCTCACTAACTGTGCCTTCCCTTGGGACGTGTCCGTCCCTTCCTTCAGCAATATGATCTGAGGTTGCTGTTATTATAAAAGCCACAACACCAGATCAGAAAATAGTTTTAGGGGAAAAAAAGGAAAACAATGATACACGATAAAATACACAATTACCACATAGGTACATAGCCAATAAATCAATCAATTGTGCCTCATTTCCAAATTAGTTGGGGTTGGCTATGAAATTCCTATATTCACTCTGCCCTACTTAGACCCGTGTCATTCAAATACTGATAAAAATTGTCTTCCAAGACAAATTAGTAACAGTATAAAAACCTGGCACCACAAGTCTGCACATTCCAAATAATGTGGATCCTAAAGTCTTCGTATTTACAAATATCAGACCTTAAACATGTAACACAAAACCTTCACCATAAACACTTTTCATACTCTCACAGTTTCAAATTTACCACATCAATCATCATTCATCTGAATTTACTTCGAACAAACTAGAGAACAAATGCAACAAATGCTCAGTTGTCTCAATCAAAAAGTATGTTTTTTATTGAAGTTCATGGTTTAAAAGGTATTACTCCCTCCGTTTCAAATTGTTTGTCAGTCCGTTCAAAAAAGAATGCTTCTTTCCTTTTTTGGCGGCTCTTTAATCCCACTTTCCACGGCATGTTTAAGACCACAAGATTAAAGGGCATCTTAGTACACTCTACACATCTTTAATTTAAGACCACAAGATTCAAAAGTGTTCTTTTACTTTCTTAAACTCCGTGGCAAGTCAAAACCAGATAAACAAATTGAAACACACAGAGAGTACTATTTACAACCATGGGTGGATTTACAGGGTTGGCAACTTCCACGCAGCCTTAAGTAGGTGTTGTATGTATGTCTGTTTACACACACTAAACTAGCACCCATTACCATAAAAGAGTAGCGGGTGCAGTGATAATCCGCCCCCATACTTAATTTTCTTTTGTTTTTGAGATAATAGTCAAAAACACACCTCAGGTATCACCTTTTTTTGAGTTTCCTACCTAAACTATCACCAATTAGTTTGCAAAATACACCTCAACTATCAATTTTGAGGGGTGTTTTGCAAACTAATTGGTGATAATTCAGGTAGGAAAAGTGAATAACTGATAGTTGAGGTGTGTTTTGCAAACTAATTGGTGATAGTTTAGATAGGAAACTCTCACACCTAATAGTTCAGGTAGAAAATTCAAAAAAAGTTGGTGATACTTGAGGTGCGTTTTTGACCCTTAACTCTTTGTTTTTAGGGTAAACTCCGCTCTAGTGTAATAGCACACCACGCCCAATACTTAATATCATGGATCCACAACTTGCACTTCACATTAATGAGAAATCTAAACAGGTCTACTGAGATTTATTCTTTATAATGCTTCCCGTTAAAGTTGCTCATTTGTGAGTCACAGATGACAGTGTTTGCAGAAATGCAATGAAAATGTTGTATTATTTCAGTAATCAAAAGAAGCATATATACAAATCGAAATTAAAATCGAGGCTTACCATCATAGACGACATTGCTGATGAAGTAGCAAAGAGGGAAAGTGGAAGTGAGGTAGGGTTTTACCGTACTCGTTTAGGGTTTACACTTTTCTAGTTCGTTCGAGCGAAATGGTTTACAAGTTAATGGAGGTAAAGGCCTTACTTCATGCCCCTAGGTTATAATGTACAGGTAATTAATTATAATTATTATAAGTGATAAAATTTTATATATGTAAAACAATATGTGTCCTCCACTTATTACTTCACTACGTGTTTGGGGTCTAGGTAAGTACTCACAAGTCACACTGATTCAAAATAAGTATTCGCTTAGCCTTTTTCTCATCTTTTAAGAAAATACTAAATTCTATTATAAGAAAATACTAATTTCTAGAGAAAAAATAGGTTAATAAGACTCTTGCCTATTTATTGCTTTGAGTAAGTAGGTTAAATCTGGAAAAATAAAGTTAATTCCTTCTTGATTATATAAGTGGTCACTTATTTTGATCCAAAATAAAAGGGCTAAGGGTGTGTTCGGTATGAAGGAAAACAGAAAATATCATCCAATTTTTTCATGTTCGTTTGGTCAAAATTTTTGGAAAACATTTTCTTTAGAAAAACAAGTTCCTTAAAAATGAGAAAAATGACTTCCCTAATCAAAGTAAGGATAACAAGTCCACAAATGGCACTTCACCAATCACCCCACCACCACCCAACCCACCCTCCAACTACCAAACCCCAACAACTCCCACAACCCCACGCATCTCCCCACCCCACCACCATTTGTTTTGCGTGTTTATACACCACCCATCCACCACCCCCCCCGGGAACCCCCATCAAAAAAATATTTTTTTTCTTAAAAAAAAAGTTTTAAAAGGTTTTTTGTGTGGTTTTTTACACCACCCACCCGACGACATTCCCCTCCCCTTGCCCCAAACACCCCACCACCCCTTAAAAAGTTTTGAATTTTTTATTATTATTATTTTGGTTTTCTACCACACCCCACCCCCAACCTCGCCTGACCCGTTACCCCCTCCTAAATTTTCTACTTCATATTTAATTTTACCTTTATAATAATGAAAAGTTTGCATGGTTAAATTTGGTGTGGAGTGATGGTGAGGTGGACAAGAAAAAATTTCCCTTTTTTTACAAAAGTAAAATAAAATATATGAAATAAAAAATTTAGGAGGGGGTGGGTGGGTTGGATAGCATAGTGGCGAGGGCGGGGTAGTGGTGTGGGGTAGGGGTGAGTGAAATTGATGTGCGTTGGAGGATGGTGGTTCGGTGGAGGGTGGCGTGGGTGTGGGGGTTGGTATGGTATGGGGTGGTGGGGCTTGAGTGATATTTTCCAAAAAAATATTTTCTACCAACCAACCGAACATGAGAAAATAAGTAAGAAATTCACTTATTTTTCACTACTTAATCGAACATGAAAAAATAAATAGAAATTCACTTATTTTTCAGGAAAACATTTTCCGCCATACCGAACACACCCTTAGGGAGTAACTTATAGACAAAAACACCTAAAGACCCTTTCTAAACTTTCCGCATTTTATTCGGTGGTCCTAATTACCTCGCTATACTTGACTTTTATATAATCGTTACCCCCTTAAATAATTACCCCTCCCCCCAAACCCCATACTTAGTTTTTCTATAATCATTACCCTCTTAAAAGAAAAATGGTAAAAATAAGGAAAAATTGCTTGTTGTATGACTGTTATTTTACAATTTCACATACCAACTGTTATTTCAAATCACTTGGATTATAAAAACGCCAAATAGTGGGGTAATAGGGACCCATTACTGTTGAGGAGGTAATGATTATAAAAGAAGCCAAATACATGATGAGGTTAATTAGGGCTAAACATAATTTATGAGGGAGGGGAGGGGAGCTGGGGGGGGGGGGGGAGGTTGAATAAAACACGAAAATTTAGGGGGTTCTTTCTTTAGGTATTCTATCTAATTTATGATCAATTATCTAGTTTACCTCGTGTGTAAAGTCTTAATCTATTTGACACCATTTATTGGATATTTACCAAATTGACTTGAATAAACATAGTTAAAAGTAAGATTATAAATAGTCAAACAAAATACTCATTGTGCTCCATTTGATATAATGTTGGTATTTGGAGAGTTAATACTAAGATTATAAATAGTCAAACAAAATACTCATTGTGCTCCATTTCATATAATGTTGGTATTTGGAGAGTTAATACTAAGATTATAAATAGTCAAACAAAATACTCATTGTGTTCCATTTCATATAATGTTGGTATTTGGAGAGTTAATACATTTTTTTATATACTCGTCCTTGGGTTGCACGTGTATTTGAAGTGGTTTAGTACAAGATTTTGGATAACCGCATAAAATTATTGAACATGTTATTGAGTAACGAAAGATAAATGAATAAAGTAAAAATTTCATGAATGTGACTTTGTTAGCAACTTGAAAGTTGAGCTCAAAATAAGCCAATCTGAAATTTGACAGATTAAAAAAAAAAAACAATGCTCATGCTTGTGACACCACTGTCACCATTACAACACTCATGGTCATAGTTAATACAAAAGGAAGAAAAAAATGAATTGAAATTGAAAATTGCGTCGAAAAGACAATCTAGAATGTAGACCATAAATAGATATATGTACAAGCACCAAAATCAAATATAATCTGACATCTAAACTGAAGCATTATACATGGAAAGAGAGTCGCTTCAGCGTTTAATAGGTAAATTTGTAAATCACTCTCATTTGGTGTTAAAGAAAATAAAGGATAAAAAAAAAAATGTTTGTTATGACTCACACTCGATCAGAACCCGATAGCCACTTCTTCTACACAAATAACATTTCTTTCTCTTCAATACTTTATTTAAAATCTCCCGTTCGTTGCAAATGGCAAGAGCAATCACCAAAGTCACCCAATCACATACAGTGGTTATGAATGACAGCAGTTTTGAATTAAAACAAAAATCAAAAGAAAAGAAACCCTTAGTGCTTGGGATTTTTCTACAGGTGTAGTGGAACAAATAATTTAAAGGATATTGCAGTTTTGGATGGTTACGGGACAAGCCCTCTGAGCATCATTATATACTATCAGAAAGAGCTTGCTTCACGTCAATTAAGTATTAGTATTAATTATTGCAATGACCCTTAATCTTTCATATTCATCCATTACTTGACAAATTAAATTACAAGCTTTAAATACAGTAGAATAAGTTATCAATGTTTTTTTGCTAAAACTGTAGCCATTTGGGATTTGCTCAGGAGAAGTAAATCGGCAGGTTAATTTTCATTTAATATGGAGAGTTGTGGACTTTAATAGCTTGTTTGGCCAAGCTTATTTTTCCTCCAAAAGTACTTATTTTTTCAATAAGTGCTTATTTTTAAAAAGTGAGGTGTTTGGCTTTTGAGAAAAAAGTCTTTTGAGGAGTAAAAGCTTTTTGGAAAACTAAAAAAATAAGGCTTTTTCTTTAAAAATTTTTTGAAAAGTACTTTTGAGAAAATACATATAAAAGCACTTTTTAAAAGCTTGGCCAAACACTAATTGTTGCTCAAAAGTACTTTTTAAATTAATGCTTTTAGCCAAAAAATACTTTTTTGAAAAGTCTTTTGAAAAAAATCTTTTTTAAAATATTTATTTTAAAAGCTTGGCCAAACAGGCTATAAATATAGTGAATGGATGGAAAAATAAAAGTGAAAAAGTTCAAAGGTAAATATTATGAACACAGAGTTCAAAGGTTATTTTAATTTATTTTTTTTCATTACAGATTGCTAACTAGCTTACTCTTGTTTATTACTGTAAATTAAATGCTTTCTTTTTACTCATTTGTGGTGTATAAACAAGAACTGCGTTGTCTTAATTATATATCTAATTAATGTTGTCAAGAATCGTCTTGAATGTAGAATAATTATGCATAAATCATCAAAAAGAACGGTTATTTTAACGCACAAACCACAAGTGTAAAGCATATTTATGAGATTTGAGATAAATATCTTAATATTTATTTTAGATATATATGTTTTATGTGTGTGTATATATATTATATTAAAAGCATGAACTCCCTAACTTGAAAGTTAAATTACTAAAATGCGCTTCCAAGTGAACCCTAAATATAACTTATTCAAGCGTTAAAAAAAAAAAAAAAAAGGACAGCGACACTTTTCATAACGTTGCGTCATTTCTGAAATATCCTTGCTTCAGCAATAGGGTTGCTACATTTAGTTTTGTTCTCTGGCTTCTACCACTCAATCGACATGCAATTATTTTCTTTTATCACTTTTCCTTAGAGTTTTGGTGCTATAACTATTATGTCCACCTTTTTCCTTGCCTAAATCCTTGGCGCGCTCTATCTTCGGCAAATCAACTGTGTAAGTTCTCTCATTGCCTCCTTCGCTTTGTCTTCTAGAATTCCTATTCTTTCTTTCAAGATCAAAAACAACAACCCCATTCTATAAATGTTATTTTTCAGGCTTCCAGATATTTTTTGTCTATCTTTCTTTGTTTGAATGATTAACTCCACAATATTTTCAGTGAAAAACGATTCCATAAAGTCGGGGATAAAGTCAGTCTAACAGTTTTCTGCTTCGATTTTAATTGTGTTTGCTCATCTATATATCTTTTTTTACAATTTCTTTGGATTGCTTATTAAAAGTAATGTTGGTCATCTATAGTTTTTGGCATAATTCCTTCGTGTTCTAATTGATCCTATGTGATGATGAGCATAAATTATGATGTTTTATTAATCTACTCTGTATGTGATCGTTACAAAGTTTATGTAAACTTAATTTGGTTAATCATATAATATAAACTAATGTGGGGAGTAAAAGATTGTATAATTTAAAGCAACAAGTTGTATAATTGGCTCCTATATATTCCTATATTTTCCATCAACAACAATTATAGCCATCTGCCTTGACATTTTGTAGGAACAGTGGACCCCGACACTCACCTCCAAGTTTAGTTGTTTTTCTAATTTTTTACCTCACTTATTCGATCTTTCCATTATGGCTTGTTTACACCTCGCTACTTTTTAGGATTAGTATTTACCATGAAATAATAAAATGTCTTTGAGAAAGTGAAGAGGAGATTGGTGCCAATGTAAATACTGGATCATGAAGTTGTTATCTTATCTGACTTGCTATTTCCTTTTCGCTAAGCGAACCTCAAATCAATCCTGTTTATATTAAAATTAATGGCACTATTTTTCTGATTTATTTCTGGTTCTGAACAATAGAACAAGAAGAGGAGGGGGAAAAACAGACTACCAAAGTAACGACTCTCAAGATAGGGATAATAATTCATCTTTTGATCACCCATTTTTGGAAAATCATTTTTGAGGCCTTCTGCCTTATACACACAAAAGATTGAATTGACTGAATCACAACTCACTACTAAAAAAACTGGATTTTCCGACCTCAAAAAGGTCAATTACCGACCCTACGAGGTCGGTTTTGGGCAAAAACCGACCTCAGTTGAAGGTCGGAAAAGAGTGGGTCGGAATTATTACCGACCTCATGAGGTCGCAAAAAACCGACCTCATGAGGTCGGTAATATTTTTTTAGTCGGCTATTATTTATATAAAGTACCGACCTCGTGAGGTCGGTAAATTATATTAATAATATAATGATATTAGTTTACCGCCCCATGAGGTCGGTAAGTTATATGAATATATATATAATATATATCGTCGTCCTATTTTGCCAAAACCCGACCTCATGAGGTCGGTAATTTAGAATTTGTGGAAAATTTTTGCAAAACCGACCTCGTGAGGTTGGTAATTGACATATGTTTGCAGAAAACCGACCTCATGAGGTCGGTAATTTGCAATTCCCTGAAAATTTTTGCAGAAAACCGACCTCATGAGGTCGGTAATTTGCAATTCCCTGGAGAATTTTGCAGAAAACCGACCTCATGAGGTCGGTAATTTGCAATTTCTGGGAAAATTTTCCAGAAAACCGACCTTATGAGGTCGGTATTCTGGAAAAAAAATTGTAGCACATAGCTGTTATTCCAGCTGCCCCCCTGTCAAAATGAAAATAATTTTACTTTCAACCAAAAACCGGCTCAAATATGCCAACAATACACCAAACTGCTATAAATACATAAAACAATAAGCTACTATTACAACACATATATTACAACCACCAAAACATCACATTCAATTCGAAACTACTTCAAAGTTCAATAAAAACGTCAATTAAACATTCACAAGAGACATTAATTAAGCTACTTCAACCTTCGCAAACATCAAAACAACATTAAACTACTTCAACATTTGTAAACATCCACAAAACATTAAACTAGTCTACACTAAGTTAGTCTACAACATATTAGACTACTTCACCCCCTCGCAAATCCACAAATCCACCACCACATTAACATTCAAACATGCCTTTGTGTGTTTGACACGTGAGTCCCATCATCATCCGCACCACTAGCTAAATCTGTTGAGGAACCTTTTTTTTTTTTTTTTTTGCTGTTGTGTTCATCCCTAGAGAAAAGAGGCAATCACCTGTTCATAAACAATGGGTGGAAACTCTGTGATCAATTTGAAGAAGATTTGGAGGACAACAAGGAACTAGTAATGTTGACAAAGGGAAAAAGGTTGTAGTTCCTGATAATAATGCTCAAGTGGCAGTTCAAGGTAATAGTAAGCAGCAGAGAAATAATCATGGTTTGGCCTTGGTGCATGGTACCGTGGCTACTATGCCAATGGTGATCAATGACAACAATGAACAACAATCGGTGGAGACAAGCAAATAGCCGATTCTGAGGAGAGGCAACCAGTGAGAGTCTTTGCCGCAAGGAATTCGATAACTCCTCTAATCGTGCACTTATGTTGTCAACAACAACTCGATCACTTTCATTAGTCGGGTCTAATCAAGAGGCCATAGTCAAATAAAACTCCAAACACATCACCTCTCTTATCAAGAGAAAAAAAAGCATATATTAAGTTGTTAACCTTGTTTTAATTTAACTTGCTTTCACAAATGAAACAATGAGCTAGTGATCCAACACATATTCAATAATGCAAATCAAAGGGGTCCCGAAACATAACTAGAAAAACACTTAAGTCATGAATTCCTTTCGGGGATAGGTATTATCACATCATGGTGCAAGAGCATTGCCTATTGGAACTCTATTGAATCAAGCTATGGAACCTATCAATGATGCTTTAATCGATTTTCGACAAGAGGCGGTGAAAACAACCGAGGGTTGCAGCACCGTATGCACCAATTGATACAGAAGCACTATATTCACTATACTAACTACAAAAGCCAATATAAATAAACAAATGAAATAGAGTAATTGAGCATATAAATATAGGAAATGAGAATATTAACCTTCAGTAGCCTCACGAGGAGTCTTGAATCCCAAACCAATACTCTTAAAGTATCGATTCCCTCCATTTCCTGGCCTCTTCCCCTTCCCTGTCTTCTTAGAACTGCCCAACAAAATACAACAAATACGCAAATCTTAAAACTTTGCAAATTATGAGTACCCAAATCCGGTGAAGGAGGAGAAAGGCTCCTTCTCCTTAAGCTATTGAAAAATCATCGAGATTTACACTCGAATCCGTAATATGAGAATATCAATAAGGTCATGTATTGAGAATATAAATCGTTTTATCTTTCTTCATCTAAAAGGTGCTCGTCCTTTCCATTTGATGAATGGGGCGCAATATGTTCAAAATAAAATTACAACGGTGGCTCATAGCTACACATCTTCCTATTCCAAGATGATAATACATCTTGTGTCACTATGTCCGGACGTATGATTTATCGAGTAGTACATATTCCCGAAAGAGGTAAAGTGGGACGGATCCACAAACGGGAAGAGTGAACAAGGACAAACCTTGTTTCTCTTTCCTTTTTGAAGGTGTGGGATCAATATCATCTTCCCCGCAATAGGATAGAAACAAAATTCAAATGAACACATTTAATCACCATGCAAATTATAAAACAAAATCATATTCTGAGAAGGGTTCTTATAACATCATATCAAATAGCTAGAAGGTGACCTCTCCTGACCAAATAGCTAAAGGCAAAACTTCGAACACTAAATAGTGGGAGCCGCACCATGCCCGTGTCACTTCCCCAAAATATAAACATGCTTGTTCGTGTCAAACAAAAATACCGTCTTATGGCACTAATCTTCTACTCGGATACTTCTCAACGTATCATCAATTTTATAGTCTAAACATCGGTATTTACAACTCACTCATAGGGACTTTCGGTCGGCATAAGATTTTCCCCGTCCTTTGGTTTCGTGTTGGACCATTTGCAAAATGCCACATCCGTATATTCAGTTCTTACCAAAGATTCTTATTTGAAAACCAAAAAGAATTGCAACCAAAAAAAAAAAATTATAGTGCCCTCCAGAAGGTTATACTATGATGGTATCTTTCCGAAGTTAATAGACGAAGAGACCACACAAGGACTCCGACACACTCCACTTAATTTGGACATTTGTACCAAAGAAAAACAAAGATAAAATGAAGTCACACACATATGAGGTAAAGAATAAGAGACTACGTATATTAAACCACTTTTACACTAAATATGTGACAATACACCCACGTGTTCTTCACTAAAGTTGAGGTTTAACCGGAAATGAAACAATGTCTATTGCATATCTCTATGTTCCAAGATTTTGAAAGTTGTACCGCACCTAAAATTGGTAAACATTACTTTTGGGACTAAATATACTCCAAATTATGCTTTAAAATCTATTCGACATAATGCACCGCCAAGTAATAAGAGCACACAATCTTTAGTAGCTCAGCTTAAGAAGTTCACCGTATGGATAAAAATGATGAAAGGGAAAATCATTGATTAGAGGGGGTGTGAAATGTTCAACAAAATACAACAAATACTCTTAAAGTATCGATTCCCTCCCTTTTCTGGCCTCTTCCCCTTCCCTGTCTTCTTAGAACTGCCCAACAAAATACAACAAATACGCAAATCTTAAAACTAAAATACATCCAACTTACGAACTTGAACAGAAAAAAAAAAAAAAAAACATATAGCAATGTTCAGATATCGACCTTAGAAAGCTTACTTTTGTTAATTTCCTTCCCATCATTCATTAGCCCTCGACCGATGCGGAGGAGCTAGCTAGGCATTCCGACTACTACTAGAACTAGATAGGAAAATCAAGACAAAGAAGGGTTGTTAGCTTTCAAAGCATCTATAGAGGGAAATTTATGAATTGATAAATATAGAAACGCATGTATAAGCTAATAAATACAAATCACTAGGTTTTTTTAGAGAACCAAAGAGATTTCTTAATAATTCTAGGTACGTACTAGCACAATTTAATCTAAGAAAACAAAGAAAGCATACCTCAAATCGACAGATAAGCGCTTGCCGACGCAACGGCAACATACGGCGGCGACGGTGACCGGAAGGTGGCGACGGTGACTAGCAGCGGCGTTATTAGGAGAGAGAGGGAGAGAAAACGTTATCAAAAGAGAGAGAAAGGGAAAAGGCTGTGGACGGCGACGACAATGGCCGATGGCGGCGAGCGTCACTGGCAGCTGACGACTGTGACTGGCAGCTCTGTTATTAGGAGAGAGGGGGAGAGAGAAGGTGAGAGGAAAAGAGAGAGAAAGGGGAAAGATCGATAAATTAAAGAGTCTGTATTTTATGTTTTTTGACAATTATACCGACCCCGACGAGGTCGGTATGTATATTATTTTTTAATTTTATTTTTAATTTAAAGAATACCGACCTCACGAGGTCGGTTTATTAAAAATAATTTAAAATTGTCGGTATTCTTTTAAATTAAAAAATAAAATTATAATATTTTGCATAAAGTGAATTTCCCGACCTCAGAGAGAGACGGTGATTTTTATTTTTTGAAATTTTGGTACAATATTACCGACCTCATGAGGTCGGTTTATTTTAAAAAAAATTGAAAAATAAATATTACGATTTTACCGACCTCATGAGGTCGGTTTTTTTCCGACCTCAAATGAGGTTGGTTTTTGAGGTCGGAAAATCCAGTTTTTTTAGTAGTGACTCTTATATATTTTGTCACGATCACCTCATATTCATTACCTTGTTCCTGTTAATTTCTTAAATTTAATTATATGCTGCACCAACTGAAGTTTTTCACAAGATAGGAAAATAGATTAAGAGACCTTTCTAAAACAAATTTCTTTCTGAGTTTTCTCCGCGTAAGATTCAAAAGAAAAAAGAACCATTGAAGTGTTCTCTTGTGCAGCTAATAAGAGATTATATGACTACTATGGTGTGTCTTTATATTTATTTTTTAGAAACCAATATAAGAGAATCACGAATCTCATTGCAATTATAACAGTAAAATCACATCAAAATAAAATGAAGGATGCCTAGGCTTATGTAATTATTAAAGGATTTTTTCTAAATATTGGATACTAAAGTCCAAATTTTCTTTTTCTATATCTTGTACAATATTCTTCTCTTAAGGATAAAAAAGTTGATACATTTGAAAGAAATTCTAAGAATGATGAAATGTTTGTAGTAATGAGCACATTTGATAAAGCTAAAAAAGATGCAGAATTTGCATAAGAAACATACTCCAGCTTTCACACTTTCGGAAGGAATATCAGTCGACATTAACTAAGAGCGACTAGGTGACATGAAGTCTTTGATTTTATAATATTGATATCATTTTACAACCATGTACTATATGACTCGGAAGTCAAAATACACGTGCAGCGCACGTGCCGAGAAACTAGTATATATATTAAACTTGTGATAGGATTTTAACATTTGCAGGGTACACTTCCGCTTTGAGATTGGAAGAAAAGGCCTTGTTAGCAAGCACAACGTTCACTGCTTCAGTAGGATGCAACCCATCAAAATAGACATATGCATTCCTCTTTGAACAAACATTTCCTCCTTTTTTGCATAAAGTTCCTGTTCCACCTTCTTCTATTGTTGCCACTTCACAACAAGGGTTCTTGGTATCACTAAAACCTATACATAAATAAACAATCAACCAAAAACATGTCAAAATTTGACTTGTACGCTCTGACTTATTTGTGAAATATTGTTTATGTGAAGTGGGGATCAAAAAATCTTACAACAACCTAAATGAGTGGACATAGTATAACTCATTACAAGCCTTTTACTGTGTAGAATACTCAAAGGCAACTGTTAGTATTAATGCAAAAAAAATAAAAAAGCCCCTTTTGCCCTAATTTATGTGATATACTTTTTTTATAGTCTATTCTAAAAGTAACAATACCTCTAGTTTAATTTTAAACTTTTCATTTTACTCTTCATGAGATGATTGATAACCACATATATATCTATGACTTATTTTAGACCACAAGTTGTTTCAAAGGTCTTTCATTCTTTTTTAAAGACTTAAACTGTATGCCCCGCCAAAGTGCATCACATAAATTGAGACCGAGGGACTATTAACTCTTAACTACTTGTATCATAAAATGTTAAAATTTGCTTCTTTTTTCTTCCTTATTTTAAATGGTTGTTCTAGGCTCATAGGCATTCAAAAACTTCAAATGTAAACTAGAAAATAGAGAGAAAGGGAGTGAAATTGCTGACCTTTGGGAGTAGGGTTTCCCAAAATATCCATAATGATCTTGTAAGCATTGACAAAGACTAGTTTAGAACCAGGCACTTGAAGCCCAATGGAATCAACCAAACTCCTCAAGTTAGTGTTGAATAGAAGTGCAGCTTTATTCAAACTTTCTATGCAGCCAGTAGTCATCGGATTTCTAGCTCTGGCCATTGGGCTGCACCCATTGGGATATAATGCCATCACCACAAATTTCCTAGCTCCCATATTATACAACCTCTGCAATATATAGGAAAATATACTTATTTATGTACTTGGATTAGTCACACTAACTAATAAAAGCAGCAGCACATTTCATATGTTTCATTATTAAAATATAATCAAGTGTTATTCAACATAGTTTGTTAGTGAATTAATGAGGTGCAACTCCAGGGGAGCTAGCTAGGAGGCGCAAGAGGGTCCATTCGAATATTATTCCTTTCATGAAAAATATTGTAATGTATATATAAGGTTAAAATTGGTTTTTATGCATACATAGCATGTTGAATTCTCTTGTATTCTTCTTGTATTTATATGTTCATATTTTAAATCTCCTTAATCATGGTTCTGCCCCTTAGTTCAATATACTTGATGCAACTCCATACTATAAGTCACTTAAGTGTATGCTCAAATAATCTTTGCAAGTGCTTCTCCCATCTGCTATTCCTTCCCGTACGTAAAATGTTGGTGTTTACTTCAAAATTTTGAAGAAAAATAATAAAGAAGATTCCACTTTGTTTTCACAAATTTGTTTTTCAACCAAATTAACATTAAGAAAGAAAGGTTCAGTTCTAGTAAAAGGTTAAGAGCCGCTCAAAATTAAAGTAGTTTTTCATTCAACGAGATTTATGGTGGAGTAATAAATACGATTTTATTCTTATTATTCAAAGGTTTCGAATTCAATCCATAAGTACAATGTCCCTATTGAAGCGGAAACAGGGACCAAAATATTTGTGGATCTTTCTTCTAAATTTTGAATAGTCAACAAGCATTGTACATGAAAACGACAGGAATGCCTGTAAAATAAAATAAAATAATTTAAAGCATACTATGTATAAATGCAGACCTTGATTTGGTGAGAGAGTGTAAGGGTCAAATTTGCAGTGAAATCTTGAACAGTAATATTGTTGTTGGCTAAGCCCAGGAAGTAGTTGAGTGAGTAGTCATTTCCTCCACTTCCCACTACAAACATGTAATCCTTCAGTGATTCTTTGCTTTTGCACCCTAGCTGCTCCTCCAACTCTGGCAATGTCACATTCTCAAAGTTTCTGATTTGTTGATTCAAACTAATCACTTCCCCCTGAAATTTTTTAGCAGCAAAATATTAACATTATTCTTTTTGTCTCATTTTACATGATTATATTATATTAGTACTATTATTTAATGGTATTCTTTTATTACAATCTTTTTTTTAGAAACGATAATAATATTATAACATTAAACAAGATCATTACAAAACACTGGATCCTCACGGACCAGAGAGTCATGTTTGAAACAGTTGCTACTAGTAAGTTGTAACACTTGTTCTATTTACAGAAATGCTTCTAGTAAGAGTAATTCCTAACATGTCTAATCTAATTTCTTCTTTAGCAAACACAAGGGGAACCTTGGAAAATATTACATTTCCAAATAGCTGCTACCTTGTTCCTTGGGTAGAAAACCTGTGACGCTATTTTGCCCTTTTATATGTAAGTATTAAAGGAGTAATATTTGTTGGCTTTTCTTGTGTGTTCATTGAAGTCAAAAGGGAATATTCATTTTTTGTGAGGCAAACCTCTCAGTCACATTCTTGGCAATTATAATAGCCGCAGAATTTGGCAACATATGAGGTTGTATTAGCTCAAAGTTCCAAATGTTTCAAGAGGCAAAAGATGATAATCCCCAACCCACCCCCCCAAAAGACAGTAGTAGTAGGGGTTATCCCTTTTAACTCTTTATTTATATTACGGAAAAGGCCAAATATACCCCCGTACTGTCGAAAAAGGGTCAAATATACCCTTCGTTATACTTTGGGTTCAAATATACCCTTACCGTTATACTATTGGCTCAAATATATCCCTCTACCGTTAAAGTTGTCTAAGGTGGAACCCAATCCCACATGACACTAATATTATAATGAGTTGGACACCATGTGGCATGCCACCTCACTAACCAAATCCACCACCTCCCCCTCCTTCCCTATCATCTTTCACCATTAATTATCAGGTTTGGTATCTTATAATCGTCAGTTTTTTTGTTTTTTCAATTGACTAATACTACTAATAACTTTCATGAAAATTTTGAAGCTGAAACCCATTTAAACAATTTTAAAAGAAAAACTTAATAAAAAAGTGAAGCATTTGAATTCGTCAATTTCTCAATTGAAACCGAATGATGTACGATTCTCATTTATAATTGAGGTTATTAAATCATTTGGCCCGTAACATCTAGTTTGATTCCACAGGAAAAGACAAACCAAGTACTCCATCTTTGTGTTAAATTTGGTGAAGAAAACTGGTTATGATTCCAAAGGATCTATCAAAAATGTGAAAATGGTGGTGGGCATTAAGGGTGTAGAAGCGGTGGAGGGGAGGTACTAATTAATGGTGAAAGATAATATGAAAGGACGGGGAGGTGGTGGATTTGGTTAGTGAAGTGGCATGCCACGTGGTGTCCACCTCATTAAAATATTAGTGTCATGTGGGATTAAGCTTCACCTTGGACAATCTTAACGGTGAAGGGGTATATTTGAGCCAATACTATAACGATAGGGATATATTGGACCCAAAGTATAACGAAGGGTATATTTGATCCTTTTTTGATAGTACAGGGTATATTTGAGCCAATACTATAACGGTAGGGATATATTGGACCCAAAGTATAACGAAGGGTATATTTGATCCTTTTTTGATAGTACAGGGTATATTTGGACCTTTTCCGTTTATATTATCACTAATTTAAGTTTAACATTAATTGTTTTTTAAAGTAACCAATATGGAGAGATATAAAGGTAATTTTGTAAATGTGCATTTTTATCTATGAGTTCTTAAATAATGTGTAAAAGAAAAAGTGAACAAGTAATATGGGACGGAGAGAGATTTTCTTAAATTAATTTACAACCAAAGTGTGCTCGCCTCGCTGTAAATTCCTAATCTATCTATTCATATACACAAAAGAGAAAGTCAAAGCTGACTCTAAACAAGTTTCTTCCTTTTTTGGTCAACCAGTGTGATTTGTGTGCTAGTTTTCCAAAAAAGTTTTCCTTCATTTATAAAGGGGCGGTTAGCACTTATTAGTAACAACGTACAGTAGCAACAATAAATTGAAAAATAAATTGAAATTATTAATAATAATGATATTTTTTCTACTGTAAATTCGCGGGCTGTCTATATTATCTGTCTTTAAAAAAAATTACAGATCACTTTAAAAAGATACTCCCTCCCTCCAATATTTCTTATCCACTTTTCCCTTTAAACCTTTTTAAGAAATCATAAATAGAAGTGTGCTTTTACAACATTATATTTATCTCTATCCAATAAATTGTACTCTAATCAATATTGGTTACTTTCAAAAGCAATTAATGCTAAAGGCCACTACTAAAAAATCACTATTTTCCCACTGAATTTTCCATTGAAATTGTTCAGTGGCTATTTCCTGCTGAATGTCAGCGGAAAAAACCTAAATAGTAGAACAAATAGGAAGTTTCCCTGCGTTTCAATGGGAACATGTTTCCACCATGCTTTTTTCCCAGTGAGATTGGTCGGTGGGAATTAGGTGAAAAAAATCATATTTTATAGCACAAATTTCCCAATGAATGTCGGATGAAAAAACCTATATTTCTAGTAGTGGTCAAAATAGAAAAACTTTAATTAATTCTATCTTGATTTTGTAAATGGACAAGTATTTTAGGATCGATATATTTATTAACGTGGCTAACTAATAGGGGACGGAGGGAGTACTTCATTATGGCTTAATAGGATGTTTGTCTAACTATCTTTATCTCTCTCTTAAATATCTCACTTAATTATTATAGTGCTAATACTTTACTATTCTCTCAGTTCACTTTTATTTGTTCATTTTGAATTTTTCACATTATTTAAGAAATAATAAATGAAATACATAATTTACCAATGTATTCATATTAATTGATGCATATTTTTATTGGATTTCAAAAATGTTTTGATGTGAGTAATTAATACTTTGGGTAAAACAGGAAAACATAAATTGTCTTATTTTGATACGATAAAAGTGACAAGTAAAAATGAAAATCTATTTTTGAAATACTGGACAAGTAAAAGTGAACGGATGGAGTAGTTAAAGCAGTAAGGATGAATTTGATACAGCGAAGATAATAGATGCTTTTTTTTCTCTAAAATACCAAATATTTTCGAACAAATTCGATTTACCAAAACTAATACTATTTGAGACAAAAAGAAATATACTAACAAAAATAAATAGTACTTACAGCAACAGAACCAGTGTCATCAAGAATACCAGAACCACCAGAACCAAAGTTAACACCATGAATAATTTTGCTTCCTTTAGTTGAAGGATCATTGAAAGTTGGAATATAGAATGGAAGCTTTAGATGGTCACCAAGAAGGTCAATTACATTCTTGCCATTGGTGAATCTCCCAGAAGGTCCAAATAAAGGGAAATCTACTCCATAAGGCAAGTAATTTGCCTTAGCCAATGAGTTTACAAGAAAATTGTTGTTGCCACTGTCAACTACAGAACTTCCAAACACAAACATCCCTTGGACTTTGTTGCATTTTTCATCATTTGCTGCAAATTTGCAGTCACCATTACATGGAGAAAGAAAAACAAAGCTTAAGATCATAAGAAGAAAAAATGGAATCTTTGTCTTTAGAGACATTTTGGTTTTCTTTTTCCTCCCTTTTTTTGGCTAAAGTACAATTGGGGTTGTGGTCAAGATGTCCGGGTAGATATATATACTTATATGTCCTTATAGACAAGTTATTTAATGCTGCTGAAGGTCAACAAAGAAGAAAAAAAGAATTGATGAAAAGAGAAGGTGAAGAAGAATTAGGATGATGCAAAAAATTTGGTGATTTCACCAGATTTGTTCAATTTTTTGGCGGACCAATATTTGGTATTCGTACTTAGAATAGGTCGAGATGCGTACAAACTGATCCAAATACCAGAAAAATTTGACTATTCCTACTTTGGATTGCTAGGCACGAAATAAATACTTCTCCATATACACTAAAATGTTATTGCAAACGTTTAAAAGTGGAGGATGATTCTCATGTTACAGATTACTATTTATTGAAGTAAAATCGGAAAGCATTAAATTGTTTTAAGACAGATATCTACGTACAGCTTTATAAATGTATATATAATTTTCAGTTGATTATGCTACGATAGCGTGTTAATTAGTCTTGCTTTGCCAAAAAGTCACTCCATTTCTTTCAATAGAAAAAAAAAACATTCAAGTCCATATCTATTATCTTCCGCACGAAATAAATACTTACTACAATATACTTAACAATAGCAAATGTTTAAATTGCAGGATGACCCCCACGTTACGACTTATATTAAATAAAATAGGAAATCACTGAATTATCTTAAGATAGATATTTACATTTCTTAAAATGTATATATATAATTTCCATCCGTTTGTGTTAGGTTAAGAAGCTAATCAATCTTGCATGCTTTGCGAAAAAGCAACTCCCTTTTTCTCTTTAAGTCCACATCTTAGGTTATTTTAAAAAAATTACACCATCCTAATTTTTCAGTTATTTTATTTTGTAAAAAAATTAGAGAACGTTGGGATCATCTCGGTTTTTAAAAATTAATTAATTACTAATTTTAACTATTTTAATATTTAAAGTGTCACCTAAAAAAATACACCACCATTAAAATGAAGATAGAACCTCCAAAACCTGTTGTCGAGCAACAACATCAAATAAAGTCCCTATTTGTTCAACTTATGAAATATTTAATGTAAAAGCTATTAAAAAAAAAATACATAGTAATTTCCCTGAAATGTGTTATATCAAGTAGCAAGACAACAACGATGGCTTCATCGCGACGTGAATCCTAAACTTCATTGACCAGGGAGAAGAATAATTTGCCCTCCATAATGTTCATTCACACCAAAAGCTTGTAGGCATTTCAATCATTAACTAATTTGAACATATACGTCAAACGTAGTAAAGAGACTTTAGGATGAGGTTTCATGTTACAGTGCTAACTATTTATTGAAAAAATGCCTACTTAAATCATCTAAATTGTTTTAAGATAGATATCTAGGTACAGCTTTATAAATGTATATCAACTAAATTTTCAGTTAAGTGGCCAAAAATCTTTGTTATATTTGAACAGAACTTATAAAATATATTTTATATATTCAATTTAACATATTTGTAATATATAAAATATATTTCTACATGTAAGACTATTCGGTTCGGTTCGAGAATAAATTTTGTATAAATTATACTTAACAATTAGCAAATGTTTAAATTGCAAATAAAAATCCACGGTTTTATTAAAAAACACTATAAATCGGTTCGGTAATTATCTTAAGATAGATTTTCATATTTTTTTGACAATGTATATATAAAATCTAACGGTTTGTGTTAGGTAATAGAGGTTTAATCACATCTGGGAAATTTGTCTAGAAAAACATGATTTTCCCATCATTTCCTTAAGTCCACATCTTAGGTTATTTTAAAAAAATTGAAATCCTAGGGAAACTTCCTAATTTTTCTGTGTGAAAACACTATTATTTAGTGTTTTCCCACCGACATTCAGTGAAATAGCCATTAAATATTTTTCAGTGGGAAAATAGTGATTAGTGATGAAAAGTGTTCACTTTAGATAAATTTAAAACCAAAAATACTTAGCAATATATTTAAGGGACCATTTTGAACCTACCCTAAACATAAAAAGACCAATTTCATCATAAATCGTATGTCCTGTTAGAAATAAGTCGATTTACCACTTTAATTATTTTTTTTTCGTAATGACGTTCTAGTTCGAAAGACTGGTGTAAAAGAACAAGGAAATCGGCTTGGTAATGCTATGAGTTCAAATGCAGTGGCTTCATGGCAATAGCTAGTTAGTTTTGTCGTCCTCAATAATTTTGTTTTAAAAATAGTATTTGACTTATTCTCGATTGGTGGATATACAGTTGAGAAGTTGTTTGTTAGATGGAATTTATTCCGATTTTCTAGATTATCATGGTCTGCATATTAAAATAATAGGGCTTCATGAATGAGTGGCTGCTTAAACGGTTTTTCAATATCTCTTCAATCAAATGATCAAAATCTAAACAAGAAAATCTCTTGGATGAAATAAACAACTATAGGCTATATGTATTGGGAATATCACTATATCAGTGACAGAATGGGCAATATTAGATGTGTGGTACAAAATTGACCAATACATTTTTCAACTTTTGCAACTCTCTCTAGAAAAAAAAAAAAAAAAAAAAAATATATATATATATATAATGGCTCAATAGCAGTTATTGTAACAAAATTAAGACATTGAAAATAAGATGGGTCTATAAAAAGGTAGGAATATTGAAAATGTCCATGGCCATCTCCTCAAAATCAAAATACAAGAAAAGATATTAAAAAGACTCCAAGGGAAAACGTCAAATCCTAACAATTAATAAAATTTTGAGACAATTTGAAATAGAAAAAAAGAATTAAGATTTAACACTTATAAAGCATTTGTTGTATAAAAATATAAAAATACTAAACTCTTATTTGTGCTCTTTTGATTTATACCACAAGATGAAGTAGAGATAAAATATATTCCTATTAAAGATAGAATCATTTTCTTATAAAATTCTAAACTCATGAAAATGTTCACTTTAGATAAATTTAAAAACCAAAGTTGGGATACTTAGCAATATATTAGAAAGTAAAAAGTATTTTTACTAATTTACGCTTAGTCAAATGTCTTAAAAAACAAAGTAGATCTTTAATGGTTTTTTTTATTATGTAAAACTCCATTTACTTAAATAAGGGTAAAAAAGGAAGAAAAAAATTAATGTGTTCTTGATGTTGTGAAACACTACTTATTTTGAAACAAAATAAAAAGATTACTTATTACTACTGGTGTAAAAGAACAAGGAAATCGGCTTTTTAATGCTATGAGATCAAATGCAGTGGCTTCATCAAATCAACAAAGAAGTTACCTTATTTTTTCAGATTTACCCCTATTAAATGTTATTGATCAAAAATGCCTTTTTAATTGAGAAGTAGTTTAGATGGAATTTATTTATTTTTATCTAGATTAGTCATTTTCTGCATATTAAAATAATAGGGCTTCATTTTTAAAACGGTTTTTAAAACAGATCTCTTGATCAAAGACAAAATCAAACTCAAGATAAAAATGCATGAAATTTTGAGGTTCGGTACAAAACTTTAATGCAACATCAAATCTGGATCCCATCACTATGATGGTCTTTGACACGGGTACGTTGGGTTTTTATTTACGAATTTCTGGATTAATGAGCACAACTTCATATGTAGCTATTTATTTTTACATTTTTCAACGACTAGTAATAGAATGCAACTCTTCTAGAAAAAAAAAGTTAAAAAAATAAAAAAAAATATATATATATATATATATATATATATATATATATATGATAAAATGTATATAGTAGTGGGCCTTTCAATACATTTATTGTAACAAAATTAAGACATTGAATCATTGCATTCCTTCCATTTCTGATAAGATGGTCCTCAATTGTCATAAAGGAACAGTTGTATATTGAAAATGTCCATGGCCAATCCTCAAAATCAAAATATAAGAAAAGATATTAAAAAAAATTAAGTGAATCAAAAATACAACAAAAAAAAAAGTTACAAAAATACCTTTTTGAGAAAATTTGAAATAGAAAAAAGAATTAAGATTTAACACTTATAAAGCATTTGTTGTATAAAAAATTGACATTGAAATCTATTGCGTATTAGAAGTTGAAATTGACATTCACAGCTACATTACCACAAGATTTTAGAGATAAAAATCTATTAAAGATAGAATCATTTTCTTATAAAATTCTAAACTCATGAAAATAAAGTAAGTTTGGGGAAAATTGAAATTGAATGGGATAAAAGGTATTTTTTTTAAAATCGGCTCGGCCAAACTACGCCTTGCGGCCGTTTGTAAAGATCTCCAAAAATACGCAAGTTACTAACTTATGCTATTGTTTAAAAAACTCCCATAGATTTTTAGAATTATATTTATATTATGTAAAATCCATTTACTTAAAAAATAACAGGGTAAAAAAAAGAAAAAAATAATGTGTTCTTGAAGTTTCCAAACAAAACTTACTTTATTTTGAAACAAAATGACTATCTGAACATTTAGTATCCTTGATGTATTTACATTATTGTCCTGAGAAAAAATATCGGGTTCTATATAAAACATTGACGTTTCGGAGTTTTAATCGTTGATCAAAAGAAAAAAACACTAAGTGTTACAAAAAAAAAAGTTTACCAATTTTTTTTTTTTAGCCCCTATTAAATGCGAGGTGATCAAATCTGCACTATGCAAAAAAAAAAATCTTTAGCGCAGTATTTTACTGCGATAAAGGTAATTTTGTAACTTTTTTTTTTGTTGGGTATTTTGATTCAAATTTTTTATTGACTCTTTTTATTCCGAACTGGAGCATAAAACAGAGGGTTACTTGCATTAAAAACAAAACTTGTGGTACATAAAGCAATGTTCCTCTTATGACAATTGAGGACCATTGAATCAAAATGGAAGCAATGCAATAAAGGGGCTGATCCCATCACTATGATGGTCGTGACACGGGTACAATTCGGTTTTTATTTGCGAATTTCTGGATTAATGAGCACAACTTCATATGTAGCTACTTATTTTTACAAGTTGCTTCCGATAACGACTAGTAATACTACTGATACTCTGATATTTGGGTCCCTTGAGACCGGTAAGGACATTAACGTCAACATATATTCATTGCAAATATAATTAAGACAGGAAATGACGCGTCGTGTTGTCCTCCAAACGTGTCCGATCTTGAATTTTTGTTCCTGCTTAACAAAATTTTTTAAAAATAATCTTAACTTGAAAAGACTAGCTTTGCCGATTTGGTATAAGTTTTTTTTTGCCTATAAGATAGAATTTGTGATCAATTGAATAAGTTTATTATCTTGAAATAATTTTTTGTTAAACGACACCAAAAAATCAAGACCGCCCCTTACGGAGGCCAGTCAGCCATTTGTGAACTTAACCCGAGTAGAGGCATTCTTTTTTAAAGAGAAGATACAAATACTACAAAACAATAAAAAGGACAATTTAGTTAGTTTGTGCTCTTTAGTTGCCAACTTCTATAGTTGTCTGAAAGACTGCTACTTGGAGCTTACATAGTGGCTAATAATATTGTTTGAATTAAGTTAAATCTTATTTACTACGAAACTATACAAACATATTACGTTACATATTTGATGCTTGTATCTTCGTTAGAGACAAATTCGAAATTTAAAGCATAATATGTTTCTACATTTTTGAATGTCATTTATTCACGGAGTTCTTGGAGACGGACGACTCTAAATAGTGGAAGACTCGTGGAATTGAAAATATGACAGTTCTTTTCACTTTGTAAATGTATTTGTACACTAAAACAACTTGGAAACACATTCTTCAGACCAAAGGGAGAAGTTCTTTTGATCTGAAGGATCTGATCTGCTACTTTTTTTGTTTTTGTTTAATAGTTGAGTATCCAAGATTCATTGGCCTAAATTATTCGAATTCTCTGCTGGATAGGCCAGCTAAGGGGACCGGGAAAGTGAAATGAAAGTTTTTCATTTTCAGAGTTTAAACCAGAGACCTTTAGTTAAGGGTAGAATGACCCTAACCCGAGTCTCGGTAAATAATTGAAGGTAGAGAAGCGGTCCCAAAGGTAAAAATGAGTCATGAGCATATTAAGTAAGGCCATAAGTTCAGATTATGTGGTAAAATTTGAAATTGCCACAAGGACGTACGCTTCTCCTTTCTCATCGAGTTCATTCCTCATTGGATTATTTCATGGATGAAAACTAGGAACTACAAAAACAGGTAAACCATGCTTTTGTTTAATCTTCTTTTGTAGCTTCATATATTCCATTTTTCTGTTGAATCTCTCGTGATCGATCTTCGATCTATGCTGATTTCACCATGCCAAATATAACACTCTCATACACCAAATAAAGAACTCAAACCAAAAACTCAACAATCGATTAATAGGAATATCGTCTTACATCCAAAAAGTATATATAAACCATAAGCAGCTTCAACAGCTATCTTTTTACCCCCTTGATCACTAATAATACTCAAGCGACTAAAGGGCTTTTTACAATGAGTCATAGACTTCCAAAAACTTCGATATATACTGCAAGCTAGAAATGAACATAAAGAATTAACCATCCTCATAAATTTGCTAAAAATAATCGCAGAAATAAGAGGGGGCATATATTTTATTTTTTTTGATACCATCAGGGGGCATATAACTAGGTGCTCGGGCGACAAACTATGTACAGAAATTAATGACTCAACCGGTGACCAGAACCACTTGATAAGGAACAGAACTGAGGTGGCAAAACCATTTTGTGTCCCTTGAGCAGTAGGGTTAGCATCAGACATCTTCATGTTCCCCTTCACCAGTGCACTTAGGTTGATCAGAATCACCATCAGACTCCGACTGTGGTGAAGCAATACTGCTTAATGTGCGGTGAAGTTCACAAGGATTTGAAGATTTTTGGGAGCACCAGTTATCTGGAACACTTAAGAAATGTGTGTCAATGAACTTCCTAAATCTCTTATAATACTCTTTCGGAGAGACAATAGTAGGAAGCTGATTCTTCGGAACCACGAGTGAAGATTTGACCCAATTCTCAAGCTGCTTGTCCCATGTATATTGCCTGAGATAGTCGATGATGCCACAAACAAGTTCACGTCGTTGGCTATCCACTCCCACAAGTAGAGAATAGTCCATCACATTGATTGACTGCAAAAATCACCAAATAGTACCAGTTTCAGAGACTAATCCATTAACTTCAGAGGTTGCATGCTATTAAGTTTAGGTGGATATGAGCTACTGGTTATTAGGATAGCAGTTTGACCTCCAACTTACCTTGAGGAAAGTACAGTCATTCCATACAGCCCGTTGCAAAGCCCTCTTTGATCTTGTACCAACATATAAAGGAGAAACATTCATGTCATTCACAAAGTTTTGGTCCAGAAGAACGTCTCCCGCGCCATTGCCAGCTTCACTGAATCGAGCATGCAAAGCGCCTTTCAGATCATACTGCCGAGTAGTATTTCTACCAAATGAAAGGTTCTCCATCACCATGAGATCGTGCCTTGTCTCTTTGCCACCTCTTGGCCTTACATTGACCTGCAAAACATAAATAGTAGAAAGCTCAAAAAAATTGTGAGTGCGCGCTGGCAGGAAGAAAGCATACATCGTGCTACCAGCCAGAAAAGTGAAGCGACTATAGTTAATTAATCAACCTGATAAATGCCAAGAATTTTTGCAAGGCAGGTTTGATTCCTCTTCGCATGGCACTGGTCCATGTATTCAAAATACTTAGGAGCAAACTTCAGGAACGAGTCAAATTCTGCTCTCTTAATTTCCTTGATGATAAACCGATCATCAACTGTTTTGGCAAACAAAGAATTACTTTTGCCACCTTTTGCATCCCAGCTCCTACACCTACTCAAGGAAGCAATAAAATCAACTTCTGAAGAGCACCATCGATCTCGCAAATGACGAAATTCGCTGGCGTAGAGACAGAGGACTGAGTATTTATACTTTCCAGACAATTTACCCAAACCCATGGAGACTTCCGGGTGAATCGCCGTGAAAGAGACCGATGAATCTAGCAAATCTACCCCATCTAAACTTTGTGAGCGTGATACCTCTGAAATGTTCGAAGAGTGAAATGCTGTTAAATCCAATGAACCAGTTGCAGACAAATGTGGAGAAGCTAGAGAGAATATCCGCATCAAGCCCTGTGAACTCTCATATGCCTTAGAATCAATTCCTCTCTCTTTTCTGCCATCATCTCCAAGATCTTCACATACAATGGGAAAATCCTTCAACAAGGCCAAAGCACAAGCAATAATGCTAGAAAATTCATCTTCATAATCTGAAACAATGTATTTATCACTTCCAACGGGGATATGCAGCTTCGCACCCTCATCGGTAATAAGTTTATAAGTAGTAGATTCTACATCGTGGTTTGTGATAGATCCTAATTTCGGCAGGTGACCTCTCTGGAGATACTCCATGTATTGACACCAAATTTCAGGGAATGGAGTCCACCATCCATCATCATTCTCTATGTCAGAAAATATCGAGGAGAGAGATCTACTCCTTTGACAATGGTTGGGATCATGGGTACCTCCAGCATCAGCACCAGCAGGAATTAATTTATCTGTCTCCAATTGAATCGATGAAGGAAGATTGAGCTGTAAGTTACTTTCATTACCAAAAAGGCAGTGATCAGAGAGACTAGATTTCACTGTCGCATCCTGAAGGGATAAGTTGTTTCCATTTACTTTGGCTGCAGTTGTCGTCTTGGCACTATCATTGAAAGCAGATAAAGTTGATGAACCATGTTGTCCACAATCATGTGTATCAACAAAACTTTCTTTAATGGGAAAACCATTTGCTTTTGCAGATGACTCAACATCCGGTTTCAGATCATAGTCAGCATCCGAAACATCACCACGACTTCCTACAGTAGGCTCTGTCCTTCCTACAGTAGGTTCTGTCATACTGTTATCATCTCCACAAGAGTCTTCAACTAGCTTGATTTTAAGATCCGGACAATCTTTCAACACTCTGTCGTCTCTTTCCGAATAAATTTTAGTGTCTCCTTTAACACTGCTTTCCTCTTGTTGTTCCCTGTGGTCAATAGTTTTGGGATTGGCAATGGTAGAATCAGATGATAGTAATGAATGAAGACGGCGATCCCACACACAGGACTCAAGCAAAAGCTCCAGCCGTATTCTATTCAACCCTAGAAGTTTATATACGACGACATCCGGATTCCCATCCGTAACGACATTTTGAATATCAACCTGACATTGAATCCACATAGATTAGTAAAAGTAAAGTAAGATTTACATATGCTTTAATAAATGTCTGGACCAAATAAATCGTAGATGAGTTCAATGAAATCTCATCAACCGGAAAATCAGAAAGCTAACAACTCTTAATGCATGTACTTGTATGTAGTTGACATCTGTTAACATTATTGTACCCTAGCCAAGATTGTCTATATCAAAATCATTTGCTCAGTCACAGAAGTGTAAAATTGTATGTACCAAGTTATACTGTGGAAAAAAATGTACCATCTGGTATGAATAATTCGAAGGGAACTTTGAACCAGAATGACAATCCATCACCACGTTAATCAAATAAAATTCTACAGGAACAAGTAATCTGAAATGGCAGCAGAAAGGGGCTAACCTCAAATTGAGCTCTCTCTTCCTTCAACATTTTCTCAATGTCAGAAAATCTCCTCACTGATCCTTGAATATTTAGAGTAGTCCCAACAAAACGAGACTCTATTGCCTTCAAAGCTTTTTCTACATCAAGAAACATCTTTATCCCTTTCATGTACACCTAGTTGAGAAAGAAAGAAAATCTTAGTCAATAGAAACTTGCAATAGGGCATGTAACTTCCATGTTCAGCCAAGTAATTAAAAGCCTGTAAGAAGCAGTCAGACTCAGACAAAACATACATCTTCAAAATCCTTCGTAAGAAATTCTCCATTGACAGAACTGCTAAACTCCAGCTTCTCCGGAGGAAGAGACACGGAGTAAGTTGTAACAGTTGAGTACTTAAACACAGCAACCATATGCCCAAACCTGCACATGCAGAAATATGACATGAATATCTTCAAAAAGGAGAGATAAAATATGAGAAAAGCACCAACTCCAAATCCCTACATAACCACTCTTAGAGATAATTAGACTTAAATCTTGAGTAATGTCAGATGGAGTTTTTCATAACGGATAGCAAAAAAGCTATCAGTAGGCTTTGCTGTTAGATCCGCATACATGAAAATAATAGACACTTCAGGAATAACTAAAGATAGCCACAAGTGATGTACCCAAAGAAGTAGAGGAAATCCCTGTGCAAAGAATGACCACAGCCTGACAGTCTATTAAACAAAGAGGAATTTGAGAAGCTGAGCTCCAAAAATTTTCCAAATGAAAAACCACGGGAACCAGTGGATACTAGAACTCTTTTCGTAGATTTTGAGCTACCAATCTGGAACTTGCATCTACCACAACGACTCCACATCCAAATCTTCCCTTCACTTTCACCTGGAAGCCCCTTGTCCTTTGGAAGAGAACGAACTTGAATTGCAAGCAGCTTATTGTAATGTGCATAATAGAAAATGTGAGCCTCAGGGGATCCATCACAGCTCTTGCATGGGAGTTTCTGTACAACAGAGCTTTTTTGTTAACAATTTGAAACAAACTCCACAGTCTTATAATGATAAGAACATGATCTTATTTCAAATAGATCATTATAGCAAGTATTAATGATGCACTCTAAAAAATGACCACCAATCATTCCAAAGATAATCGTTAATCAAATTGAAACTACAGTGCCAGAAGAAGAGGAGTTTGAAGTGGAGAGTGTTGAGTTCTACGCACCTGGCTTAGCAAATTATGCTGCAAAAACTTTCCAAGAGGAATATCAAAGTTTTGATAGAACTTTATGCGAGAAAAATGACTATGGGCACACATAGTCCCCGTCGACGCATTGCGGCTTGATATCAGAACCAATATACTCTCAGTATCCATAGATGTAACACCATTCCCCATATTCCTTTGGTCTTCAGGCTTTTTATCAGATACATGTGAGCTCCTTATTGGAGTATGCAACTGTTCTTTTTCGGATGCCATCTCGTCATCACAGGTAGTGGCTTTCTGATCTGTATCACTTTGATTAACAACATCAGGTGCGTCAGGAACTTGAGTATCAGTCTGTTCTTGATCATCATCGTTGGATCCATCATCACTGAAAGATGAGGGCATGGATTGACCAGAGGTGGGCAAGAGAGGAAAGTTATCCCCCATAACTTTTTCCAGAGAGGCTGAGAGAGATGTCAACCCAGAAAGAACAACTGGGTTATATGGCTCAATTAACAGAGAATCGCCTTGTGATTCTAGGTTATGCCTTACTTCCTGATGGAAGCCATTGAAAATTGGGACGTCAATTGAACCGGACGAATTTGTCTCATCAACAGTCGAAAGAATTTCTCGTTCAGCACTAACAGCTGGGGTGTCATCAGTAGCTGTTGAATTCACAACCTGGCTAAGAGGAATAGTGGAGAACATTGCTTTTTGATCAACGAGGAAAGAAGTCTCGAGGATTAAATTATATGCCATGATCACTGCACATCGTACCACATACTTAATCTTCTTTAGTTCATCACCGTTAGCTCCCATTAACAAAATCTGTGTAAAAGGTCAGGGTCAGAGGTATAGAAGTAAATGTTCTTTATTTTACAAAGTAAGTAGATGTTCCAATCATAGTAGACAAAGGGGGGGAAAAAGCAACACCAGGTATCAATCCTCTAAAATTTACCACAAAGAAAAGACGATCCAGAACCACACGTCTGGAAGGAAAAGATATGAATCACTGAATATCAAGAAAATACTAAAGAAAAATGGAGAAATGAACCAGGAACAGACCATTTTCAGTTAAACAGTTTAGATCCTTTCATCATGTTTAGAGTCAAAAACCACTAGCTAGTAGGGGCTCTGAAGTTCCAAAAGCAATAGTAGCTTGTTCGTTTGTTGGTATACGAGGCAAGTTAATAAACTGCATGAGCTCTATCAGTTCTTTTCACAAAGATTCCTAAGCTTATTCCATCCGGCTAATACAGTTGCAGTCACAAAAGACAAAAAGACCAGTGTTGATATAAATACCAGGTCCAAATGAATGCAAACTAACTCTTATCACATGATTCACAATGGCTATGCAAGTCCCTGATGCACTCTAGCTTCACGACTTTATGTGTTGTTTCTTGAGCAATGACACAACAGTGGAGCTCATGTCCCAACTATCAGTAATCCCTAGTTAGATATTCTGTGTCATTCAAACTAACATAGAGAAGGTGACTAACCGTGCATCCCAGATGAGTAGGACAGCCCTCAATGAACATCAGTGTTTTGCTAGGCCTTTTTCCACCATCATCAGAAGTGTCATGTTCCTCCACGAACCTTTGAAAATGAAAGGCATCACACTGCCTGAGCTTATGGCCAGACAAGATTTCGGAAGATAAGGTTGGTGAAATAGTGCAACGAGCAACCCTCTCCAGCCGATGTTCTTTCATATCAAAGACTAGTGTCCGTCCTGTCTTGAGAAAAGACTCTTGTATGTCACGAGAAACGGTTTTCTCGACCAATATTACATTTGGCTGGTACCTCTCTAGGATTTCAGTGATAGACTTCGCCACATTGTCTTTCTCCTATCATTATTAATTGATAACAACACATGATCACAGACCATAATATATTCTCTTTTTTGTTTATCTAACACATAAAGGGAGTTTCTTATTTACCTTTTGCATTGAGTCAAATGATGACAACTCACTTGAGAGACCAAGTGCACCCTCAATCAACAGCAGCCTAGGTTTTTCAAACTTAGTTGGCATATGTTTATGGGCAGCATGCTTCTTGAAGACCAGGCCTCTGATAAATTGACTAAAAAACATGAAAAATTACAATGTAAGCCTGGGTTCCATCTTTGTGTTAAATTTAGTCTTAGATAACAAACATAGAGATAAAGAGTAGAATGTAAATTTTATAGTATTTAAAGGTAAGTCCACTATTAGAGGCAAGGTACTTTCTGAGAAACTTAAGATTTAAGAGAATAAAGATGGTTCCACGTAACCTTAAAAAAATCAGAACACAATGAATAGTGAATGGGAAAGTTACCATTTATAACGACAGATTCCATTTGAGAAAGCCCAAAAGGTAATTTTTGGGATATGAGTAACTAAATTTAAACATAGATATTAGTGGAAGTATGACAGAGGAAACCAATAAAAAGGAGGCTCAATGAGCGTGCGCATTCAGTGGCACCTGCAACTTCACAAATAGAGAACAACTACAAATCTCTGGGTAACAGATCGTCCCCCACTTTGACAATCCAAGAACTAAACTGGACGAAGAAAGAAAAGAACAAATAGAGATGAGACACGTAGAAATTATGTGATACCTTTGGCTGGGAGAACCAGCTTTTATGCATTTTATCTTCACGTATTTATTAGGATCCATAGCCTTTCCTTCAGCAGAATCAGGCTTCACAAATGAAGCAGCCTCCCAAGACAAGGAGGTGACTATATCAACCCAACTGTCACCCCCAGATGAGGCAACACCAAAAGACTTAAGAAGGTCATTAACAAGGGCCTTAAGCTTCCCATTCATCACTTCCTCCAATGCCTTCTGCTTTTCCTCTTTAAACTTGTAGCTCCCAGAACCTTCTTCCCCCGGGCTGATTAAAGAAGTTGGCTTGCCCCAATTCAGGCCATCACCACATTCATCATCATCGCAATTAGCCACACTGCCTTCCATATCATCATCACAACATTCTGGTTCTGGGGGCACCCAGAACTGATCCAGTTCATAACTAGAAGAGATTCCAGATTCGTCATCGTAATCCCCTTCAATTTTGCTACATTTGGTTTGTTCACAATTTCCATTTCTCATGTCTGCATCCCTTCCCGTGTGCATGGTAGAACAGGAATCCTCTTGACTGCTATCTGTGCTACATTCATCAACATAAACCCTGAACAGATCAAAACGAAAGCGAAAACCACATTGACGTGTGTCAGACATTCCTCATTTCCCAAGGAAAAGAAGACAGGTATTTTAACCTCAACCTAAATAGATTTTAACATTACTAAATTACAACTAACCTCCCATCTGCGCTTGCATCACCTGAAATGGTAAAAGAATAAAGAACCAACATAAGGCGATGATGAAGAGATGAAAATAACGGTCAAAAGTATGTAATAAAGAAAGGAGAGCATACTGTAACATGAGATAGAGCTGTTACTGCTATGCAATGAAGCAGCTGGACTGATCAAACAAGGTGTAGTATCTTGCACTTTGCCACAAGACTGGCATAACGTACCAGAATTTCTATCATCTACTTGCACAGAATTCTCATTTTCTGGTCTCCCCATGCTTCCGCTTGATTTGTCAGAGCACCAGAGTAGTGACACGTATTACATCTGATCCCAGGAATATTTCAACCTGCAGATTTGCCCCACTAAATTGAGAAAAAAGTGAAGTTCTTAAACGAACAAAATAGAACCTTCCTCTCAAACAATAGAGTAATGCAGTGATAATACTCTTTTAGACAAAAAATATCATATTTCTTTTCATAAGTGAAAAGAATACCATGTTTATAAGAACTTGAATGAAGATAGAACTTATCATATTCATTATAGCCAACATACTCGTTTCCCTCAAGAAATAAGACTCAACTTTCAGCATTTGCATCGAAAATTCAGGTTTAACAATGTACAACAATTGAAGGACTAACATTGCAGCATGATTTGGATTAATCAAGATATGTCATTATAGATCACTCATTCCGCCTTCTACAAAATCGTAATTGTCCAAAACAACACTGTGTAATAATGTAAACTTATTTGTATTTCAAGTCATAGCTCTTTAATGAAGAAATGCTTATCAAATACTAACAAAGAAGAGCATTTATGCCTGATAAAATAATATCTGATGAAAACAATGTACAAAAAGAAATATCTTGCAGAAAATAAGCACGTCACAAAAATGGCAGCAGCAGGAGGTGGTTGTTAACATAACGGTATCTTATTAGTTAGTCAAACACAATGCAAATATACTTTGCTCTTAACACGAGGCTTTCATCTTGTAGATATAAATTGAAGTGTCCGCCTTAGATTGATTAGTCACATATTTAGGATAAAGGTAATCCTCCTATCACTCCATTTGACAGTCAAGGATGAGTTTCCCAAAGGTCCCTCGTCCTACGTAAATTGGATAAAACATACAGAATGATCCCATAATATCTAAATCAAAAAGTATTGACGTGTGCTTCTTAACAATCATTTATCAAGGTAATTAGTTTTTTCATATTTACTAACAGGAAACCTTGAAGCATCAGAATCAGTATTCTGTATTGTCCTAAATGTTCAGGCTGTGTTTACAAAGTAACCAACTTTTTAATTTTCATTGTCACACTAACAAAATTGTTTAAAAACTGATCTTCAAGAGAAGCTTATCTCTCCACAAATTCTAAACAGCTTTAAACTATTCAACTCAGAAAGTAATACTTCTCCTTCTTAAGTCACTGATTAAGAGAATCAGTACTTTAGCTATAGCTATCAAACCTGTCAAAGAAGGTCAGTCAACAACTTATGACACCAAAGCAAAAAAAAAAAAAAAAAAAAAAGGAAAAAACACAAAGAAGCAGTTCTATCTACTGATTACCAGGGCAGCAAATATTTCCAGGAAGTCACTCAATTTAAAGAGGACAAGATTTTAATTAAATCAAAAGCAAGAAGACTAAAAGATCATGACTTTCACAAAGGGAAAACCATTTTTTTGGCTTCAAGAACAATCAGCAACATAGATATCATTAGAAATAAAGTTAAAAAAAATCAAATCTTTCCAGAAAATCACTCAATTTAAAGAAGGTAACAGTATAACTAAGCTCATAACAAAGAAGACTTAACTCTTTACTTCAGAAAGGAACTTGCCATTTTGACATAAAAAAAAACAATCAGCAAAAATAATACCATTAAAACTGAAGTTACACAGATTAAATTTTCCAAGAAATCACTAAATTTGAAGATGGTAATAGTATAACTAACCAACCCCACATCAAAGAAGATTACACTTCTTGATTTAACAGATAAACTAGCCAATCTTGGCTTCACTTTTTTTTTTTTTTTTTTTTAAACAAAGTAGATATACAATAAAGAAATTAAGTGACAAAGATTCTTCTTTTATGACTTACACTTAAAGCAACCAAATTAACACTAATATGATGACCTCCAAATCAATCCAAAGCTTATCAAATTCCCACAAAAAACTTCAAAACCAGGTACTATTTTGCAAAGGGTAAGCAAAAAATTTGAAATCTTGAAAAAAATCTTGAATTTAGGAGAGAGAGGGAATTGAGTTTAAGAAGAGAAGAATGAAGTAGGAGAAAGAAGTAGACTTTTTGTCCGTATGTGGGCCCACTAAGTGGTTTTCTGCTCACTTTCATGCTTTCCCAATATCATATATAGGGCCAACAAAATTTCATAATTTATTTAGAAAAAGAAAAGGTCAGAGTTACTCTACCAAAAGTTTCAAATTCTGTTTAAATTTTCGAAAAATGAAGAGACAAAATGTATATACATAAGGAATAAAGTGTATACAACTGTATTTTTTTTTTTAAATACTGCAAAAGATACTTTCTTGTTCACATTAGTACATATGGATATACATTTGGATTTGATTGATTCTCGAGATTTTAACGTTATTGGCATCTTTTTTCACAGTAAATACTTATTCGCATGGAGTGTTCATACCGAACAAATTTAAATTACTAGTTAAATGATTTAATGAATAAAATATATTAATTAATAGTTATATATATATATATATATTCGTACACACATGTCATGCGTAATTGATTTGATGTAAACGTCTCATGTAGGTAAATTTACCCTTTCCTCACATTATTCCTCGGATTCTAATTTTCAATCTGAATAACATTATTTTTAATTTGAAATTGTTACTAACACTGCCTCAAATAATATATTTTGTACAAATTACTACTCAGGTTCCTATATAATAAAATAATAGTGTTGGCTCGGAAAAATAATGGGTGCTCAACCACCCCTAAGCCTGAAAGTAGATTTGCCATTCTTATTACTCTAACCCGCTTATAAATTTAAGGCTTTATGATCCAAACTTTTACAATTTCTCTTCTTTTCCTTTTCAATATTTGAAGTGTGAATAAATCTCATGTATTATGAAAAAAAAGAAGTAGAAGAGAAAATGATCTTTTATAAGATTATACTTTTATAAAATAAGTTGTAATTGATTATGCAAGATTGTACATTAATATCGTAGAAGTCATATCACGTGCATAAGTAAAAGCTCGAGCTTTTCTAAATAAAAACTTTGACTCAAAAACGTAAATGCCAGACAGGAGCTCAATTTTTTTGGATAAAAAATCCAACTTAAAAACGTGAATGTCAGGGATGATGATGAAACAAACGCCTCAAGAAGCTCAACTATGCTTCTCATATGCTAGTAATTTTCATGATATCTTAGAAGTCATAAGAAGTGTACAAACAAAAATTCAAATTTGTTTTTCTTTTGGATAAAAAAACTCAACTTAAAAACAGGCTCCTCAAGAAACTTAAACATCGCTTCTTATATAATAGTAAAATCAATTCTTTAACCTATACAAAGTGAATGTTCCCAAATTTGCCATTGATTATGCGAGATTATACATTAATATCTTCTATATATATTATCAATGTCCTAGAAGTCATATCACGTGTAAAAGTAAAAGCTCAAGTTTTTTTGGATAAAAATCCCGACTTAAGAACGTGAATCTTTGAATAAGAGCTTAATTTGTCAGGACAAAAAATTCAACTAAAACGTGAATGACAATGAAACAAACGCCTCAAGTGGCTCAACTATGCTTCTCATATGCGGTAATTTTCAGGATATCATAGAAGTCATAACACGCGTACAAGCAAAAAATTCAATTTTTTTTTGAACAAAAATCCAACTTAAAAACTTGAATGCCAGATAGACATGACGATAAACTCCTCAAGAAACTCAAACATCGCTTCTGTAATAGTAACATCAACTCTTTAATCTAATACATTCTTCTTTTAAAAGATCATATTTCAACGATACTAGTCTCTCTACACGTGCGTTGCACGTGGTATTCCATTTTATTTTCTATATAATATTTTTTTCAAAGATGCATGTTAATAATTTTTATTTATTTAATAAAAAAAAAGGTCAGAATTCTTTTTTGTATCAGAAGTTTCAAATCCTTAAATTTTGGAAAATGAAGAGACAAAATGTATATACATACAAAATACAACGAATAACTGTATTTTTCTAAAATAATGAAAAATATACTTTCTTGTTCACATTGGTACATATGGATATACATTTATTTGGATTTGATTGGTTCTTGAAGATTTTGTAATTATTGGCATCTTTTCCTCGATAAATGCTTATTATTACACGCGGGTGTTCACACTGAACTAATTCAAATTACTACGATTAAATTATTTAATGAATAAAATATACATTAATTAATCATAATGAAGTGATAATTATGTATATTTAAACACATGTCACGCATCTATTAATTTGGTGTAGGTAAATTTTATCCTTTTCCTCCACATTATTACTCTAACACACTTATAAATTTAAAGTTTTATGATCCAAACTCTTACATTTCTCTTTTTATTCCTTTTTAGTATTCGAAGTGTGAATAAATCTCGTGTATGATGAAAAGAAAGAAGTAGGAGAGAAAATGATATTTTATAGGATTGTACCTTTTAAAATAAGTTCCCATTGATTATGTGAGATTGTACATTAATATTTTCTATATATTATTAATACCCCAACTTAGAAACGTGAATGCTAGACAGGAGCTTAATTTTTTTGAACAAAAAATTCAACTTAGAAACGTGAATACCAGACAGGCATGATGATGAAACAAATGACTGAAGAATCTCAACTATGCTTCTCATATAGTAATAATTTCCAGGCTATCTTAGAAGTCATAACACGTGTACAAGCAAAATTTCAAATTTGTTTCTTTTTTTGGACCAAAAAAACCCAATTTAAAAATGTGAATACCAGATAGACATGACGATAAAATAGGCTCCTCAAGAAACTCAAACATAGCTTCTTATATAATAGTAACATTCACTCTTTAACCTATACTAAGTGAATATTCCCAAATTCTTGTTTTAAAAGATCATATTTCTACAATACTAGTCTTTATGCATGTGTGTTGCATGTGGTATTCCATTTTATTTTCTTCAGAATATATATTCGAAAAATATAATAGCACAATAATTTTTTTTTTCAACACATGTGTATAAGCAAAAATCCAATTTGTTTTGGACCAAAAACCCACTTAAAATTGTGTGTGCCAGATAGACATGATGATAAAATGGGCTTCTTAAGAAACTCAAACAGTGCTTCTTATATGATGGTAACATCAACTCTTTAACCTATGTACTAAGTGAATGTTCCCAAATTCTTGTTAAAAAAATCACATTTCTACATTACTAGTCTTTCTACATATGTGTTGCACGTCGTATATCATTTTATTTTCTACAGATATATATATTTCAACAAAGTAAATTTAAAATTTTAAAATGTACATAAATTCAAAAAATATAATAGCACAACATTTATTTATTTATTTTAATATGCCTAATCTTTTTTTGATAATAAATGTGAAATATTACCATTAATAGCCACACCTTTCAAAAAATATAATAGCACAACATTTATTTATTTATTTTAATATGCCTAATCTTTTTTTGATAATAAATGTGAAATATTACCATAATAGCCATACCTTAATGCACCTATAATAAAACCTAGAATTATAACAACCTTCTAGAAAGGATGATATAGTCTCCTAAGCCTCCAACAGAAATAACCAAACTAATTACATAACTTTTAAAACAAGTATTTACATCTATGAGATTTCTTTGAATTTTGCAACATCTCTTACCTGATTTCTTTTTGTATTTGTGCTATAGCAAAATTGGCATTTACACTTATATTTCTAAACAACCTCCGGTTCCTAGCTCGCCAAGTATAGTAGATAATTTCACCTCGTATGCAGTCACTATTTCCTTTTAGAGTTGTCTCCAATGTCTCCTTTTGATCCATTGTATACTTTTCCTGACTCCCCTCAATTGGATTTGTATGCCTAAACATGTAAATAGTCTATTCTTTACTTCAACAATTCAGTTGCATTAAGCAAACAAATGAAGTTGAGTTTCTGTTACTGTTTCCTCACATAGACAGTATAGTATTTGTCATCTTCCATTGTATAGGCAACCTGTTAAGTCTTTCTTTGACTAGGAATTTGTCCTGACTTGCTAACCAGACTATAAATCACCAATCTGGTTGCATTGTTGGCTTGTTGCTGTCATATTAAATCAGTTTCCTTTAACTTCAAACAAATGTCATGCATCTATTGACTTAGTGTAAAACTATTGACTTAGTGTAAAAATATGGTGTACGTAATTTTTTTTTACCTTTTTCCTCCACATTATTACTCTAACTTTTATATTTCTCTTTTTATTCCTTTCTAATATTTGGAGTGTGAATAAATTCTGTGCATGATGAAAAGAAATACATGCAAGAGAAAATGATCTTTTATAAGATTATACTTTTTTAAAGATAAGTTTCATTGATTCTGCGAGATTGTATATTAATATCTTTTATATGTTATGAATACCCTAGAAATCATATCACGTGTATAAGTAAAAGCTCAAGATGTCTTGAATAATAGATCCAACTTAAAGATGTGAATGCCAAACAGGAGCTCAAGTTTTTTGGAATAAAAACTCAACTTAAAAATGTGAATGTCAGACGGGCATGACGATGAAACAAACGCCTCAAGAAGCTACAATGCTTCTCATATACTAAAAGTCATTAACACATATATGAGCGAAAATCCAAATTTGTTTTTTTTTTTTTTTTTGTGACAAGAAAACCCAACTTAAAAATATGAAGAGTCAGATAGACATGACGATGAAACATATGCTCCTCAAGAAGCTCAAATATTTCTACGATATAAGTGGAATAATTTGTTTTCTAATATTTGGTGTTAGTATTCTAGTAGATTTAAGCAAAACTGCAAATTTAGGTCTTTTAGAATATCATAAGACACAAAAGCAAAAAATTCACAATGTTCCCCAAAAAGTGGTAAAACATTAAAAGTTTAAAACATTGTTAAATGATACTTTAGGACGGGAGACCAGAATAAAAAATAAAAAATATCCGAAAGACGCGGGACACTATTCGGATAAAGAATAGAGAATGTTTCTATAATCAATTAATCCTTCTTAGATAAACAATATATATTTGAAATTAATGGATTGTTTTACCAGGAATTAATGACTGATCAAGCATTATTTGTTACCACATGTTAATTTTCTTATTCAAAATAGTTTTACAAAAATTTACTAACACTCAATATTTACATCAAATAAATGATGCAAGGCACATATGTTTTACGTATACAATTTTCTTATTTAATCATGATTAAGTGATGTTTATTACTTATTTTCTTAGTTTGTAACTCTTAAGCTTAGATTATTTGGTTTGATATAAATATAGATAAATATTTTTAACAATCTTTGATACAATTCTGAAATTTCTGTTTTTTTTTCTTTTTTCACCTCAATTTAGAATTGAAGGTCAACCTTTTGTTTAAAATCATTTTCTAGATTAAAAAAAGGATACATTTTCAATTTTGTATTTATCAATAATTGAATTTCAAAATGAAATGTCATTGAACATATCATAAAGGCAAATTAAAGTAGCTCTTTATTAAATGGACCATGGCGAAGATAAACAGCTCATGCAGCACCTACCCAAACAAATTTCAGCCAATTGACAAAAGACGTGTTATTTAGGTGCCAACTGCTACAAATTGCGATAAACATCAAACATTATTTTTGTACAATCAAATTAGTTGCTTGAGTTTTACAAAGTATCTTATTCGATTTTTTATTTTTATTTTTTGAAAAATTCTATGTGAAGAAAGTTTGTTTTTCCCCTTTTAATAAATATTTGTTGTATTTGTGTGTAAGAAAATGATCTTTTTTTCTTTGGAAAAATATTTTCTCTACATATATACCATACACACCTTAAGTTGAATTTAGGTGGATTGAAATAAATGAATTAAGCAAACTAACATCAAACATGAATGTTATATTTTCTATATTCTCATTGAGTAAAAAATTACGAAGTTTTGAGTGTGTGGCAACCCTTTTTGCTTAATGACGAAGTCCAAGGAAAAAATCAATCTTCACAAAAGTTTAGCAGCATAAATACTTATCCCTGAGTTGAAAAAAAAATACTTATCCTTGATATATACTATTTCTGTTACATCGTTAATAAGTCAAATTTAAGTTATATTACGTTATATTAGTTAATGGTCGAAAACACATCTGAATCAAGATTTATTTGTGAGTTTCTTATCTGAACAATCAGATTTGCGAGTTTTCTACTTGAACTATCATCAACTATTTATCAAAACACACCTTAAGTATTAATTGTTCCCTTTTCTTACCTGAATATTTGAGATAGGAAAATTGAACAACTGATAGTTGACGTGTGTTTTGATAAATGGTTGGTGATAGTTCAGGTAGGAAACTTGCATACCTGATAGTTCGGGCATAAAACTCACCAAAAAAGACCATTATCTCTAAAATGTAATATGATTATTCTAAATTAAAATGGTAAAAGGATATGTTTTCTATTTTAAAAAAAATAATATTAAAATTAATTAATTATTTACTCATTATAGTGGAAAGAGCATTAACTCTAAAAAGACAATATGTGTCGCCGTACGGCAAGTGGCGGTGGGGTTGGTCACCTCAATCATTGTCGTATCGGTTCATGGACAGCCTGTCCTCGGACTAGCCGCAAAGCGACGCAATGGGTACTTCTGTCTTATTTTATTTTATTATATATTATATATATCCACAACTTTCAATCTTTTGAGTAATTAATCTACAAGTCGACACCTCTACTTATATAAAGTTGGCACTTTAAAACTTGAGAAAATACATCATTTGATCAGGCTTGTGCAGCGAAAATTTAGTTTAAGAACTTAACTTAAGTTGTATTTATTTAGTTAATAACTTTCAAGTTAATTAAATCATAGCGGGTGACGTGGCAAGAAAGTGTGTTGACTTTCTCAAAAGCGCGTGAAAGGGGAAAAAAACACCAAAAATGATTCCAGCTGTACATATGTCCTCTTCTAATTGGATGACAATTTATTATACTTAATTATACTTTTTTAATATTTTTTTTCCTTTTTTTTTCTTTTCTCTTTCTTCTTCTTCTAACCCCACCCCCCGCCCTCCCTCTCCTTCTTCCCCATCCTCCAAATCGTTGCTGCTATCTTCCTCAGCTTTTTTCTTCCTTTTTTTTTTAAAAAAAAAAAATTTCTCCTTTCTTTGTCTTGATGGGCAGTTCATGCATTTTCGTGCATTTTCTTCATTCTTTTGAGCATATTTGAAGGGCAGTTCGTGCAATTTCTTCATTGTTGTTGCATAAGTCCATTTGAAGGGCAGTTTAACAACAACAGCATTGCATTTTTTTTTTCTTTTTTCGGTAACCAAATATCCATCTTTCTCATCTCTGCTTTGGTAACCATAGCTTGTATACAAGAAAATTGAACATTTAAATGGCCACAGAGGGGCTCAACCTTAATCCTTTGAATGAAGAGATCATACCTTCACTTTGTCATTGTCCTGATCCCAACTGAACGATGAAACAGAAACATAGTTCAGTGATGGGTTATGGATCACTTTTGGAGCAGTTGAAACTGGAGATGTAGATTTGAATAAGAAGTAGAAACAAAATTGGAAGAAGATGGTCCGTTGGAAATTATTGTTGCTTTGGTGGTGGGAAAGGTTGGCGGCAGCGGCGGTGGTGGTTATGGTGGAAATATGATTAATAAAGAAATTTTTTAACAAAGATGGGATTTTTCAGTTGGTTTGATTTAAGGAGGCGGTGGTTATGGTGGTGGTGTGGTGGCGGCAACGGTGGTGATGGGGTGGTGGCGGCGGCGGTGTGGAGGTGGGGAGGTTAGGAGGAGGAGGAGAACGGCGTCTATGGGTCCATCTTTTTTTTTTTTTTTTTTTTTTTTTTTTTTTTAATTATTGTTTAATAAAATAATAAAATAGGGAAAGAATGAAGAAGAAAGAAAAAAACTAAATAAATAAAAATAATTTAAAAAATATTTAATGACGTGGACCAATCATCGAGTGAGTGGTGAACAACACCGGATCTCAACTGGTCCACGCCCGCTAAGGGGGTATTTAATTAACTTGAAAGTTGTTAAGGGGGGGGTAAATAAATACAACTTAAGTTGAATTTGCTAAACTAAGTTTTCGTGCCAAGTTCAGGGGTCAAATGATGTCTTAAAACTTTAAAATTCTTTAACTAACCATCTCTAATCGGTTATAGAACTAAGCCTGGCAACCGGTTGAATCAGAATCGGACCGGTAACCGGTTATAAAACCGGTTGGTTTCGGATCTAAAAATCGAAACCGGCCACCGGTTCCGGTTTAACCGATTTCAAATATAAAATCGGAACCAATTTGTCCAAAACATTAAAAAATCCTTTTTTGTTTTTTGTATAGTGTATATATATATATATATATATATATATATATATTATAGTATTTATTAATATATTGTAGGTATATTTATATATGTTATATAAGTTTATAAGTAAAGTTTATATATTTACTAACTAACAGCATCTATGTATATATATATATATATATATTAAGTTATATGCTTAAGTTATACTACATATATCTAAAATATACTAAGAATATTCTTATAATATCAATATAATTAGGTTATATATATGTACTATATATAGTTATATATATATATATATATATATATATATATATATATGTTTATATATATATTATATATACTTATATATATATATATATATGTTTAAGTTATATGTATACTATATATACTTTTATATGTTTAAGTTATACCATCTATGTATTATAACTTAAGTATATTTATATTATAAGTATATTCTTAGTATATTTTAGTTATTTTTCAAGTATATAACTTTCTAATTTTTAATTTAAATAGATGTATATTATAAGTATATTTTAGGTATATTCCTAACTTAATATAAGTAAAAATATGAACACAAGTAAATAGAAGAAAGCTCAATGAGCCATACATTTTATTCATTCATGGATAACATTTATTTGCAAGTTGTAGTTTTTTTAACTTGTAAATAATACATGAGTTGCAAAGAAATAGTAGAATAATAAAATAAAAAAGTATCAATCATTTGGCTAATATCCGCCATATCATATTCGGTCATGGAGATATCTTCAAAGTCTTTCATTTGGTCCACTCCACTTGCTATCAAATCTTCAATCTCTTCTCTTCGCCTTTCACCGCTCTAAGTTTTGGTTGCGTCGCTCCGATCTAATCCAATCGCGAATGCACACTAGTACTTGCAAGCTAAATCCGGATAATGAATGTCTATGGTCTCCAATTTGTTGTCTTCCTTGGCTAAATGCACTCTCCGAAGCCACGGTTGATATTTGAACCATAAGGATATCTCGAGCCATTCTTGAAAGTACCGGATGACTTGCCTTGTATCTCTTCCACCATGCTAAGACGTCCAAATCATCTAGTTCCTTGATATCCATCTTTGGCTGCATCAAATAAAGGTGATATTCATCAAAGTTTGCATTATGAGAAGGAGTTGGATGTGAATGTAAAACTTTTAAATTCGACAAACCCGACAAGCCCTTTTTGCTACTTTGAGAAGTAGTAGAGCTTGGAGCAGCGGGTGTAGTACTTTCTTCCAAATTAGAATAATGCATAAAAGCTTTTTTAAACTCGTCATCAATCGCAAGTTCGGCTTGTTCTAAAGATGGTTCAACTTCCGCGTCAATTTCTAAATAGCTATAAATTTGACCAACCAATGCTCTAGTATAAGACACTTTTAAACAAGGATTTAAAAGAGAACCCAATATAAATAAAGTTGAGATGGAAAAAAAATACTTCTTAAATTTTGTTGTCATATTAAAGATAGCCACTTGATATTTGGATTTATCTTTATACTCATGTAAAACTATAGCTATTTCCGGTAAGTAGGCTAAAATTTAAGTTATATCGTGGGATAGAATTGTCTAGAAAAAGCAAGAGTTGCATTATAAAAATTTTGTGAGTTCAATACATTCTTTAACATCTTCCCAATCGGTAATATTTAACCAATCATCACTATCCGTATTAAAATGGTTGTGAACTTGTTGTATGAGAATCCTATAATTATATGCTTGTTGTAACATAATGTAAGTGTAGTTCAACCTATTGTCAACTTCTACTTGAATTTTCCTAGGGGTAAGACCATTTTGCACACAAGAATTCTTAAAATCTCTCATTTTTGCCTTATTAGCATTAAAAAAAAGAAAAGCAACCGCGTTTCTAACTTTTTGAATAAATCAAAATACGAAGCACTATCTCTAACAATCAAGTTTAAAATGTGACAACTACATCTTACATGAAAAATATTTTTTAGCGGAGGATTTAATTCCCTTTTTAAAAGACCAACTGCCTTTGTATTATTAGAAGCATTATCTAAAGCAATATTGATAAGACAAAAATACATATATAAATTAAGTTGTCATTTAATTTTAAATATTAATATTTCTATATTTTATTTGCAAGAGACACCATAATTTTAATAAATAAATCAAAATAGCAAAATCAAGAAGAAGAATCAGAAGAAAAGAAGAAGAGGGGAACGGAAAGGTGCAGCAAAATGGAAAGCAAATTATGCAAGTTTTCCTTAGTGTGGGACCCACAAGAAGAAAAGAAAAGCAAAATCTCATCAAATGAAGAAAGAGGAGTATAGTACGTGCAAGTCTCCACTTTGGAAATGTACCATGCTCACTAATTGATGAAGCAATTGGAATGTAAGCTTGCCAAGTGGAAGAAGTTCATATTAAAATAATATAGTACTAATAATAAAGAAGGGAGTAAATGAATGGAATGAAAATAATTGTGGGGCCCTAGGTTTGGATTTTGCAGATTTGCAATTTCTCAAAGGGAAAAGGGTCATATTTGCCCCTGTACTTTCAAATATAGTTTACATTTACCCTTCGTTATACTTTGGGGTCATATATACCCCTACAGTTAGCAAAGTAATCAAATTTACCTCTACTTTTAACAGAATTCCAATGTGGCAGTGGACCCATTTATTAAAATGCCACAGTTGACGCCACGTGTATATTACCGTTTTCTTCATTTTTTAAGATATAAAACACAAACCCTTTTAAAAGTCTTCTTCTTTATTGCCCATACCTCGCATCGCTGTTAATTATCCTCAATTAAGAAGATGACATGCTAGGTAGTAATTTTCCATCAATAACATGACTGAGTTCATACCAAATACATGAATATTTGCATAAGATAGTTGTCGCCACTCATAGTTACAAACACAAGTGGATAGATTAGGGGGAAATTAAAACCCAGCAATCTCAACCATATACATGAATATTTGTAGAGAGAGAAACAAAAGGAGTACTACTGTCAGCTTCAACCAGGCAAAAACCATCACCATTCTCTTTCTTCCTCCATAGCTGTAACTCCGAAAGAAGAGAAAACTCCTAATTTGAGTTGTGTATAGTTCAAGTAATCGATCAATTTATTCTTCGAACTTCTTTCTGTGACAGAGTTAAGATATTCTATTCGGCCAAGCTTTTTTGATTTTGTTGTACATGAAAATGAACGTATTTTCCATGGATTATAATGAGAAATAGCGAAATCCGCAAATAGGTAATCTTTTGCTACGCTTTGATTTCGATTTTGTTTTCGGGTTTTCCCTTTTTGATTCTTTCTCTTCTGTTTTATTAAGAAAAGGGATGAAGAGAAATGGTAATACACATGTGGCGTCCACTGTGGCATTTTAATAAATGGGTCCACTGCCACATTGGAGTTCTGTTAAAAATAGGGATAAATTTGACTACTTTGCTAACGGTAGGGTATATATGTCACGACCCAACTCCGTAGGCCGCGACTCGTGCCCTAACTGGGCACTCATACGTACCCTATCCTACACTAGCAAAGTATTAAAAATAAACAGAAATAATAATTTAATGATGTCCAGTGAATATGGCGCACGAAGGCCGATAAGGCCGTCACAAAACATAAATAAGTTCTAAACGTACGCAAAACTCACAAAGCATATACAGAACCCACACTATATGTCTACAGACCTACCGAACCAAAAGCGTAATCACATGACGGGACGAGCCCCGTCGTACCCGAATAAATATGTACATATAAAACAGAAAAGTCTATACCAAAATAGGGGCTGGACAAAGGAGCACTTCAATCGGTGAGCGTAGATAGCCTAGGCGAGCGGATCGATAATCCAAGCGTCGGTACTGGTGGCATGAACGCAGCCCCGAAAGAACGTGGGGTCGGCACGGAAAATGTCTGAATATGTAAAAGCAAAGACTGTAACAACAAAAATGAAAATCGAACGAATGTACGAGAAACCAACATAATACATAGGTAATCAAAATGCATATCAGAAACCATAGACAATAAACGCAGGAACATATGCCAAATCCGATCCCGCTATGGGACTCGGTGAACGTAACATAGGCGCCCCTCTCGGGCGCCAAACACATCATACTTCGAGCAGAATATCTCCGAAACAAATCATAACATACCCAAAGGGCCACATCACATCACACCATCGATATCAGAATATATGTACATGGCACATCATACTTTTCGGACCCATGTACATGTCATACCTGCCCCCTCACACCGAGGCACGGCGAACAATGCAGAGGAAAGCGCTTGATAACATATCCTGGCCCGGGCTCAGTGAAGGAAGCATTGAGGCATCCACGAGTGGAGTAGTGAGAAACTAATGCAATAAAATACATATATATATCCAGAGACTCAATGAGGCATGTCGAGTGACAAATCGAATCAATGAAACCGGACGGAGTCATAATAGGTGAATTCCGGATGTCATAACGAGTTACAAAGGCATAAATCCCTCTGAGATCATCTCCAAGATCCAAAACAATTTATAGGACTTAACGAATATTCAAAACAATTTTTCAATAATAGATAAGGAAGTAGTTAAAACATTTCCTTTAAAACCGCTCGAAACCAAGTCATAGTCGCAAAAGGGTAGAGTCGGAAATAGTGGGCCCACCTCGGGTCAACCGAGGGGGTGGACACAAATTATGTATAATAGGCTTTATGGAATCGCTTATGAAGGTTTTAGGGCAATCGGGTTTTACTTGCACAAGTTCTAGGTGTTTAGACATTCTCCAACTACTTACAACTTAACTAATTCAATTCTACCGAAAGAAAATGGGACAATTTCGAACGTGGATTCCGAAGAGTAGAGGTGTCCCGAGGTCCGAATTCAAGCCTAGTATACCTAGGACATGCCAAGAGAAGGGAAGCAAAGTTTACATACCTTTCGCGCTTGCTAAGCTCGTCGAAACTCCGGTCTCGTTTCGTCGAAAATGCGCAAATGGTCATCTTTAGCATTACTATTCATGCAAGTTGACATTTCAATCTTTGGTTTCTATACGGCTACCGAAATTTCGAAAGCACTTCCTATAAATACACCACCCCGAGAATTAAACTCGCCAATTCTTCAACAACGACATCAACAACCATTCCAACAACATTAACAATCCATTCCAAAATACATTATAATGTCAATAACTTTTCTTCGAATATTCCAACACATTTCAATTATGTTCAATTCAACTTCATGTATTCAAACTATCATCAATGCTTACGTACGCCAATAATAATCCGAGGCCATTCAAATACGTCTTAGGAACATCCCAAGGAATCCATATAATGTTCAAACAACTCAAACAACAAGTTAACTTACCCGAAATCCATCAACTACATTAAGGATATCGACAACATATTTTCTTCCTTCACAATTCACAAATTACATCAACAAACCATGCTTTAACAACATTATTCTTAAAAGCTCAAGAAAACGCATTCACGTCATATTAATCCTTAAAATCAGCCCACACCAATTTTGCTTCAACTAAGGATCATTAACCATCATTTTTACATTATATAACGCATGGCGACAATGACCAAAAATACCATATAACATCACTCACCATGGCTGCCCCAAATCCGTCCATACACGGCCATCATCCACAAGTAACATTTCATGAGTTTCATTCATTTTCCGCACTCTACAACAACATACAAACATGCTAAATACAATGAATTCATTATTCCTAATCATACAATACCTATACACGGCCAAGTGTCCTTACCAGCAGTCCAACTTCAACATCTTACATTCTCATAATTTTCATTCATTTCGACATTACAACAACACACAACAAGCTAGATAGAATTGTTTCATCACTCCTAGCATGCCACACATATGCACGGCTACGTACACGTATACACGCGGCCACGTTGCAACATCCACATATTCATAGCTTCTATCATTTCCACACTTCACAACACCTACAAACCATTCATAATACATGAAAATAAGGATGAAATCTTACCTCTTTCCCTTCGCCTCTCACCACGGCTAAGCCTCAACTTTGCATGAAAGAGTACTTTGCAAGCTTCCACAATCACTCCACGTTGTTCCTCACCTTCTAATGAGTTGAAAAGCTTGAAGAATCTATTTTTTGGACCAAGTTTTCCTTGGCTTGCTCGGTAGGAGAGAGGAGCCGTATGGTTGCTCCTCTCTTTTTCTCTAAGTTTCTTGAACTTTCCTTGGGAGAAAATGATGAAGATGACTAATAAGTCATCTTTCTCTATACATATATTTACCTTCCATGTGGCCATGGCCCACATCCATGTGGCCGGCCACATGGCTCTCCTTTCTTTTTTTTTTGATGAATTTTTAACTTTCTAAGGTAACCTTTTGGTCCCAAATGTTTCCCTAATGTCCCATGCCAATAACACTTGCAAGCAACTCATGACGTAACATAAAATCGTAGTTAAAGATCTCGACTTCTTGCCCCAAAGTAGTCTTGTCCCTAACTTTCCGCCATCAACTCGGAATGTTCCAATATACGAAAATGCGAGGTATAACAATATATGACCCCAAAGTATAACGGAGGGTAAATGTAAACTATATTTGAAAGTAGAGGAGTAAATGTGACCCTTTTCCCTTTCTCAAATTGCCAAAATCAAGTACATGAAGCAAGTTGCATAAACTAATCAATTTGATTGGCTGAAGAAGTTGGAAATCATTGCTATAAATAGAGGCACCCTTTTCCATTTGAAAAACACCAATCCAGAGCATTTAAGAGTAAAGGGGAGGACTGCAAAATATATTGTTCCTTTCTTCAGTTCTTCTACTATTTCTTCAATTGTTTAATGTTAGGAAATTATTCTAGGTCCTACTTTTAATTAAATAGCAGAATTATTCTTCTTGAATATTTCTTCTATTTTCTTATTAATGGATAAGAATATTTCCATTAGCTGTATTAACTCCAATATGGAATAGCTTTCTTTTGTGTTGAGAGAATAACGGATCTTGATATTTCTATATAATAGTAGATAATATTATTCCTCAATTTCACATGTTTGAGCGGAAGTTTTCTATTTAACTTTTATATGCTTTACAGTTAGATGTTATTTTATTTGTTAACGTTTATCTAATTTATACTACCAATTAATTTGTTACTAATTCGTAATCGAGAGAGGCGGAAGAAGTAACATAGTTAATTGTCGTATTGATAGATGTTAATATTTATTTAGTGACATCTATCTCTTTTATGTTATAATTAATTTTACACTTATTTGTAATCGAGAGAGCGCGATAGTGTATTGATTAGTTATAGTAAGTAAGGTAACCGAAAGGGACTTACTATAAAGAGCATGTTTCAGATTCAAGCATATATTTCGGTGCTTTAATATTACTATTTTGATAATTAATTTGTATAAGCGAGAGGAGTGCGATTAATTCTTCAACTTAAGTAATAATATATAAATGTAATCGTGAGAGGCATTTATACATTTATGAGAAATAGAAATTGAAGATTAAAGAATTTACTTTATAATAGAAATATCAAGTGAAGTCAGGATCCCAACACCTTTTAGTACGTTTGTGAAAAATTAAAATATTTCTCCATTGCTTTAATTACATATTTTTAGTTAATTAATTCACCAATCAATTCTCTTCTGATATTCTCAAATAGTAATTAAAATAAGAAACGTCTTTAGAATAGATAAACCAATCTCTGTGGGTTCGACATCTTTCTATACTATAATTTGACGGGAAAATACATAAACCCCCCCCCCCTCCCCCCAACGTATAGCCAGATTAATTATGACGCACCCAACCTTTGCGGGCGACCTATTACCCCCCCGTCTTAATTTTTCTGTATTTTTGTACCATTTTTTGACTGACGTGGCAAAACAAAAATTGAAGCCCAGTTGCACAGTGGAGAGTGTTGCACACTCTCCGTCACATTGTTGCCAAGCTACTGCCACGTCACTGCCACTTTTCCTTCTTTTTTTTTTCATTTGATTTTTCTTTTATTAATTATATTTACACTAATTAACCTCTAATTAACCATTAAACCATTAATTTTGTCTTCTTCATCACTAAGCTTCTCTTCTTCATCACTAAACCCTTCCTCCTCTTCTTCTTCTTCTTCTTCTTCTTCTTCTTCTTCTTCATTTCAAGAAATCCATCAACCCATTTTCTTCCTCCTTTAGCACACACACATTCAATCTATTTTCTTCCTCCATTAACACACACACACACATTCAACCCATTTTCTTCCTCCATTAACAACACATATTCAACCCATTTTCTTCAACCCATTTTCTTCCTCCATTAACACACACACATTCAATCCATTTTCTTCTTCCATTAACACACATATTCAATTTAATCATCAATCATAAAGAACTTATTTTCAAGAAACATTCAACCCATTTTCTTCCTCCATTAAAATCCATTTTCTTCAACCCATTTTCTTCCTCTATTAACACACACACATTCAACCCATTTTCTTCCTCCATTAACACACATATTCATTTGAAGGCAAATCAAACACCAAAATATCTCCTCCACTGAAATGGCATTATGTTTTAATGGGTCAGACCCATTTTCATATTAGTGTTGTTCTTTGCTATTGCTCCTGTTGTTGCTACTGCTGCTGCTGCGGTGTGGCGGCGGTGGCGGCGGTGTGGCGGTGGCGGCGGCGGTTGAGGAGAAAGAAGAGGAAAGAGAAAAGGAAGAAAGAGAAAAATAAATTGCATTTAACAATTGAAATGTGGAAGAGAGGGAGGGTGGGGTGGGTGAGAGGATAAAATATAAATAAATTTTTAAAATTAATTTTTATTAAAATATAAAAAATATTTTTCGCTTTCACTCGCCATAATTTTTTTTTTTGCCCGTCGGTCAAAAATGGTACTAAAATACCGAAAAATTAAGGCGGGGGGTAATAGGTCGCCGGCAAAGGTTGGGTGCGTCATAATTAATCTGGCTATACGTTGGGGGGGGGGGGTTATGTATTTTCCCATAATTTGACAGAGTACGAGTAAAAATATATATACGCCAGACACTCGTCAAATACACAGTGTTTTTCTATAAATGTTAAAAAATCTTATAATAGTATACATTGAATCTGCTAAATTTTTTCCATCACGACGACCTTTCCCTTCATCATATAAAAAAGCTATAATTCTTTTTTGCACCACCCAATTATCATCGACCCAATGACATGTAATAGCAAAAAAATCTAACTTGTTAAAACTAAGACCCAAATCGGCGGTAAGAGAAACACTACAATTTAAAAAATTAAATACATGGCGCAAATAAAATCTATATTTTTTATACAAATCTATAACATCTGCTCTACAAGTACTTCTAGGAATACCCTCAAATAACGGATTATAACAACGTTGAATATAAGTAACAAACCCCAAACCCGAAGGAAAGAAAAATGGTAGAGCATCAAAAGCAACCATTTTAGCTATTTCTACACGCTTTTTTTTCTTGTCATAGCAAAAAATTTTACCGGTTCGTGGGTCTATTTTCATTTGAATACTCCCCATATTTGAACCCGTTTGCTCTCCCCAAACATCCTTATGTTTACATTCGTTAGGGTACTCGTTCCATATATTGCAAATTGCATGTAGTTGTTTGTCTTTCCTTATTCTTAGTCATAAATTTTCAAATTTTAGCGGTTGGCTTACGAGTTCTTGGCGGTTTGTCTTGTGTATGTGATTGTGCAGGACCTGTATCTCTTATGGAATTTTCCGGGGCTTCTGTTTCATCATCATCATCATCATCAATTTCATTAAAAGTGTCGGTATTATGTTGTTGCATTACCTCATGATCTAAAAGTGAATTATTTCCACCAACATCAATACCTAAAAGGTGTTTCGTTCACAAATGTTTCCTCATTAAACCCACCCCTAACAATACCACTACTACCGGCATCACATCTAAATCTCTTCGCCATTATTAAATAGAATTAATTTAAATCACAAGAAAATAAATTGCAACAAATTAAATTGCTAAAATTAAATTGCGTAAATTAAATAGCGGAAAATAAAGATAGAGTTGGAATGAAGGTACCAAATTGCCAGACTAATTTCCAACAAAGTGAAGGCGGCTGTCATTGCAAATCCACCAAAACTTTGGAGCTACTTCGGATTGTTGCAAAATCACCAATTCCACCAACAATTTTTTTTATAATTGCAAAATTAATAATTGAAACTAGAATAAAACTTTATAATATTTAATTGAGAGAAATTTAGAGTGGCTAATTATTGCAAAGTAACTATAATTGAGAGAAATTGAGAGAAAGAGAAGAGTGAATTGGTGTGGATTAAAATGAAAATGGAGAGGGGTTTATATAGGGGTGGGGGATGGATTAAAGTGTTGAAAAAAAAAGTTTGGGGGGGTTGGGGGGCCAAAAGGAGAGTTTGGAGCCGTTGCCAACGGTCATTTTTGCAAATGGACCGTTGGCCAACGGTCCAGCCCATTTTTGCAACGGCTACTTTAAAAAAAAAAATCGTTTTTGACCGGTTTAACCGGTCCGGTTCCGGTTTACCGGTTATCCGGTCACTAAAATACAAACCCGGACCGGTAAAAAATAAACGGTTGACCGTAATCGGTAAACAGGTTCCGGTTTAACCGGTCCGGTTACCAATTTGAACCGGTAAAACCGGACCGGTTGCCAGGCTTACATAGAACACACTCCTTTTGTCCCTACTTATTTGTCAATGTTTGAGCATCCATAGAGTTTTAAAAAAATTAAATTAAATTAAAAGTTGTGGTTAAAACATATCTTAAATATTGACGTGGCTATAAATAATCTCATTAAGGTAAAATCGGAATTAAAAGTTAAATTATTTTCAAATATACAATACGAGTAACATTCTTTTAGGACAGACTAAACAGAAAAATATAACAACTTTAATCTCACATTTAACGAGTTTAATTAAATTAACGATAGAAGTTCCAAAACTAACGGTAAAATGCTCATTCTCTCCCTTTTCTAATAATTTTTATTTATTCTTCCCTTCCTCTTAAAAATGAGTTGATTTCTGCTAAATGATCACTCAACTATGGTAGTTCTCTTAAAAAGTTACTTTTATTTATTTATAATTACTTTTCTTTATTTATAATCGAAAAGTCATTCAATTATTGACAATTCACCTACAGAGTTACCCAATCAATTTGGGTGATTTTCCTTTTTTTTTTTTCTTTTTTAAATAATCGACCACCTAACAGGTGGATATTTTATTAATAATATAACTGTACAAATAAAACCAAAACAAAGACACAAAGTAAAACAAATGACAGATCTAGAATTTCATAGAAACTGAAACAAACAAAAACCCTCAAAAGTCAGTGCTTCTCAATGTCGATTCCAGCCAGATTAACTCCAATCATCAGAAATCGGTGAGCAGATCATAACCCAGCAGCTACGGTAAACTTCCTCGTGGTTGTATTTTCACAGATTGAATTTCCTTGTCTTGCATTTTGATGAGCTTGTGTATGAACTTGACTAGCTTCATTTCTATGAATTCTACTTTTTAAAGCTTCCCAATCTCGATATCTGACTTGGATAGAGTAGATTTACCAATAATCGAGCTAATTTTTCAGTTAAGATACTGAAAAATCAGGCTTCCACAGTCTCTAAGTAGCTCGATCTTGTATGTTTTGTGTAAGTAGTATTTGAATCTTTGACTGACGCTAATTATACGCTCCTCAAAGCTCTTAACAGGGACTTAGCGAACAAAACCAGTAGGAGTATGCCTCCAGACTCAAATAGTCTAAATCTCACAAAACTAACTCTTCTTAACTGCATAGATTCTATAGAGAAATGAGAACTTAGGTTTACCACTCTTAGTCTTCAATATGCGTTACTTACAGAACTACATTTCTATCTGTTCATCTAGTATTGATATCTCTTCGGTAGGATGAGCCAAGCTAATATCACGCACTGAAAAAATGTCAATAACTGATTCTCCAATATAGTCATGCATTCCTTAGTAAACTTAATCCCTTGCATTACTGATCCTTAGATTTGGCATTTGATGTTTATCCAAGTTAAGAACCTTCCTCCCTGCACAAGGCAGTTTAGAGAAAGAATGGAACTTCAGGGTACCTGCAAAATCAAAAGCCATATTAGTTAATACATTTGCCAGAATGTTGCCTTCCCTGTACACATGTTGAATTCTCACATCAGACATCTCCTTAATTCTCCTTATCCTATCAAAATATGATACAATACCCCAAGGTACCACCCACTCTCCTTCTACCACATTTTTAAGCAGCCAATAATCAGTTTCCACAATCAAAGGGAGCCACTTCTTATCTATGTAGAATTTCATCCCCTCCATCATTGCCCTGGTTTCAGCTATCACATTTGTGGACTCTCCAATTATCTCACTTTGAGCATAAATTAGATCCCCTAGCCAGTTTCTAACACAAAATCCATAAGAACTAGCACCAAGATTGCCTCTTGATGCCCCATCAGTATTATATTTAAACCATTTATCAGAAGGAAGCTTCTAATACACAACCTTGGTTATAATCCTAGGAGTATAATTATCTAGCATTGCAACTATTTCAGGTCATAGAAAAGGGATATTGTTTAACCAGGGATACCTCATTTTTATCAAATAAAATAAACTATTATTCACTTCATGCACCACCCTTCTAAAACCGACCCTTCCTCCATGTTTTATGGTATTTCTTCTCTTCTATAATTCCCATATAATCATAGTAGTAATTGCTTGAACAATTGGTTTTAAATTTCTCCACATTTTCCCTCCAATAATGTTTGAATACTTGTTGAAGTTGAACCATATTCATCTGTAAACCTCTTTGCCTGCAAGAACACATTCCATACCTTGTTTGCAAAACTGATACTAAGAAATAAATGATGCATGGTTTCTACATGATGAGAGTCACAACAATAGCATCTAGAAACAATAGGAATCCTAATTCTTCTTAAATTATCATATGTAGGGGTTATGTGTTTCCACAACCTCCATATCAAAAAGGAAACCTTGAAAGGTATTCCTTTAATCCACAAATGATCATAATCCTCATATTTCTCTTCTTTGTTTCTCATGATGTTCCAAGCACTATTTACAGAATATCTTCCATTAGTAGTAGGCATCCACCATGATCTATCCCATGTCCCTTGCAACTGCTCAACATGAATCTCTTCCCTAATGTGCTCCACAATATCATTTGGAAAAGTTTGTTGTAAAATAATATCATTCCACTTCCATCCTCTATTAATTCTGCAACATCAATCAGACTCTCATTGATATCAAAATCATATGGAATCACATGATATAAAGCACCCAACTTTGCCCAGTTTTCATGCCACACATGATATAAGTGCACTGACATGGTTTGCAGTACACTTTTAATAAGAACTGATTTACCTCCAAAAGACAGTAATTTACCTTTCCATGAGTGCAGTCTTCCTTTAACTTTCTTAATCAGACTAGAATAGTACTCGTTTCTTTTTCTAGTATGAAAAATAGGACATCCAAGATAAGTTAAAGGAAACTGACCCCTTGAGAAACTAGTGATATTCCTCACTATCTGACTGATCCCATTGCCCACCTTAGAATACAAATAGAAGGAACTCTTATCTTTGTTTATAAGTTGGCGTATATATTCTCATAATCATTCAACACTGTCATCACTCTCCTTAAGGAATCAGGGTGAAATGATGCAAAGACGATAGTATCATCAGTATATGCCAAATGGTTAAGTGGATTAGACCATTTTGACATTCCATAACCAATGTAATTCGGATCATAAATAGGGAATTTAAAGCTCTAAATAACACCTTAGCTGCAAGTAGAAACAGAGTAGGGGACAAAGGATCTCCTTGCTTGACCCCTCTAGAGGATTTAAAAAAGCCAGTGGCTTGCCCATTCAATAATATAGAATACTAATTTTTAGAGATCAGTCCCCAAATGAGATTAATAAAGTGTTCAGCAAATCCCATTCTCCTTAAGACATGTAGCAGATATTTCCATGAAACTCTGTCATAGGTCTTAGCCATATCCAATTTAGTAATCACATTAGCAGGTTTACCCCTAATTCTGATATCAGACACAATCTTGAGTAAGAAGAATATTTTAAAAAATGCTTCTTCTTTTTACAAAACCAGATTAATTAGAGGAAATCAAAGATGGTATCAATTTCTCCATTCTTCCATGAACAACCCTTGATATCACCTTATTGATAAAATTGAATAAGCTGATAGGTCTCAAATCAGAGAATGATTGCACAAGATGCTTCTTAGGAATAAGCACAAGATTAGTATGAGTGATAGATTTAGGAAGTTCTTTTCCATAAAAAAAATATAGAATCACATCTTACACATCATTCCCAATAATCTCCCGACACTGTTGATAAAACAATCCTGTAAACCCCTCTGGTCCACTAGCACTATCCTTACTAAGGGCAAAAACATCCTTTTTGACTTCCTCAAGTGTAGGGTAGGAACATAGTTCCATGTTCTGCTTATGAGAAACCATGGAAGGCATATACTTAAGCATATCAAAATCTATAACATCATTATCCTGAGTAAACGGATGCGGGAAGAAACTAATAACTTCTTATGATATTTGCTCCATAGACTCCAGCTAATGACCACTTCCATAATTAATTCATTTGATCATTAAGTTCCTCTTCTTCCCATTCACACAATTATGGAAAAAGGCAGTATTCCTATCACCTTCAGTATACCAAGAAAACCCTGTCCTTTGTTTCCAATATTGTTCCTCAATATGAAGATACTGCTTTATTTCTGCCTGTGCCTTCTGAAGGACAATTCTGTTCACATCACTAGGCTCTTCTTCAAATAAAGCTTCTTTTATCTTCACCACTTCCTCTCTTATAGCAAGTTGTTGAAAAGTGTCCCCAAAAGTATCCCTGATCCATTGTGATAGCACCCCCCCTACGCTAATTTAATTTCAACTAAAGTTCAAGTAAGGGGATTCAGCAACTTCTGAACTCCAATTCTGTAAGATCAGCTATTTGAATGATTCATGATTAGTCCAAAAATTAAGAAACCTAAAAGGTCTGCTGAAAGTAACATTTCCATCTCCACAAGTTAATAACAAAGGAGTGTGATCTGATCCTGTTCTGGACAAATGTTCCACCTCTATGTTTGAAAATAAATTCTGGAATTGTTGATTCACCACCGCTCTATCAAGTCTCTTAAAAATGCAATCTCCAGCTGATATGCCATTCCACCAAGTAAAAGGACTCCCTTTAAAACCTATATCAAACAATTCACTGGAGTTTATACAAAAAGCAAAATCTTCACACTCATTCAAAGAAACTGACAGTCCACCCAAATTTTCTTCCTCAGATAAAGTTACATTGAAATCACCTCCTACCATTTAAGGTAGCTCCATAGAACTTGCTAATTGATATAAACTATCCCATAACTCTAACCTTTCACCTGCATCACACTTGGCATAGACAAAAGTAGCAATGAAGTCTGTGCCCAAGTCCTGATGATGTAACTTCAGAGATAATTGTTGATCAGTATTCATTAGAATTTCCATTTGAACTGCAACATCAATGAAAACCCAAATCTTTCCATTAGAATTGGCAATCACCTCTTCCATCCCCAATCTCCTCTTATACTTCTGAATATGTCTACAATTTTGAAAAGGCTCCATTAGAGCAACAATAAAATATTTGTGTTTTCTCTGTAACATGACTAGTCTTTAAAAAGCTTTTTGTGTATTTACTAATATGATGTTCCAAATTAAAGCCTTCATCATCATTTGTGTTTTGCACCTACACCTTTCCTTGTTGAGATCCTCTTGGACTTGACAATCTCTTGACTCTTAGCCTTTTTACCACTTTTTGTAAGCTTTTTTGGAGATATGTCTTGCTGACATGAAATTTTCATTTTAATCCAAACTTTTAAAAAATAAAAAATTATGTACTTAATTATTTTATAGTGCAGGACCCTTATATCTTACGCTCATCTCTCCTATATCGATCCTCTCTCTTAGAAAATATTTTCCATTTAAATTAGGAGAATTTGCATATGCTGGCTGATCTCTTTTCATATTCGAAAAAGGAAAAGCGCCGCTTTAAAGCAAGTCACCTAGGTTCTTATGATTTTAGGTAAGGTAATGATTTTTAACAAAGTGCATTCAAACCACGGACAACTAAAACCTGTCTCAATATTTTCCAATTTTAAACTGAATACACTCCAAACCAAGGATCACCAATACATTGTTCATATATTTTCAATTATTAATCAAGTATACCAATACAAGTCTTAATTCTTTTTCAATCTTTAACCAAGTATAATTCAAACCAATGATATCCAATACAAGTCTCCAAATATTTTCAATTTTACCAAGTGAAATCAAAACCAAAGATGCCCAATACTACAAGTGTCGTGCAGAAAGAACGTGTTTAGTTAAAGAAATGATCTTTAATCAGGTACTTTCCAAACTTGATTTGACCCATATAGTTTTAGCGGGTCGGACCAAGTGGAAAGCTCAATAAAATGATTAAACGAGTAGCTTTTATTTTTAAATTTTTTTGGCTTAATTAAAATGTCATGTCACCAAAATCCAATGGAAACTCACCTAAATTGATTGGATGATTTTATAGGTGAAATATTAATAATTGAGTAATTTCGTTTGTAAAACAAAGATATGTGAGTTTCGAAGAGAACTAACGTTAATTGCATGACCATGAAGGAATGTCCTCCTCCTCTTATTTTCTCTTGAGTCTACCTAACACCTAATTTCTACCATCTGTATAAGCTTAACTGAAAAGTTATAAGACGATTCCTTTATTGGAACGGATAAAACACAAAATTTGCCCCCTTCAATTAAATAATTGGATTAGATTGTGTGTTAGTTACGTTATTTTTTTTCTTTTCAGTTCGCTTTGTAAATGCTTTTATTTAGTATTTTTCTAGCATTGGCTTTTCTGCTGTTATTTTTTTTAGGATCGATGTGGTTGCTTTTCTTTTCTAGTCGGGGTCTTTCGGAAATAACCTGCATGTGAGTGGTAGAGGTAAGGTATCGTCTCTTTTCACACTTCAAGGACACTTTTGTGAGATTCTGCTGGATATGTTGTTGTTGTTATTGTTATTGTTATTAAATAATTGGATTGCTCATGGATCAAATTATGAAAAGCAGCACTTCGACTGTTTGACTTAAGCGAAAAAAGAGTAAATATATTTGAATAGGTTAGGTTTAATGGAAGAGAAAGGGAGGGAAAAAGACATAAATAAATTATCATACAGTGAAAGAATGACACATTGTCGTTAGCTTTAGGAAATTTACCGTTTGTTTTGCACGCGATGTTACACTTAGACCAAAGATGTCTGCTTTGCTTGAGGGATATTTTATATTTAATTGTATAGTTAAAGAGACAAAAATACTCCGATACCCATATATACTTAAGGCCTTAAGGGACTATCTTGGATTGTTCGCCACCTTCTATCCTTGATTCAGGATTTGTTTCCTCTTTCTCTTGTTACTACTTACTAAATACTTACCAGACTTTCATCAATCATAACTCAATTCCTATCTATGTACAACATCCACCTATGTTAAAGCATCCGCCTATTCTTAAAGCGAATGAGATTATGCCGTGACACTTAATTGTGTGTAATCTTCTAAATAGATGTGTAAAATTGGTGGTTCGCTCAGTGGATCAAGCCACGAAATGTCTATCGTGATCCTACAGTTTTTGCTCTTAAGAGTAACAAATATTTTTTCTTCAAGTCTATTACCAGAATAAATAAATAAATAAAGGAAAACCGCATCTATTGAAATCTGAGTTGTTTCTTTCTTCATCTTGTTTTTTCTTCATTTGGCATGTACCGCCAGTCTCTTCCTTTGATTTCTCTTTTTTACTTCAACGATCAATTCTCCCCTTTTCAATTAGTATCATTTTCCTTTGTCTTTTTGCTTATATCTTTTTCCCTTGTCACTATGCTTTAAACTCCGTTGCTTTCTTTCTATTCTTTCACATCATATGTTGTTTTGATCATGAACTAATGTAATTACCTCTTAGATAAATAAAAGTGAGAGTGATGCATTTGCTGACCGACTCTACATTCGCCCAATGAGATTCGAACAATAAATAATAAAAAAAGTGTGAGACTCTTCAAATTAATGTTTGACATACTTGTCAAATTACAATCCAAACTTGGACCTGTCTCATTACTTTGTTGCCCTGCCAAATTGTTTCTACCTGCAAACATGTATCCTATTTTAGTTTTTCTAATGTCTGACCTTTTTGGGCCACCATATTGTCCAGGCTTTTGCCAGCAAGTAAATCATCGAAATTCATTTATTTTATAATAATCCGAACCAACAATACTTCTCAACTGACATTAATGTTAAATCAAATCAAATTGTAAGACCCACTAGCTTTTATTTAAATTAGTAATTTATGAAAGATCACTCAATTTTTATTTTACTGCCTAAGAGTAACTCAATGATTCTTTGTAAAAAGTCATTCAATTTGGTCGAAACATCATAAAAAGTTACTAAATTATTATTTTTAACAAAAAATCATTCATCTTTACCTAGGTATCATATCAAGTCACTAAGCAATACTTTTGTAACAAAATGATTATTCAATTTTGTCTAAGTATCATATAAAATGTCTATTAATTTCTTCCTACTGAATTCCTGTGATACTTAGACAAAGTTGAGTAACCTTTTTGTTACGAAAATAGTTTAGCTACTTTCGTGATATTTAAGTAAAATTGATTAATTTAAAAAATAATCAAGTGATTTAGTACAATAATGTGAAAATTAAGTGATCATATATAAAATAGATCGATGCTTTAAGAGTTTTGAATTAATTAATACTTAATAGTTCCGTTTGTGATAAAAAAAAAATTGTTGTTGTTATTGAAATAATTAATAATTTGGGTGCTACGCATATGTTTACTTTTTCAAACTAGGAAGCTGAGATATTTTCAAAAGTCCATTAGATTTGTTGCCAAACGTAAACGTTAATTGAAGTTGAGATTTTCAAAGGTTCTAAAGTCTGCGACATTAAATTAATATGACGGGATTTATTTTATGTGCTTATTGATTATTTTTATTTAAATTTCAAAAAGGATGATGTGGAACCTACAACTAAATGATTTAGTTTTTTTTTTTTTTGGGAAAAAAATGTTGTAATCGGCGTCATCTCTTGCAGGCTGATTGTTCGATATAATGTTAAACATATTGTTAATTTATTTTATCATACAAGATTATAAATTGTTTTATTGAATCTCCCTGGAAATCGAGTCAAAACTGTTTGGATAGCATGTTGACGCTTTATGAGAAAAATTCTCAGAAAAGTTTTCGATACAAAAAATTTGATTATGTTACTCTAAGAAGTTTCACGCGTGTTCCCCAAAAAAAAAAAATACAAACAAACACCAATTTATGGATATGCAAACAATTTTCTTAAACTTTAAACAAATTAAGGGAGATGTTGTTGCAACCAATTTAATTATGGGGTCCTAGTCAACCAATTTAAGAGTTTATTAGCTGCCTATTGATTTGAATTCTCCATTTTCTTAATTAGTAGGCAAGTTGAGACCTCAACTTGTTTTATGGATATGTTTGAATTGATTTAACAAATTGTACCTAATACTAAACTACTTATATACCATCAAATATATTTATACTATTTTCGATATATTCCAAAGTTTTAACGATAAATTATGTTTATGATATATTTTATTTCAAATTTAACATAAATTTATCTGTAACTATATCTTGTTCGTGTAACACAGACTACCAAACTATACTAATAAGGGCATCTCTGAGGGTGCTAAGCCTTAAAGTATTTTTCTAGAAATAAATTAAAGTTAAGCTAATAAAAGTATGTGTTTGTAAAATTTTGTATATTAAAAAAGTGTATACTTTAACTTCTTTTTGTTCTTTGTTTTTGTCTTTGGTGAAATGGATAATTCTGAAAGCAACAATTCTGCTGGCAAGTCACAAAGCAATAAACTTTGTTGTATTAGCTTTGAAATGAAATTTAAGATAGAATTAGGTGAACTCAATGTCACTGTACTCAATCACAAGCAAACGATCAAGAAATTGAGATGTATGACTTAAAATTAATAAACGAATAATATAAGTAATTAGATAAGAATTTTAAAAGTTTATTTTTCTTTTTGTCCAGAAATGAAAGCAACTTCAATGGACGACTTTATATTATCATAAAGCCAATTATGAAATTGTGATACTTAATTCATTTAGAGTATTTAATCCCGGTAAGTTATTGAGAAACAAACTTCATAGCTAGAGAAGCTAGCGACTTAAAATATAGTAGTAAGGCGTGTTGATTTGGACGCACGATTTGGATATCTTAAGATTTCTCTTATGTACATAAAAATCCCGAAGTTGTGATAACTATCAAAACATTCTCAATTTTTATACAATCTTACCAAATGAAGCAAGTCATAGTTAATAACAAAAGTAATTCTAAGGCGCCTTTCTAAAAAATACAACATCAATTGATCAAACTTTAGTTCAATAAAAATGAAAATTTAACATGAAGAGTAACGAGGTTGGTAGACATGAATAAAGGTTGGTAGACATAAATAAATGTTGGTGGATGTTAATGAGGTTGATAAATGGTTGGTGGGAGTTACTGTTAAAAATATCTACCAACTTATGGATCTCTTTTTACAAAATATAAACTTATGGGTCAATAAATTTTTTGAAATCATGGTTTGAAACCCCAAATCATGCCTTTTTGGATGACTTGGGGTTTCAAACCAAACCCATGAGATGAAATGCATGTCCAAACGCTGATTACATCTCATGATTTCAAACCATGGTTCCAAACCGCATGTTCAAACGCCTACTAAGTCTCGCAAGTGTTCATATTCAATTTGCAAGGCCATCTGTAACTCGATTATTTTCTATGACGGCTGTTTAGTTGGATTATATAGTTTCACTAATACAAAATGCTAATTAAACTTCTGTGCGATTTAATGTTAAATATATAATGGTTCTGAATCGACAAGGACGGAGAAAGAAGAGAAAGAGAGGGGTGTGAACTTTACCTGTCGGGTAAGAAAACTATTGGAAAAAATGAACTTCGCTTGTTGTAAAAGATAAACTATAATCCATTATGAGGTAATTAATGAAAAAGACAAACACAATAAATCAAATCCTTTGCTCAATTGCTGTACAAAATATGGTACCAAGTAGTAGTAGTTGACTATACTTATTTTATGCAAATGTAGTACCATGTCAGATACATTAATTCTATCATTCTTGGAACATTTCCCGCTCTGCAATTTCTTGATCTGATCATCAATTTAATTAAGTGTGCGATTTTGATTCAATCACTAATTGAAACTAATTACTAACGTTTTGTAATAGAAGTGTTGTGAATGCGATTTTCACTAATTCTTTTTCTTTTTCCCGTTCCCTTCTCTCTTACGTGATAATTTTTTAAGGAATATGTAGAAAATAGATAAGATGGACAGTGTTGGGGATTGATATTTAGATATTTTGTCCAACTAACTAGCCCATTAGGCCCAACTTACTACATAGGAGGTGGATAAGTTTGGTCAAACGGGCAATTTGCAGGATTGGCCTTCGTTGGGGGTGGTTTTTAATTTTTGTCCCTCAAATTGGTGGTGTTTAACTTTTGTCCTTAAGACCCAAATTCTGCCTTGCATGGACAGTTTTGCAAATTCTGCCTTGCAAATGTTTTTATTTTTTTTACTAAGCTGGGGTTTGAATCCACAACCTCGGGATATTAGGCGGACAAAAATTAAAGACCACCCCAAATGAAGGACAATCCGCGCAAAAACAAGTGATCAAACGGCCAGTTCAATTAATGTTTTTTTGGTGTAGGCTACCGTGGGCAATTTCACTTTCTTTGGGGTTGTCTTTAAATTTTGCCCTCATATTTGAAATCTTTAAATTTTGCCCTTGGCTAAAAATCCATGGGTTCCAGTTCGAACCCCTATCACTAAAAAATTTTAAAAAAAAAAAAAAAAATTCACAAGGCAGAGTTTAAATTTCGCTATGCCCCCACTGGCATACACTTGTTAAGGAATTACCAAAGTTATGCCAGACCTGGCATACTTATGCCTTATGGGTGGACTTGGCATAAGTATGGCGGGTCCAAAATAACTTTGGTAATTCCTTCAAAAGTTTATGCCGGTTAAGATGTTATTGAGTGGGCAAACTTTTAGTTAACTAAAAAGTCTTTACTAAAGGCGTTTATAAGTGATAAGTATTTCTTTAGTTAAGGCACAACTAAAAGTATGCCTCATAAGACATAACTTTTCCCATTACAGACTTTGTCTTATAAGGCAATTTTTTAGTTATGTCTTAAGGAAAAGTTCGGCCTTATGGGGCATACTTTTAGTTATGCCTTAACTAAAACTCTGCCCGATAAGGCATAACCAGGAAAAGACTTTTTGTTAAGGCTTAACTAAAAGTTTGCCCATTAAAAGTTTTCCCATAAGTATCTTTACCGCATAAACTTAAGGAATTACCAAAGTTATCTTACCGGCATACTTATGCCAAGTCTGCCCATAAGGCATGAGTATGCCGGGTCCGACATAACTTTGGTAGTTCCTTAATAAGTGTATGCCGCGTCCGGCATACACGCGACCCAAACCTTGCCTTGTAATTTTTTTTTTAATTTATGCTTGAGCGGGGGTTCGAACCCAGAACCTCATGATTTTTGCGTGAATGCTCAGGGTTGCAACGCGAAGGGCAAAAATTAAAGACTAAAGAATATGATAAAAAGATAATTTAAAGACCATAAATATGAGAGACAAAATTTAAAGACCAGCCTAAAAGAAGGGCAATCCGCGCAAAAAAATGTTGACTGTAGAGCTTTCATCTTGCCCGAGAAGGCCTTATCTTAAGGGGAAATTACATCTTGTTTGTTTCAGCCCAAATAAAATTATTACATATCAATTGGGAAATTGGCACTGTGTCCAACTAAGGGACCAAATTGGCATGTATTAGCCATGTTTTGAGCAGTTGGCACAAAATGATCATTTATCACTTTTTGGGTCAATAAAAGTAGCAACCACCCATAAACATTCTCCTAAAATCTCCCTTACTCATTTAGAACCAGATATCTCGTCTCAACCTTTCCCTCTCTTACTCATTCTCCTAAATCTCTCCATTTTAATCCGTGCATTTCTCTAATTGACACACTCGAGTCACTGCAAAGTCCTTACCTAATTTAACCATTGTAGTATAACAAGTTCCGAGTTACATGTATACAACACATGAATATTAATTTTCATTTTTAGATACATGGTGCCTATTTAAAATTTATGATGTCTGTTTAAAATTTATATGATCAATTTTGCAATTTGATTTGTATACACATAATGCGCACATATACTGTTTTTTAATGCAATTGGAATTTATATACATCTATTGTATTCGCATAATGTATACAAATATTTCTTTGTTTAAATTGTTACTGCGTTTGGAATTAATATACATTTATTGTATACACATGCTATATTTTATACATTGGCTAGTGTATCTGTAGTATTCACATAATGTATACACGTATTTCTTTGTTTAAATAGTTACTGCAGTTGAAATTTATATACATTATTGTCTACACATGCTATGTTGTATACATTGGCAAGTGTATCTATTGTATTCACATAAGGAATTGGTCCATATTCACGTAATAAATTTGTATATACCTGTTTGAGCCGGAATTCGTATCCATTTGTCCGTATTCACCTAATAAATTGGTATACATTGGTCTATATTCATCTACTAAATTGGAATACATTTGTTTGCGTTAGTATCTTTATAAATTCACATTGGTATACATTGGTCCGTATTCATCTAACATATTTGTATACATTTATTTCAATGTTGCTGCAAAAACATAAAATAAGGGAAACAAAATAATTGAATCCTTACTTTGGGGATATTATAAAAATGTACATGACATTATATTCTTTTTTATACCCAACAATTGATTGATTTATGAATAATATCTCCTGAAGTAAAAAATCCATTTTTTTTAACATAAAACGTACATGTTTTCTCTATATCAGATTTTCGTTTGAGATGTATTTGTTAATTGTACCATGGGAGAATATAATTCAAGGCAGTAGAATTCTTCTCAAAATAAACTACCAGTATTTTTTGTTCTTAATTTGGTAAAAATGCGTTACCTTATTTTAGAATACCAACTAGGCGTGATTTTAGGGGCAAAAAAGATTGTGCTCCTATTCTTTCGTACATTGGATACAAATGTGGCTAAAGGCTGCCAATATTTTACGGCTTAAATTGCTCAACAAAAAAAAGGGTCAAAATTATGCCAATTAAAAAGGAGAATTGTATATACATGTCCATTCCCCATATCAATAATTTGGTTTAACTATTTACTAAATATTAACTCAGTTTTTTTTTTTTTTTTTTTTTTTAAATTTTTTAAAGCCGTAGACAATTGCGCAAAACTTTATCTTCTTTTTCACCATTCCTCCACCACGTAGTAGTACCAACATATTAACATCGCCACTAATACTACCACCACCCTCGGTCATTGAAATACCATCGGAGACATACTGAAATTATTGAACTTGAAAGAAGACCTTGAAATCCACCATTATTGAGCTTGGAGTCTCATATCTAGAAATCGAAATACGGAAAGTGTTGTAATTCAAATTGGTTCAAAAATATTGTTGAAATACGCGTGTGAAGCGATACTAAATTTTGAGTTCACTTAGGGTTGATTTGGAGAGTTGCTAGTCGAATTTTGAGTTGGTGCATCGAAGAAGACGAGTTGAAGCATGTTGTATATCTATGTATATCCCCATGTATATCTCCCGATTATAGCAGTGTATCTCTTTCCGGACTGTTCTACCATGACTTTCTCGCTTTTGGTATTCGTGTTATCATATTGTTTTCGATATGCTTGGCCCTATCGACCTTTTGTCTTGTTTTCCTCTCTTTCCTCTCTTAGTAGGGTCTTTAAAAGCTTACTCTATCTTTCAAGGGGGTTAGGAATCACAGACACTCTACCCTCCCGACCCCACATGATGGGATTATACTGGGCTTGTTGTTGTTATTGTTGTATCTCTTTTACATCATGTATATTTGTGTTATCTATGAAAATCTGTGTGTGACATACACAATATAGATGTGATATATATTATTGATAGTCATACTTTTATGTCGATTTGAGCTCTAGATTTCTACTCCAAACCTATGCAGATCGCCCTATCTTCCTCAAATTTTGTATATAGATTCGTCTAGGTATTTCATCATGATCTAATATTTGGATGGAAATCTATTATTCCCTCCGTCCCAATTTAAGTGTCTTACTTTCCTTTGATCATTCCAAAAAAAAGATTTTCTATATTTATAAGTTTGCAAATTTGTGACCACAAGATTTAAAGGACTACACACATCTTTAATTTAATACTTACAAGATTCAAAAGCCTTTCCTTATTTCTTAACTCCACGTGTTTCAAGTCAAACTAAGATACTTAAATCTAGATTTTGACGGGAGTAGTTTTTGTTCCACGATTAGAAATAATATCGAAATGTGAACGTGTGAACATATAGAATATGCATTATTCTGTTTAGTCTTTTGAGTCCAGCATCTTTCTGAATCAAGTCCTAACTGGATTTGGAAGAAGCAAATTGTGGGGGTGAAATTGTCATAAAGACAACTAAAATCAATCAGTCAAAGTACTTCCCCCAAAAGAGACGCATACCATTGTTTTGTTAACTTTTGCTTCTAAGTTAACGTTTTTAATATTGCCGTGACTTATGACTTGTGGATAAAGCATCCGTCAATCAAGTATCTAATTGGTTACTTCTAAGTTTCTTTTTTTTGGGGTAAATCTGATATCAATAATAACCTCATAAATGCAAGTAATTCAAGATTTCGTTCCTTTTAAGTCCGTTATGCTTCTTGATCATGAGTCATTACGATATACATATAATACAAATTCTTGAATCTCCAATCTAAGCCTAATTCTTCAATTATTTAGCAGGCATTATTCGTCTTTGCATCCAAAAGATCTATTAAGGTATGTCTCCCTCTCAATGACTTGGTTTTTAGTTTTAACCTCAATTCTATCCCGCTCTTTTTGGTTGTGAATTTCCTGTGATCGATTCCACAAAGTTCTTGGCTAATAACAATTCTTTAATATCGTTACACTTAGTTTATTTTCAAATTAAAGGGACGAATAGAGAGGAAACAGGTGATGAGGCACATTTAAACCTCAATCTCCAAAAGTCTTTATAGATTGAAACCTAATTAAATAATAAGGGTTATGTAATGGGATTGTGCCGGGATCTTTAGACAAATAGCTGGCCGGATTTATTTTTTCTTGCCGGTATACATAAATTATACATTGGTCATATACATTTATACACATATTATACGTGGATTATTCTTATATTATATATTCGCTAACTATTTTTAATTTAAGTTGTTACTTGGGTGGCTATTTAGGTTATTTTTTCAAATGTGTATAAACTCATAAAAGTAGATCTCATAAAAGATTACGAGATCACCCCTTTCATTCTAGAGTGATGGAAGAATCATAATATTCAAGCTGTTTTTTTTCATGCTTTTTTTTTTCCAGAAGTCTAAAAAGAAAAGCGTGATTAACTGAGATATCTCTAATCTTCCCGTGTGAAATTCAATTAATTTTTTCTCTCTGGGATCAAAAGATTGGATCTGGCTATAAAAAGAATGTTAAATACTATAGTTTTCGTTGTATAAAATTCATTTGAAAATTGCAAGTTGCACTTTGAAAAATAGTAATTTCTCCGGCCATCCATGTTGGGTCACCGTCCATCACTCCTATAAATCCTTCAGATTTTGATTGATTCTTCAGACTTACAACTTAAGGGATTACTATTTAAATATTAAAATTACAAATTATGGATTGTTTAAAGATAAAATGATGAGTCTATGATACAGCATGTGCATAATTATTTTTCGTGTACTAGACTACTAATCTGTTCTGAAGACCATTAACATATAATTATTCACATGTTCGATCCCACATACAATGTCTTCTTTTGCTTTATCTATACCCAGAGCAATATTAACCTTGAGTCCTTGACCATAAAACTTATACTTTTAGTATGTATATGAAGTACTAACATTTTTATTCAAAAACGATTGAAAGACCAGCAACGTTATATGAGAGTAAATGTTAAAACTTTAGGCCCATATATTCACATTATAAGCGTTGTGAAAATGCTTATGTTAAATGAATATGTAGCCACATAAGCTTAGAGCAAATCATAAATGTTCGCATTTGAAATTCAAGTAACACAATCAGAAGATAAATAAATTAATACAAAAGCCACTCTAGATAGCTTAGTCATATCTTATGTATAGGCCTACAAGTGCTCCAATCCATGAGCGTGAAACCAATTTGACTGTATGTGATAAATTGGCCAATATACTTAAATCACATGAAAGTGAATTTATCTCCAAAGATTTACCATTTCTTGAAATTTATGTAGATTTAGTGACAAAACAAACAGAATAAAAGAATTATTCATATAGGTGATATCAATTAGTTGAATTAATCACCTTTCTAGATAGTGCTAAGTCGGCAGCCGTTCATTGACCCAATACAAGATCAATTGCTTTTATTCCTTTCTCCATTTGTTTTCACATGACTTGTTCTGTTTTTTGGTAATATTGTCCAGCTATTCACATGCACCAACAAAAGATCTGCCTATCTGTACCTCCTCAAATATTCAATTCCTTATCATTTTTTGGATTGATGGTGGACGACTGCGTGTAGAGAAGGAACATTTGATTCTAGAATGCAAACATAATTCAGTCTTACGATTTTTGGAATTTTAGATTCTCTTCTACTATTATCCATCGAGAAAAACTCATTATACGGGCACATAAGTTTTAGGTAGCATTTAAAAAAAAAGTCAAAAAACTCAAACTTATTACTCCCTTCGGATAAAAAAGAGTGTCCACTTAGCCATTTGCACACCCCTTAAGAAAATGCTAACTCCTAGAAAAAATAGGTAATTTGACTAAACTACTCCTAATTAAATGTGTATTGAGATTTGATCACATAGCACTTAATAGTGGCAAATCTGATAAAAATAAGGTAAATTTTTTCTTGATTTGACAAGTGGAGACTCTTTTTGACCTAAGAAAAAAAGGCTAAGCAGACACTCTTTTTTATCCGGAGGGAGTACTATACTACTCCCTCCGTCTGAAAATATTTGTCGTCCTTACTAAAAATGCTTGTCTCAAAATATTTATCGTTTTATTTTCCCAACATAAAGTTAAGTAATTTTTTTCCATTTTACCCTTGTATTAATTACATTAATGGGCTGATTTTTTGAGTTCACATACCAACATTTAAGAGATTTCATCATTAATGGAGTAAATATTTATTGAGGAGAGAGAGCATGAAATATGTTAAGAGGGTAAAATAGTCCAAATGCTAATCTTATAAATGCTTTCTTAATGGGCGTGTAAATGAAAAGTCGTAATAAATATTTTGAGACGGAAGGAATATTGAAAAAAGTCAAATATTGCTAAAGCAATGTCAAACGCAAAACTTTCATATTTAATGTGTTCACTTGAACTATATGCGTTACATTTATTATTAGTGGTTTGTTAGTTATTATAGTCTTCATTGATCTTAAATTTTCTCTATTCTCTATGTCAAAAGCTCGCACATAGATGTTTTTCTTTTCAAATGTATTGAAGGGTACATTACCTCTTCTCTTCTCTTTCCCTATACATATTGATGGAATGTTGAAAGTAGGCCTTTTCTCTTCTATGTACGTGAGAAATTCAAAAATAAGAATACTACAAATTAAATAGTTAAACCTAATACTCCTAATATATATAGTTGACTTTGAATGGATGTCCTATTAATAAATGTGACGTCCAACAAACTTAAGTCTAGCATGAATGTTTAAAAACGAAAAAAAAAGAATACTACATATTATCTTTCTTTGAAGCCTGACTTTTGGATGTGATCATGACAGATCAGAATTTAGACGTGTGACAGATTTCTATGAATTGAGATATTGAATTCTAAAATGTTACCTAATTATATCTTATCTTTTTCACACACATATTATAAGTATGAATTGATCAAAACATTGTATTCTGCTGAAATTGCTGAACCCATTAATGTCGGATGCACCATTTGAGGGGTGAACGAGAGAGGATTCACCATTTTGAAAGTAAATATTGGATGCAGATTTCTATAATTACTTAATGTAACCCTGAGACTATATATGTATATTAAAAGAGAGTTGACCCAAAATCGTATCACACTCACCATTCTTGTATATATACAGTCGAAACGACTGCAAATAACAAGCCTAAGTATATATATTTATAAAACTCCCTTGCCTTTATAGGATGATGTCAAAGGCCTCATCATGGCTGCCGTTATTTTTCCTATTTGCTCACCTCTTTCACGCTTCTCATGCTGATCTTGGAACTGCCAGCCAGTATAGCCCACCATACACACGTAAGTTCCTCTCAAATTTCTTCTTCTTTTCTTTTCACTCGTAAAAAAGACAGTTCGGTGCACGGAATATTTCATGTTCACACGACGTATAAAAAAGGGCCGTACCTCAAAGAGTATAATGTAAGCAGCCTACCCTGACTCAAGTATCAATAGCTGATTCAGCAGCTCGAACCTATGACCTATAAAACAAACGAAGACAACTTTTAACAATTTCCATCATAGACTAACATAAAAAGTGAGAATTCAGGTAACCACTCTGTTCTGAATAAGTAATTAATTGTTTTTTCCACAGCGACGGCATGTTTTGGAAGTGATGCAACACAGTTCCCATCAAGCAACTACTTTGCAGCAGCAGGGGAAGGGATATGGGACAATGGAGCAGCATGTGGGAGACAATATTTGATCAGTTGCATTAACTCAGTATTGCCTCAAGCTTGTAAACATGGAGAGACGATTCAGATAAAGATCGTTGACCGGGCAAGAAACTCAGTTTCTAGGCCTATTAGGGAAGGAACCACCATGGTTCTTTCTAATGCTGCTCTTGCCGCCATTGCTGTTCCACATGCACCTTCTCTCAATATTGATTTCCGACAGTAAGTAATATTATTATATATTAACTGTCTATATCTAATGAATTTAGTTTTATTTCCTAGATCTCCCACCAAGGCATGCAGATCCACCCTTTTAATATTTATATGCTAAATTCACGTTAAAAAGGCATCAGGAGAATTTAGAGATTTATGCTAATTCACGTTAAAGGGCACTCTAATCGAGCACACTATAGAGGAGTTTAATGTAGGGGTGGAGCTAGAAGCCTGGATAAGGGTTTGATCGTAGGGATAACTTTTCCGGGATTATAAGGGGCGACCACTAAATTTAATGTATAAAAGATAAGGGTTTGATCGTAGCGAGTAACTTTTTCTTTATAAGCAGGGGCGAATCTATGTATAAAAGATGGGTCATGCGAACTCATGGTCACCCGACTAAACACGGTATATTATGTATATAATTCGTAAAATATATCTAATATTAATTGAAGGAACACATGGTCAAACTAGACCGAGTGGAGCACTGGTTAAGTGTGGGGTTTAATCCATCAAGGCTGTTGGATCGAACCCTACAATATGCACTTTAAAATTCGAAGCAGCTTTTAACGTTTTGCGCTCCAAGTTGCTGTCACTATGAAATTTATATCTTAGCTTAAAAGCAATGGTAAACCGATCCTGTTGAAATTCTGAATTCGCCTATGTTTATATATAGTATATTTGTGTTAAGAAATACATTAAATGTGTACAAATATTAAATTCAGAACTCAGTGTGTACCACTTAAAATCGTCGTTCTACAACTCAGAATCCATAAAATTGAAATCCTGCTGGCTATGCCTTAAAGTATCAATGGTTGAGTCTGCGGCTCGAGTCCGTGACCTATAAATCACAAGACAATAATTTACCGTTGCTTCAATACTCCAGTTCATGCTAAATTCACGTTAATTGTCATAAGGGTGAAAATCATTTTCACCCCCCAACTTTACTCATTCCCCCCCCCCCCCCTTCCCCCAGCCCTTAATTCTAATTGGCTTTTTAAAATTCCTATTTTACCCTTACATTATTAACTTGTCTTTTTGTTCTTTTATCTCTTTAATCTATGTAACAAATTTCCTATTAAAAAAAAAATTATTTTCGAGACAGAAAAAGAAAAATGAGAAATACTAGTTGAGTATATAACTTAATACCGTTCTATAATGAAATAAATAAGAAGAATAAGAATTTTATTAATAATACTCAAAACTATGATATCTATATGTACAAGTAAAAATAACATGTAAGAATAATTTTATGAATATATTTCAATGAAGTAATATAATATATAAAATAATTAATAAAAATAGAGGTATATTCTATAACAAATTCCTAAAAAATTATCTATTTATATTCTAAATGAATTTTAAATTTTAATTTAAAATATTCCATTAATGACAACCAAAACTCGTTTATGTATTGACAATAGAGAATAAAAGAGAAGTGAAACTTATACACACACACACATATACAGAGAGAGAGACGCCCGCGCGCACACACGCACATACACATATATGTAAAAATAAAAGGTAATATGTATGTGTGTGCGCGCACGTGTATATACATACTTAATGCATGTAATATTAAAATATCAATCATAACAGTAATCTTTGATTTTGTGATAAATTCATACTCTACTTATAATATGAATTTAGATAAAAATGTATAAATAGGTTAATAAATAAATTTTCTATAATATAAAAAGGTATTACATAGATTAGGATTGAAAATGCTAAAGATAAAATAGATATTATTTAGGATAAAGGGGGGAGAATATCTATTATTCGAGGGGGGAGTTTTATTCATACAGGATGATCAGCTTAGTTACTTTCCAAAAAAAAAAAAGAAAGTCAAACGAAATTTATGTATTATGAAACTGACGGATCGGAACTGTCTATTTATCATCGCAGGGTCTAGAAATATTGGTGCAGGACGTGGGAGTCACATTGTACATTTCAAGAATCTGACTTATCCTTGGCATTTTCTAGAATGAATCTTTGATTTATCCGTCAGTTTTTATTAGTCATTGACTAATTTGTAGTTAATCTGATCGATGGAGAAATTTATCAATAATATAAACAAACAAAATATGATTGATTAGCCGCTTTTTAAGAAAATTGGACATCTGCAGGCAAATGTCTTATTCTCTAATTTATTATCCTTGGGACAAATTGGTTTTATAGTATTTAATAAATAGATATCTGGAATCCTCCTTATAATTATAAAAGGTCACTATCTATGTATTCATTGAGTAGCACTATTTTCCATTGGTATTGTGCAGGTTTGTAAATATGAAATCATATAGCTTGACTTTTCAAAATTAGAATATATATTTGTCTAAACTAGATAAGGTCGTTCGATCTGATTGTGAACTTTGATTAATTTTATTTTTTGAGAACCAAATATTGATTCAGATGCTACCTAATTCTTTCAACACTTCTGGATCGGGATGTAGGAGTGTCAAACTTTATAATTCCCGCTTTAATAACATTGATTTCTTAATATTTTATGCAAAAAAATTACAAACATAAAAGTGATATGGATCATAAATCTTTTATAATTAAAATACTAACAAAATATCTGAGAAAATTATAATTAAAAAAATGTTTGAATTCCAAACTAGTAAATAGTGACACATCAATAGGTCCCAAGACTATGAGCCTGTTTGGCTTAGCTTAAAAAAGTGGCTTATAAGGTGATTTGACCAAAAAAATATTATGCCAAAAAAATAAACTCTTTCCAACTTATTTTTTTTTGGATTATTCTAAGTACTTTTTTAACTTATAAGCTGGTTTGTCAAACACCTAAAAAATCAAAAAACAATTTATATGTTGGTTTGACCACCCAAACGGCCTCTATAGGATTACCGTTTCCCGAAGATTAGAAAATAGAAAAGATAAAATTTGGCTTGAGTTTGTAGATAAAGAAGTGGTTTTGACGGTTAATATAAAATTAAAAACAAGGTCAGAGACTAGGGGTGTCTTTGTTGTCTTTTTGGATAAAGAATCCGCGACTTAGGTAGCACAAAAAATAAAAAGTTGAACCAAACTAGTGCCAAAAAAAAAAAATTACATTAGTAGTATCCACGCACGAAATTCGTGCGTGAAAGGACCAAAATGCAAAATCGCACTTTGGGCCTTTCACGCACGAATTTCGTGCGCGAATGGGGACCATAAATCGGTCCCTCCATCTTCCCCACCTCAGAATCCGCGATGTCCCCCTCCCCCACGCGCTATTAAACCCCATTTTCAGTGGTCCCAACCCCCTTAAAATACTAATTTCGTGTTATTTTTCAATCAAAAACTCAATATTCTTAGTATATTGAAGTGTAAGAACAAGTTTTTAAGGTTGGATTTCGGAATAGAGCGGCGTATAACACATTTCAAAAACTCAAAAAAAGCTTCAATCTAGGTATTTCACTACGAATTTTCTATTACATTGTTAAATATATTATTACCCTAAGCATGGTCATTGTGTAACTATGGTGGATTACTCGTTTTGCTTTTTTTTTTTTTGCGTTTTTGGGCAGTCCGTGCACTGTTGGGACTGCCCATTTTTTCATTTTTTTTTATTTTTTAATTTGTTTATCTATTGTTAATTAGTTAATTATTTATTGCTTGTTTATTTAGTATTTGTTAATTGTTGGATTAGTGACTTAAGTATTTATTAATTGTTAGACTAGCTATTTCAATTATTAGACTGGCTAATTATTTATTTTGTTTTTGTTAAGCGAACTGTTTATTTGTTAATAATTTCTTAATTGTTTCATCAGTTAATTATTTATTTATTTGTTAAATATACGATAATAATTTATTAATTTTTTTTATTAGTTACTTAATTGTTTATTTATTAAATATATGATAATAACTTGTTAATTATTTGATTATTTAGTTATTTGTTTATTTATTAATTATTTATATTAATTGTATGCTAACTAATTGTTAATTGTTTGACTTATCTTTATATTTTAGGAATGAAAACCCTTAGTTTAGGATTCATAACCCGTAGCTTAGGATTGAAAACCCTTAATATAATTTTCTATAAAATATTACATAACTAATATTACTTGTTAATGATTTATTTAAAATACGTAAAACGTATGGGTCACCACAATCTTTAATAAAATTTTCGATAAAAGATTACATAAGCGATACTAATACTACTTGTTAATGATTTATTTAAAATGCGTAAAATAGATGGATCACCACCCTCTTGATCGGGGCCTTCGACCGAGAGTTCGTATCTTAGCATAAACATATATGGACATCGAATAAAAAGTCTCGGTCCGTACCCGATTAGCGGACTCGGGGAGATCTTAGTTGCTACATATATACTTGTTAATGATCGATTTAAAATAGGTCAGTAAAATGATTGGATCACCAGACGCTTGATTTCATCTCCGGGTGAGGCTACAATTACCCGATGTGGAGTCATTTACCGTATGGACGCCCATTGTACCGAGCCTAGGTCGCCACCTCGGACATATGATTGGACATCCAGTTTCGCGGCTCCGGATGGTCATATTTCCGCCGAGTCGGCTTTTGTCGGCCCGTTATGCTCACTTGGGACTCATAGACATGCGAGATCCGATTGGAGAGGACACGCCCCCACATCGACGTGCGCGTTTATACCTACCGGATATATCCTATTCCCGAACACTTCGGGTTCGCATACAGCGGTATCTTCGGTATATCGACGATCTCGCCGAGATAGGATGTTATTGGCCGCCTTTGTCTTTGCCGGGGCTACATGTATCGAGGATCACTCGCCGATGTTCTATGGGCATTGTGGAGAGGTCCCCGCATTTTGCTCGCTCCTTCGGAGTAATATATTTAAATGTGTGTAATTATACACAAAATATTTTTTTTTTTTCATCGATAAAAAATCTTTTAAATGACTATATCGGATATGGGTGTGGACTAGGTTCGAGGCTACCACCCTCCCACCCTATCTTCGTCCCGATGCCATACGCGCGGAGATGGTCGCGAGGCGTACGCCGACGTGTGGGAGACGCACCGCCAGCCCTTCTCCCGTTTAGGATCGGCTGAGACCGCATGACGGCGCGAGACGGTATGTTCATATTTTGGATTCACACGCTAGACCACATAGCTACTATTTTAGTCTTTTGTTGTTAACTAGTTCAATTCTTTTTACTGTGCGCGGACGCCGTATGATTATATTTTGGATGAAAGCCGGCGTTTTGTGGGGAGTCGGCCACATGTGGATGTCGCGGTGTCCATTGATACATATGGATATCGTTGAGTATCACGCGCCCAACCGCGTGTTACGCATTGGGTATGTACGAATATACGCGGCTACGGTTTGGGAGCATGAACACTATGCGAGGGACGAAGATCGTCGATGAGGCGGAGAGGCGGCACCGAGTTGGGATGTGAGGATGGCCGAGCGTGGTCGACGTGACACTCCCATCCATGTGTACATAGAGTGGTACATGCGGATCATCGCATGATTTGACAACACACCACGGGATGACAATTTCGCAGGATCTATGACACGGGTAAGTTTTATTAGTCTTAAACTTAAATCATCGTCTTATGTACTACTTTACAAATTTATTCAATACAAAATTTATTCAATTATTAATATTTGCAAACATATGCAGGTACGGACCGTTCAGACGATGCGCTATGAGAGCACTGCCCGTACGGAGGCCCCCGAGACGGCGGAGTTGCAGCACGGATGATTGAGCTTGCCGAGACCGGTATGAGACAGCACATGACTTTGAGCGTCTCCGAGCGTGTTCCCCGGTGCCCCCACCCGGGGCGACAGGCGGTCGTGGTCGCCGAGGAGCCGGTGGTCGTCGCAACACACCACGTCGACTATAGAGATCCAAGTTCTTACCGGCCGGAATCTATGACATATCCCATCGACTTCTCATTCCCGTCCGTCGACTTTGACACCATACGTATACGCGTAAAGTGGACCTTTTTTTCAGGTTGTGTGCCCTGGCCTAAAAGTACAAGCTGCATTATTTGCCTGTCTTGTATTGCGCACCATTTTAATGCGCACTATAAGTATTGATTTGACAACACACCACGCATGACAATTTCAGGAATCTATGACACATAAAGGCTTGATTTGACAATACGTTGCTGCAATATTTGACCGTTTTGTATTGCGTACCATTTTAATGCGCACTATAAGTATTGATTTGACAACACACCACGCATGACAATTTCAGGAATCTATGACACATAAAGGCTTGATTTGACAATACGTTGCTGCAATATTTGACCGTTTTGTATTGCGCACCATTTTAATGCGCACTATAAGTATTGATTTGACAACACACCACGCATGACGATTTCAGGAATCTATTTAACTTGAAGGCTTGACGAGTGAAAAACTCATCAATTGCATAAGTCTAAGTCTTACAAGTCATAAAAAAAAAAATCAAACTTCATTGAAAAAATATCTCAAAATGCTTCAACTGTTAAGGTTTCACTATTTTGGGATGGAGATATCGTCGAGGACAATTACTCCATTCGTTATAGTATCAGACCAAAAGCCCATGTTAAATTTCCAACAACTTTAAATTATGAAACACTAGTCAGTTACATGCACGAAACACCCACTGAGTTTGGAATCTTAATAACTGACAGATATCCACAAACAATATCAAACGGTGTAGTGCGTTATGGCATGCACAATATCAACGATGATAAATCTTTGAGTGATTATTTGGGATCGCCGGAAGAATATCGTGATTTAGTATTCATTAATGTTCTTGAGATGTATGTTGAAAAGATACCTCGGGAAGAAATCCCTCAAGTCCAGCCTATTCATGGTAACACTTATGGGGACTTTAGTTCTTATGGAGACATTTTGAGTGGTCAAGTGCCGTTGGAAAATCTAAGCCAGCAATTTAATCAAGCTTACAATGAAAATTGGTAAATACGGATTTTTTATATTATTATTATTATGTGTAGTAGCATGTGTTTGTTGTATGAATCGGTAAGTAACCAGTTTTCAAATCTTTATAGGAACTATTCTCAAAACTCACCAGTGGTACCAAATATGGATGTTGGTCAATCCTCTCAGTTCGGTGGAGTTGATCATTCTCCACACCATGACAAAGCGCTTATGAACAACGAAGAAGTTCATCATCTTGATATATATATATATATATATATATATATATATATATATATATTATATATATATATATATATATATGATGTTGGTTTTAAAATATGTTTTCATGTAGGAGGATGAATGCACTTAATAATGAAGATTTTCCTAATTATTATGAGTCATCATCAAGTGATGACGATGAAATAGCTAATAATGCGAGAGGTAACCGATGATGAAGACGATGATGATGTTCAAGTTGGTATGACCAACAATATTCCTCAAAGCCAAAACCAACAAGAACCAATACACCATCACATACCACCATCAATGGCTGAAAACCCAACTTCTGAAAGCCCAATTCAGTGGCATTCTAACAATATCCTTTATCTTGATAGCCTGCAGGGTCGTGATGATGCATTTGTCTTCACAAGAGAAGATTATGATAGTCGCTTAAAAACCTGGATTGAACCTAAGGATCTCAACAAAGATTGATGCTACCTTGCAAAGGGAATGTTGTTCACATCCAAAAAAGCTTTGCAACGGGCTGTCAAAATTTATTGTTTTAAGGACATGAGGGAGTTTAAGGTTGATGTCAAACTCAAAGATATGGAGGCTAGTTTGTCGACGACGGTATCAAGGCTGTGAGTGGTTGCTTCGGGGAATTGTTAAGCCTGATGGTATGTGGGCTATCACAAAATTCCGCGAAAGACACACTTGTGATATGGAAGAAAATCGAGCAGATCATTATAATTTAGATATAAACATGATTGCTCAAGTGTTACTTAAAGACATTGCCGAAACGCCAAGGTAACTTATCCTACCTAGTACATTATATGTCTTATATCAATTGAAAGATCATTACTAAATGTTGTTTGTTTAAACTTGTGCAGTTCCCCATTAAATATTGTATTCGAAACGTTCAAACCGTATATAGTAAAACTATAAGCAACGAAAGGGATTTCTGGCGTAGACGCGCTTTTGAGATGGTTTTTGAAATTGGCATGCTTCTTTTCAATCGCCGCAAGGTATATAGCAGCTCTACAACATTTTAATCATGGTAATCGTTGTAGAGTGGCGACTTATAGAGGGTAAAATCTTCAACTTCGTATTTTGGACATTCAAACCATGCATTGATGGTTTTGCTCACTGCCGACCAGTGATATCCATAGATGGTATGCATGTATATGGTGCCTACGACATCAAGCTCCTAATTGTAATAGGAATGGATGCCAATGGGTCAATATTTCCTCTTGCTTTTGCAATTGCCGCTAAAGAGAGCAACGACACATGGGGGATCTTTTTGACCCATTTGAAAACTCATGTTATTAAGGATCGTATCGGCATATGTGCGTCTTTTCGATCGTCATAAAGGCATATTGCACAATATGAATAATTTACCGGGGTGGCAGCCTCCCTTTGTTTACCATCGCTATTTTTTAAGGCACTTGAAGGCAAATTTGCAATCAACGTTTCACAATGGCACTCTAAACAAATTGATGTGGGGGGCACGATGGAGCATCAACAATGAAAATGGGCAAAAAATGGATACGATCGTGGTCGGTGAGTGAACCCACATACGTTTGGTTGATGAAGCTCGATGTTGAAAAATGGACGCTTCATGCCGATGGAGGCAAAAGATGGGGCATGCTCACAACAAACGGCTCGAGTCTTTCAATGGCTTGTCGAAATCGCTCGAGGACTACTGTCACCGCAATGGTGAGAATGACTTTCAAGCTGGTGGTGGAGCGATTTGTTGTTAGGACAAGGCAAAGCGAGCGATATTAGCCGACGGCGGGACATGGATGCCAAAGCCCTTCAAAACTATGGAGCATTATAGAAAAAAATGTGAGCGTCACCAAATGACCGAGTATGACCCAATTCAACATGTGTATGAAGTTAGGACGGGTTATTACAACAGTAAGGGTGGAAACGTGCATACCGTTTATGAGGCAACAAGAACATGCACTTATGGTAAGTGGCAAACGTACCACATGCCGTGTTCTCATGTTGTCAAGTGCTTCGAGAGAATGAGAAAAAGGGTAACAAAATATGTGGCGGGGGAATACAAGGTCCACGCTACCTTACCTTAGAGCATATTCCGGCCAATTTCACCCACTTGGTAATGAAGCTTATTGGCCAAACGAGCCGTGTTCGATGGTTGCTAACAAGGATTACATTAGAAAATTGGGCATTAACTCACGGAGTCGTAGACCCAATCAAATGGATGTTAGTGAAAGAACTTACTCTCGCAAGTGCTCTATATGTAAGCAATATGGCCATGACAAGCGTTCGTGTGGGCAACAAGCCGTGGTAGTACAAGCACGTCTCGAAGTAATAGAGCCTCTAGAACTTGAAGATTGTATTGTTATTGTAATTTATTATTGTATTGCTTTGAATTAGTATTGTAATTAAATGGAATGAATTATTTTTTAATTAGTATAAACCTCTCGTATTGGATGAATTATTATTAAATCAAATATTTAAATTTGTACATTCAAATATAATAAAACACTTAAATCAAAACCCCTATAAATATTACAAGTTTCAAAACTTGCTTCGGGGCACTTTAGAACCCCTAAAACGACGATCCAAACGTTTAGGTGGACTTGATGTAATGAGCCAACATTATTGTACGCAAAAAAGATATTAAGTTTTATATAAAATATTGATATTTTGGGATTTTGAAACATGACTAATCTTTGCCCAAAGTATGAAAAAAAATGTGATTGGAAAGGTAACACAAAAAAAAAAAAAAAAAAAAAAAAAAAAAATTCGTGCGTGAAAGGCCCAAAGTGCATTTTTGACACCATTCACGCACGAAATTCGTGCGTGGATACTACTAATGTAATTTTTTTTTTTTTTACATTAGTTTGGTTCAATTTTTTATTTTTTGTGCTACTTAAGTCGCAGATTCTTGGATAAAGGGTGGTTATGTCATATGTGTGTTGCAAATATCAGAATCAGATCAGACTATGGGTGTGTTTGACTATATTAATGATTTTGCAAATTTTCTGGACTTATTATGTAATTTCATAATTAAGATGTTGGCCGTCGAAAAGCATAAAAGAAACAACAGTACAAAATAAAAGGCTCAAGTTAGTGTTATTATTTCGTGTTCATAAATAAAAAATCAGGAAGCAGAAAACATTAGCTTAATAAAAAAACATAAACAAACAAAAAATTATTTTGAGCAGGCAAATTTCATTTGCGTCTTTAGGGAATTTAATTCCTTTACTGTTGCCCAAGTTATATGGATTAATTACTTTCAGGATAGAACGAAAAACTAGTTAAACCGAAAAGCGGCACTTAATTTATTAAATTTTTAACTCAAATTATACATAATCACATTAACATTTATAATGTAATTTATAAAAGATTATCTCCTTTTTTTTTTTGTCCAAAAAGTTTTTTATCTATTATCATTTAAACAATTTAACTTAGAATGATTTAATGTCACACAAATATTTAATCTGTTTTGGATGTTAGTACATTCAAATAAAGTCCTTTTCTTTATTTCTTAAACTAATGCTAAGTCAAAGAAATTCAATTTTTTTTAGGAAAGGAGTATTTGTTTTGGAAAAAAAAAAAATACACAAAAGAGGGGAGAAATTTCATAATTCGGTTTATAAAATCTGATGCACAACCTCTGAATTTATATAGAATGAAAGGGCGAAGTGAAAGAATTACAAACCTAAAAGACACCTTTTTTTTTTTTTCCATGCATGCCTTAAAATTCCAAAAGTTAGGGAGAATAATGTGATTTTCATTTAGTAAACGAAAAGATGTGCTATATCCAAAATGCACTAGGTATAGACTAGGTATCGAAAAGACAGATGGAGGATATTAATTTCTTGGAAGCTAACAATATGCATGGATGGGCAAAGGAAGTTGCCTAATTGGCTACACCTAATTCAAGAAGTCGTTGGATAGTTCTGAACTGACAACCTGCTTTTTCAAATTATTTCAGCTTGCTTTGGTCAAGCAACGACCAAGTCAACTTCAAATGGGCAACTACTTTCGATATCTTCTCCTTTCTTTTGGTTTGTATTAACTTGGTTGGTTTTTGTTTTTCTCAAATAGCCTTGTTGGTTTATTATTGTTATCCACACCTTATAATGATTAAAGGACTCTTCTCTCTCTCTCTCTCTCTCTCAAGTCTTGTCTTTTTATAGAAATCTAGTAGTTTCTAAAATGCAAGAACGGAAGAACATATAAAGGTATTCACCTAAGTTTATATTTCGATCAAATTAAGTTATACATTATTATTTAATGTTTGGTAAACAATAAAAGTTATTAAGTGCTTATAGGCCCAGGAGAGCTCAACATAATTGGAAGCTTAAAGCGAAACTTTAATTAGAGGTTTAATATCTAAACAAACTTCATATATATTTTATTTGAAATTCATTTTCTAACTTTTTTTAGATGCAAAATTATTACTTAATAATTTTTCTATTTCTTCGAATAATTTTTTTCATTAATTTTAGGTAATATTTTATCAATTTCAATGTTAAAAAACATCCTTCCACTGAGGCAATAATTACAGGAACTGTTAACATAATTCTATCAGTAATAGGTTGCAAATTTTTAGATCAAAATTAATAATAGAGTTAGAATGTTAGAATTTGATTCAAGGGGTTGATAACTTGGTATACCCACTTTAATATGCTTGTTGCAATGCTCAAAACCTAAGAAGGAACAAAAAAGAATTACAATTCACTTTGTTCCACACTTTAGAGAAAAAAATCATTAACATATGACTAATATTTTTCATGTTTGTCTAAACTTATAAGAGATTTGAAGAAAGAGAATACAAAAAGGAGTTAAAAGAATAAAATAATGTGAACAGACAAAATGTAAGAAGGCAAAACAACATTTTTTTTAATCTTTTTAATTTGAAAAAGGTTAAAGAAAATAAAATAATATAAATTTATAAAAATACTGTGTTTTTTAATCATAAATAATCAATTTAAAAAATAAAATAAAATTAACGCATACCTTATTCTTGGTAAAATTTGGGGCCCTAAGGCAATTGCCTCACTTGCCTAGCCATTGAGCCGGCCATGCTTATAGCCAAACCCAGTGATAAGTTATAAATTGGTGATTCTCGACTTATCATCTTTCAAATTATAAACTAGAAACGTGAAACAACTAAAAAAATTAGAAAAAACAAAAGTAAAGATGAAAATTGAAGGTTAGAAATTGGTAGGCATTTGCAAATAAATGGAAGGGGAAACCGAGTCAAAGCCATAAAAAAAATGAATGTCACCGGCCGCGTGTTACCTTGGGAAAATTAGGGTTATACCACCCTAAGTTATCGCCTATATATAGCTGAAGCTGTAATTAGTTTTGCAAATACATCTAGAAAACCCTATTAAGAATAATATTTTAAGTTTAATACACATACATTTCTAAAAAAAATATATTTAGAAAACTTAAAAAGGAAATATTTTAAATTTGAAAAGAATACGAATAGACAATTTTTCATTGGCAAACCTTGAAGGTTAAAAGCCAAGTAATACGAATGGACATTTGTTATTCTTTTTTCTAGCTTATTTTTGGGTGCCATCTGCTCTACTTTTTGGGTAGATTTAATTTTAATACATAAAGTTATAGCATTTCTCAAAATTTAATGAGTTACTGAAATGATGGGAGAAAGGAAGGGAACTAGTCACTGTTTGTAGAACCTGAAGAATATGCTTTTAATAACCTTGCTTTGGAGCGTACGCTGATAATATAAGATTCGGAATCACAAAATTGACCACCTGGAACAAATTATTTTAGATTTCTTACGGTGAATAATTGTTGTCTCAAGAAAATTTATGATGCATTTAGTAAGTCAGATTGGAGATTTTCCTTCTGCCTTTGACAAATTGACGTACGGAAGAGTCTTGAATTAGCTTCTACATGCTATCAGATTTATGAAATATAAATTGTTTGGCCAAGTATTTTAATTTTTTAAAAAGTACTTATTTTTTCAATAAGTGCTTATTTTTAAAAAAAGAGGTGTTGAAACCACACAAAGCTTTTGTGATACACAATTAGATGATTTGGATGCCAATCGAATCCTTGATACACTGGGAAACACATGAAGATGCCACATAGAGGCAACTAGATCATAAAAGTCACACGAATTGGATGAAAATGAATTTTCCAAAGGGAAATTCATTAGCTTTCAAAGCTTTCAATATAAAGTTAATTCATTTTATGCATTTTTTAAACTTGTATTTTCTTTAGCTAGATTGATTCTACAAATATAAATAGGGAAATTGTAATAGAATTCACAACTTTTGACATATTAATACCCGATTTCCTCCTTAAAAGATTCTATCTTCTCTCAACTCTAAAAATAACAATATTTCTCAACCCTTCTTCTCATATATTCATATATTCTTCTCAATTTATGTCATAGTTAATTCATCAATTTAAGCAGCCAATTCCTACATCGATTATGGGTACATTAAAGGTAGTGGAGTAATAACTATATATTTGTGCTCAAAATTGCAAAAAAGAAAGTTTGAAAAAAGAAAAAGGCCTCTTAAGAACGGTGATTAAAACTAATACTACGTCAGTTTGGATCAAAATTAAAATGGCTGTGAAGAGAGGATAGGGATGTTGTGGTACATCGTCTATTAATTAATTAATAGGGTTTTAATACTAAATTATATTCCAAAGAAAAAAGATCAGGCATTTATTCAATTTAATAGATAATCCATTGTTGCTGAGTATATTAGGATCTAATCCCTATTCTAATGGTAACAATCGCTTTCATAATTTGTTGTTCCCTCGATTTAATGGAGAGAATTTAAAAACATGGATGTATAGACTAGAGCGAGCACTTTTCCTATGGATGACACATGCACGACTTAATTATAGAATTAGATTTAGCTATGAATCTAAAGGAAAAGATTCTAGCGTGGCATTGCCTTATCGAAATGTAGAGAAAAACACCGTGTTACCTAGTTAAAGATGAGTATGTAGTGATAACTTCCCGAAACATTTGGGGATGATTTTCTAATCCAATGATCAACATAGAATCTCGAGACAAAATCAAAGTTTGAAATGGAAGAGAAAAGCATTTGAAAGGAATTAATTATCAACAATGTAATCTATCTAAGGAACAAGATATTTCATGTTTCAACTGGGAGGACTAAAAGTCAAGAGTATTGGCCCTATTTTGATGCAGGGAACCATAAACTCTTTGTAAGTTATCCTCCAATTAGCTAGATTAGAACGGACTATGAATGCTAATGCCACCAAGATTAAATTGTCCCGTTTGTCAGCAATGTTGTGAAGAGAGATTTTTCCATTAAAGAAGTTAAAATCAAATTTAAAACATCCCATTATTATCATCATCATCATCATCATCTAAGTACCCATAGCAACCTTAATCCTTTAAGGATCCATTCATCATCCGAGATGCAATCTATCATCTAAGTTATGTTTTTTGTGTGATGATAAATATATAACCTATCTTTATCTTTATCATTAATTTCAAATTAACTATTTGTGTTAAAAAAGAATATATAAAATAAAAAAATAACTAACAATTATTAAAAGGTAAGTTGTAGAACAATCTAAATTAAAAAACATGAGGAAAACGATAAATGGTCGTGAACCAACTTGGCAGTTTTGATCCATGGCAGATTTTTTTTGCATTTATTTCCTGATTATTTGTTTAAACCATATGTAGTTAGTTTATCTAATATTTTTTTCTGTTTGCCTATCTTTCTTCTTTTTTTTAGATGGAGGAAGTACTAGAATTTCATAGATGTTAACTTGTCATCTTATCATGCTTTTGTCTCTCCTATTATATATAGATAGATTAATGTTAACCTTCCGTTAGAATAGTTCGTATCAAGTCCTAGTACTATAGCACTAGGCTTTGCTGGATGATAATTACAAAAAGAACACGGATAGTGCGATGTAGGAAAATATGATGTGGTTTTTGCATTATGGATGAAAAGTTAAATCCAACTAAATACTTTATATAATTCTAAGTAAAATATGATATGGGCCAACTTTTGCAAATTGTAGTCTTGGTAAAAATGAAAAGGCAAGTTGACTAGTGTTTAATTGAACAAATAAGGAGAATACCAAGACTTTATGGCGCAAATCCTCAGGGATGGCCAAGACGTTCCATCATCATAGTAACCTTTACATCTACCACATAAATCAGACAGTATAGTTTTAAAAAACTGTTAGCTAATAGTACTGCTTTATTCCACTGTGCAACTGGTTCCTCCGCTAGACCAATTGCGCTTGGCACAAAAAAGTCAGTGAGCATTATCAATTTGATTGAATGATGTGTCTATTACACCAAAAGACATCATAGAGAAGTTGGTGCAAGATATGTTAAATCAAGGGGTTATTCAGCATAGCAACAGTCCCTTCTCTTCTCCTGTGGTATTGGTGGGCAAAAACGATGGAAGCTAGAGGTTATATGCGGATTATAGAGGACTTAATAGATGCACCATTAAGGATAAGTTTCCTATACCAATTATTGATGATTTACTTGATGAAAAATTTGTGCATCAATCTTTTATATATAGACTTTAATTGGCTACCATAAAAAGTTGGTATGGTGGGTGAGGACATTCGAAGAAGTGATTGATCAAAAGGACAGATTAATCTCATATTCAACAATTTGAGTTCTTAGTCATGCTCTTGTCACGCTTATCTAATGCACCATCCACTTTTCGCTGTTTGATGAATCATGTATTTAGTACAAATATCTAAGGAAATTTATTTTTGTCTTCTTTGATGATATTCTATTTATAGTGTGAACCTCAAGATCATGTTATCCACTTGTTTGATCTCATGGTGCAACATCAACTACTAGCTAAGTATTCTAAGTGTGTTTTTGGGGTTCTAAGGTTGATACTTGGGCCATTTTATATCTAAAAAATGTTGAAAACGAACCTTAGAAGATAGTAAAGAAGAGTTGTCACGCCCCGAATCATGGATCGGGCGTAACACGGCACTCGGTGCTCGATCGCATGTGACCGAACGAACCACATGGCTTGCTGAATCATCATAAGGCATACATGAGCGGAATTATAAAGTGAAGTGCATGATGAGCTTTTGTAAAACATAATAAGTCATAATATTAAACACAAGTACTTGATTAAGTCATGAATGCGGGCAATATCATAAATGAGCCAAACCGGCTAACCAACTCTGGAAGTCTAACATGACACTTGTTTTATCAATGAAACCTCTAACATGAGTCTAAAACACGTAACATACTTGCTGGGACAAGGCCCCCAACATACCTTTAGATGCAAAACTAAATAAAGAAAGACAATGCCTAAACCCCAAATGAGATGGGGCTCACCAATAAGCTGGTACGTGCAGATCCTAATGAGCGAGGCGTCGTCCCAGAATCCGTACCGCATCGTGAAATGCAGCCCCCGGCAATAAAGGGGACGTCAGCACATTGAATGTACTGGTATGTAAAGCAACTGAATGAAATAACATGGGACATGAAAATAACATAATAGAGACTGAGCTGAAACATGATCATGAACATAAGTACATATACATATATAACATGCGTAAAGTATCGTGAGTAGGGAGAGCAAGAATATAACCGACAACATGGTCCGGTACTTGCGTCCTACCGGCGAACACTCATACCTTGCCAGGGACATGAGATTTAATAATATTATGAAAGGATCCAGTCATTATGAAAGATTGTCCTAAGCATGGGTGGAGCAATCCTCATCCTATGGTGGCTACGTAGTTTCAGGCTATTTGAAGCCTTCTCGGTAATTAATGCAACTCCCAAAAGCATGAACATATAAAATAAGTGGCACTTGCTGCCCATGATTTTCATGAATATAACTTGCTTGTACATGGATATCATGAAATAACTTGTAAACGTGATTTCATGAAATAACTTGTATTTAGCATTTATGTATCTTGTATCATAGCATGAAAGTAATTATATAATATAGTTGCATGAAAACTTGTAGACATGTAGGATATTCATGAAATAATAATTTTAGCTAAAACATGCATGTAAGGACCCATGGAATACAAGATATGGGTTTTCATGGATTACGGACTGATTCTCAATAATCATATGGAGTTATTAAGAACACAATGATAGAATAATAGCAATTCATGCATAATATAATCATGGACATAGGCCTAGGGTTATCATGAGCATGGTATAGAAACCCTAGTTTTAGTAGAGAATCATAATTTATGGATTTTGAGGCGTGGGGAAGAACAATGATGTTCCCACACGTAGATAGTAACCCTACATACTTGGTAATTCTCCAAACTTGAATCAAAGACTTTAACTTTGAAGAAGATTTCCAAAATCTTGAATTCTTGAACCTTGAGATGGGTTTTCTTGAAAACCCTAGGTTAGGAATGATGATTTCTTGTTTAGATTACAAGGATATATATTAAAATTGACTTGGAATGATTAGAGTAGGCTTACCTTGGTGTTCTTGATGATGGGAGAGAATAGAAGGTCGTTCTAGGGCTTGGGGGTGTAAAGAATGAAGTGAAAAAGCCTTAAAACAAAGTTTTATAATTGCTGTCGGACCCATTTTAAGCCCTATTTTACGTCCCGTAAAAGTTTTTCGGACCGTATGTCTCACCGTAAATCCGTTCCAGTGATTTGGGCTTTCTGGGCCAATTTTACGGTCTAAATATACGGCCCGTATAATTTTCACGTCCCGTATATTTCACTGTATATCGACAGAATACTGTTTTAGTAAAACGGGCATAACTTTTTGTACAGATGTCTGTTTGACCTCTATAATATACCATTGGAAAGGTATTTTAAAGATCTACAACTTTCAAGAAGGAAGTTTTCCCAAATTCCTTACAGATTTTTCCGTATACTCATTTTAATTGAGACGTGGTGCAAACTCACTTGAAAACACGCGGTAGCTTCCGACTTGCCTTTGCTCCAGGACTCTTCTCATGACTTGATTGGGTTTCAAACTCCATTTACACTATTCAAATTGGGTTCATTATACCCCTGTCTTATGAGTCAAATCTTAGCCGAATGCACGAGGTGTTACAATATCTCCCTTCGGGATCATTCGTCCTCGAATGACGGGTCATGATTAAGAATGTGGGTCGGACATAACTTGATATATGAACGTGAAGAAACATGACATGGAACATGGAAAATCGATATGACATAGTTTCATGAAAACATGAGTGCTAAAACATGAGACATGAATAGAGAATACATGAACTTGAACGTGAAACGTGAGGCATGAATACATAAGGGACATGACATGAATACTAAAGGTAGTTACCTTGAAGTCTATCTCGCTTGCTCTTCAAACAAGTGAGGATATCGGATTTCATGTCTTCTTCGCCTCCCATGTAGCCTCTTCAACTTTTCCGGCTCCTCCATAAGACCTTTATCGAGGCTACTTCCTTAGTTCTCAACTTGCGAACTCGACGATCAAGAATGGTTACGGGGACCTCCTCATAAGTGAAACCATCCTTAACCGTTATAGTATCGGGGGAACAACCAACGACGGGTCTCCTACACACTTCCTCAACATGGACACATGAAACACGGGATGTACAAATCTTGCAGGGCAACTCAAGTTCATAAGCTACTAGACCGACCTTTTGTGAAATTCTGTAAGGTCCAATATATCTGGGACTAAGCTTCCCTTTCTTCCCAAATCTCATAACACCCTTCATAGGTGAGACTTTAAGGAACACCCAATCATTAACTTGAAATTCTAAGTCCCTTCGCCTTACATCTGTGTAAGACTTCTGGCGACTCTGAGCCGTTTTCAAATGCTCTTGAATCAATTTGACTTTCTCCATCGCCTGATAGACCAAATCTGGCCCTAACAACTCTGCTTCACCAACTTCGAACCAACCAATTGGTGACCTACACCTTCGCCCATACAAAGCTTCAAATGGTGCCATTCCAATACTAGCATAATAACTGTTATTATAAGAAAACTCAATGAGAGGCAAGTGATCATCCCAATTACCTTTGAAATCTAAGACGCATGCTCTTAACATGTCCTCCGAGTCCGAATAGTACGCTCCGCCCGGCCATCCGTCGCGGGATGAAAAGCTGTGCTGAGGTTCACCTTGGTACCCAATCCTTTTTTAAAGGATTTTGAGAAGTTCACTGTGAACTGAGCACCACGATCTGAAATAATGGACACTAGGGTCCCATGCAATCTGATAATTTCATTAACATACAGCTTGGCATAATCTTCTGCTGAATCTGTGGTCTTGACTGGTAAAAAGTGCGCCGACTTAATAAGCCGGTCAACGATCAACCAAATAGAGTCATGTCTCCTGGCTGAACGAGGTAGACCTGATACAAAATTCATATTGATCATTTCCCATTTTCAGACAAGAATATCAATATTCTGAGCCAAGCCACCAGGCCTTTGGTGTTCGGCTTTCACTTGCTGGCAATTCGGACACTTAGCTACAAAATCTGCTCCGTTCTTCTTCATATCATTCCACCAATAAATCTCCTTAAGATCATGGTACATCTTAGTGGAACCGGGGTGAATGGAATACCTGGAGTTGTGAGCTTCGACATAATTCGCTCTCTGAGCCCATCTACATCCGGAACACATAATCTGCCTCGGTACCTCAAGGTACCATCATCTCCCCCTTGTTCAAAAGCCGTCTGTTACACCCCATTTTAACCGAGTCAAAATTAGAGTATAACATATTGGTGATTCCTATTAATTGATTTTAAGGAGTCGCCACCTAATTGATTTTAAGGTGAATTAGGGCACCTAATTATTAACTTAAGGTAAAACTAACCTCCGTTAATAGTCTGCTTAACCAATGTGATTCTAGGTAAGGGTTCTAATTATCCTAAAGGGAAGGGGTTAGGCATCCTTTAGAATCCGTTAACTACGGTTTACCTGCCAAACTTAGGTTAGTTAATTAAGATTAAATAAGGTGCTTAAATTTTAAGAAAATGGCTTATAATATTACTAAGGTTTTAAAGGAAAATATAATAATGCTGTTTAAAATAAGGTTTAAAAAGAACATGCTAAGCCTTTAAGTAAAAATGCTATTTAAAACAAGACTTGTAGGATAATTTGCACAAAAGAGATTTCAAATGCTATTTAAATAAACTATAAATATTGCTAGGTTTTAAATCAAACTTTGCAAAATTTAGATGATTTGCATTATATTTAGAAGCTTTCAAGAGAAGATCTAGCCAATTAAAATTT
>NC_081345.1:26865390-26871870 GCF_029784015.1 Lycium ferocissimum | reverse complement strand
ATTGACCACCTGGAACAAATTATTTTAGATTTCTTACGGTGAATAATTGTTGTCCCAAGAAAATTTATGATGCATTTAGTAAGTCAGATTGGAGATTTTCCTTCTGCCTTTGACAAATTGACGTACGGAAGAGTCTTGAATTAGCTTCTACATGCTATCAGATTTATGAAACTTATAGCCTGTTTGGCCAAGTTTATTTTTTCTCCAAAAGTACTTATTTTTTCAATAAGTGCTTATTTTTTAAAAAAGAGGTGCTTGGCCAAGCTTTTGTGATACACAATTAGATGATTTGGATGCCACATCAGCTTGATACACATGGGAAACACATGAAGATGCCACATCAGTGCCAACTAGATCAAAGTCACACGAATTGGATGAAAATGAATTTTGGCGGGAAAGTTAGTTAGCTTTCAAAGCTTTCAAAATTCAGTTAATTCATTTTATGCATTTTTTCAATTCTGTCATTTTCTTTAGCTAGATTGATTCACAAAATAAATAGGGAAATTGTAATAGAATTCACAATTTTTGGGACATATTAATACACGATTTCCTCCTTCCCGATTCTATCTTCTCTCAACTCTCCTTCTCTTTTCTCAACCCTTCTTCTCAATCTTCTTCTATTCTTCTCAATTTTCGTGAGCCCCTTTAATTGGTATCAATTGGTATCGAAGCCAGTTCCTACATCGATTATGGGCCCCCGTAAGGTAGTCGAGCCCCCTGAGAATCCCCGCTTGCACAAGAGCGTTGAAGATCTAGTGCCAAATGTGGTGATTAAACATGGGATCGAAGCATCGGAAATGCGTGAAGAGATGGATCGCGGACAAGTTGCTACTCTATGTCAATGCATAAGAGTCTTGATGGAATTCATCTCCATCGAAAATAAAAGAACCCATTTTTTTTAATTTCCCAGGAGGCCAATCCCTGAGGTGCGAGTATATTAGGATCTAATCCCTATTCTAATGGTAACAATCGCAGTCATAATTTGTTGTTCCCTCGATTTAATGGAGAGAATTTAAAAACATGGATGTATAGACTAGAGCAGTACTTTTCTGTGGATAACACACCTGTTAATTATAGAATTAGGTTGGTAGCTATGAATCTAAAGGATAAAGCACTAGCGTGGCATCAGTCTTATCTGAAATGTAGGGAAACGACTGTGTTACCTAGTTGGGATGAGTATCTGCTAGCATTAACCGAAACATTTGGGGATGATTATGCTAATCCAATGAGGGAACCGAATAACGGAGACAAAAGAACAGTAAGAAAAATTTCAATTTGCATTTGACAGTTTATCACAATGTAATCTATCTGGAACAAGCTATTTCATGTTTCCCGGAGGACTAAAAGAAAGAGTATTGCCTTTTTTTTGATGCATGAGCCTAAACTCTTTCTAAGGTATCTGACTTAGCTAAAATTAGTAAAGGGGACTATGAATGCTAATCTAAAATCGGCCGAGGTATGTCTAGCAATGTTGTGAAGAGAGATAATTCGGCCCTAAAAAATGTTATTTCCCAATTACCAAGGAATACCGTTACCTCTTACTCCTGCAAATACCGCTAGCAACCTTAAGCCTGAAGGACCATATCACTGTGAGATGCAAGCTAAGAGGCTCAAGGCGTGTTTCTTGTGTGATGATAAATAATACCTAGCCCAAGTGTAATTTGCCAAACACTATTTGTGTTAGAAATGGAAAAGGTGAACCTGGAAAGGGTATAGAGGTGTTAGAGAAAATTGAAGAGGATGGGGAAAGGATAAATGGTCGAATACGGAGGAACACTCCGATCTCTTTTGTGCACTAACCGGGTTGCAAGAGCTCAAAACCATCCATGTAGTTAGTTATCAGAGAAGAGGCCTATCCAACTTTTGTTAGATGGAGGAAGTACTCTAATTTCATAGATGTTAATGCGGAAGAAGAAGTTGTCTGTCATTCCCCCCTCCAGTAATGTCACTTGGGTAACGTTCGGAGAAGTAACCAGGGTTAGTCAAGGACTAGTGGATGATGAATGGCACCCCAAACGCCGATCTAATAGTATTCCCGTAGGAAAATATGATGTGGTTTTGGGGCATTATGGATGAAAAGTTTAGGCCCTATCACTACGATTAATTAAGGCGACTATGTTATTTGATTATTAGGTAAACACCAGCTTGAAGGGAGTCAATGAAATTCAAGTTGACTAGTCCTAAATCGAACAAGAAATAAGGATCCCATGTTCAAATTTTTTCTGCGCCCACTCCCTAGGGAAGTCAAGCGAAGTCATCATCATAGTAACTCTTTACATCTACCACAAATCCGAGACACCGTAGTTTTAGTGCACCTTCACCGGTACCATAGATCTTTGCGAACCACCACCTTCCTCTCGAGGGGAGTTTCGACCCGATCCCCTTCACCAGAGCTCAACTGTCAACCTAAGACCTTAAAGGGATCCTTATGAAGAAGACATCATAGAGAAGTGTGCAAGATATGTTAAATCGGGGGTTTTTCGGATAGCAAGTCCTTCTCTTTCTCTGTGGTAGGGGAGGGAAAACGATGGAAATAGAGGTTATGTGCGGATTATAGAGGACTTAATAGATGCACCATTAAGGATAAGTTTCCTATACCAATTATTGATGATTTACTTGATGAATTATCGGGGCATCAATTTTTTTCTAAGGGATTTAAAAAAATTCCATCAAATCAGATGGGGGGAGGACATTAAAGCATTTAAGTCTCTTGGGCTATTATGAGTTCTTAGTCATGCCCCGGTTTATTTTTGCACCATCCATTTTTCTTTTTTATAACAGTATTTCGGGGATTAAGGAAATTTTTTTTTTGCTTTTTTGATATATTCTCATTTATAGTGTGAACCCCCAAATCATGTTATCCATCTGGATCTCAGGGCAACATCAACTACTAGCTAAGTATTCTAAGTGTGTTTTGGGTTCCCTAAGGTTCGATTGGGCCATTTTATATCTTGGGGTTCACACCCTAAGATGGGGAAAGGGGGGGTGTCACGCCCCGAATCATGGCGGGCGTCCCCCGGCAGGCCGTGCATGTGACCGAACGAACCCGGCGCCCGAATCACCCCGGATACATGAGGGGAATTATAGGAAGTGCATGAGATTTTTGAAAAACATAATAAGTCATAATATTAAACACAAGTACTGATTAAGTCAGAAGGGGGCAATATCAAAAAGAGAAAACCCAAACCAACTCGGAAGTCTAACATGACACTTTTTTTCAGAAACCTCTAAACGAGTCCGAAACACGTAACTCCCCGGGAAAAGGGCCCCCCGATCCCTTTTAAATTTTAAAACTAAATAAAGAAAAAAACGCCAAACCCCGAATAAAGGGGTTTCCCAAAAGGGAACGACCCCAAGACGAGGCGTTCCAAATCCGTCCCGCTAAAAAAAGCAGCCCCGGGCAAAAAAGGGACGCGACCAAGAAATCTGTAAAAACCGAATGAAAAAAAGGGACATGAAAATAACATAAGGGGCAAAATTTAAAATGACATGAAAGAGTACATATACATATATAAATGTGAAAAGTATCGTAGTAGGGAGAAAAATTCCGACAAAGGCCGACCGTCCTACCGCGAACACTCATACCTTGCGGGACAGAGATTTAATAATATTATGAAAGGTTTCGTCATTAGAAAGTGCCAAGCTGGGTGGAGCAATCCTCTCCTATTGGTTACTAGTTTCGGCTTTTTGAACCCTTCCAATTTTTAACCCCCAAAAGCATAACATATAAAATAAGGGCATCGCCCATGATTTTCATAATATAACTTGTTGATGGATTCATAAATAACTTGTAAAGGGATTTCATGAAATAACTTTTTTTAGCATTTATGTATCTTGTTCATGTGGGTAATTATATAATATAGTTGCAGAAAACTTGTAGACATGTGGATATTCATGAAATAACTTTTAGCTAAAAAACCAAAAACCCAAGGAATACAAGATAGGGTTTTATGGATTACGAATTGATTCTAATAATCATAGGAGTTATTAAGAACACAATGATAGAATAATAGCAAAATGCTAATAAAACAGGGAAATGGGCCCTAGGGTTATCAAGCATGGAAGAAACCCTGAGAGAATCATAATTTATGGATTTTGGGGGGGGGAAGAACAACGTTTTCCCCAGATAGTAACCCTACATATTTGGTAATTCTCCAAACTTGAATCAAAGATTTTAAACTTTAAGAAGTTTTCCCAAAATTTTAAATTTTTAACCAGAGGGGTTTTTCGAAAACCCTAGGTTGGGAATGATGATTTCTTGTTTAGATTACAAGGATATATATTAGAATTGACTTAAATGATTGAGTGGCTTACCTGGGTTATTAGATGGGAGAGAATGAAGATTTTTAGGGTTTGGGGGGTGTGAAGAAGAAGTGAAAAAGCCTTAAAAAAAAGTTTTTTAATTGCGGACCCTTTTTGCCTATTTTCGTCCCCAAAAGTTTCACGACCGTATGCTCACCGTTCACTTTGGATTTGGGTTTTTCCAATTTTATTTCGAATATACGGCCCCTATAATTTTTCCCCCGTATATTCCAGTATATCAAACACTATTTTAGTAAAATGGCTAACTTTTTGCGGTCTGTTTGCCTCTATAATATACCATTGGAAAGGATTTTAAAGATCTAAAATTTCGAAGGAAGTTTTCCCAAAATTTTTTGATTTTTCCGTATACTCATTTTAATTGAGACGTGGGGCAAAAACACAAAAAACGCGGGAGCTTCCGACTTGCCTTTGCTCCGGACTCTTTATGACTTGATTGGGGTTTTAAAACCCCTTTACACTATTCAAATGGGTTCTTTCCCTTTTTCTTGAAATAAATCTTAGGTCCGAGGTGTTCAAAATTCCCCCTTGGGATCTTTTCGAATGAGGGTATGATTAATAAAAGGGCGGGCATAACTGAATATGAACGGAAAAAACATGACAGGAACATGGAAAACCCATATGACATGTTTTTGAAAACAGAACGGTAGAGAATACTGAACTTGAACGTGGGAAAAGTGAGGCAGAATACATAGGGACATGAAGAATACTAAAGGTAGTTACCTTGAAGCTATCCGCTTTTCTTCAAAAAAGTAATATCCGGGTTTCATGTCTTCTTTTTGCCTCCCGTGCCTCCCAAATTTCCGGCTCCCCCAAAAACCTTTCGGGTACTTTTGTTCTCAACTTCGACTTGACGATCGAATGGTTACGGTTTTCCCCCCGGGGGAGGGCCCTCCTTATTTTAGTATCCCGGGGAAAAACCAACGACCGGGGCTCCTACACACTTCCTCAACAGGATACAGAAACACCCGGGGGAAGACAAACCCTTTTGGGCAAATCAAGTTCATGCTACTAGACCGCCTTTTGGGAATTCTTTCCATTTCCCGGGGCTAAGCTTCCCTTTCTTCCCAAATCTCATAACACCTTTTTAAAAAAAGACTTTGAAACCCTTTTCTTTAAATTCTAATCCCCCGCCTTACTCTATGTAAGACTTGGGGGACCGGGGTTTTCAAATGCTGAATCAATTTGACTTTCTCCATCGCCCGATAGACCAAACGGCCCTAACAACTCGCCACCAACTTCGAACCAACCAATTGGGGACCTACACCTTCGCCCAAAAAAGCTTTAAATGGTGCCATTCCAATACTAGCTAATAACGTTTTTATAAGAAAACCCAATAGAAAGGATCATCCCAAATTTCCTTTTAAATCTAAGACGATGCTCTTCATGTCCTCCGAGTCCCAATAGTACGTTTCCCGGCCATCCCTCGGATGAAAGCCGGTTGTTTCCCCCGGGCCCAATCCTTTGAAAAATTTGGGGTTTGCCCTAAGAGATCACGACCGAAATAAGGACACTGGGCCCCCAAATTTCATTAACATACAAAGGAAAACTTTTTAATTGGGGGGTTTACGAAAAAATGCCCGATTAAAAGGGCCCAACATCAAACCCAAATAGGCATGTCTCCCCGGCCCAAAGAGGGAACCCGATACAAAATTCATATTGATCATTTCCCTTTTTGACAAGAATATCAATATTTGACCAAGCCACCAGCCTTTTGGGGTTCCCATTGCCCAATTCGGGCACTTAGCTACAAAATCGCGTTCTTCTTTTTCATTCCCCCAAAAAATCTCCCAAGATCATGGTACTCTTAGTGGAACCGGGGGGAAGGAATCCCAGTTTTGAGCTTCGCATAATTCGCTCTCCGAGCCCATCTCATCCGGAACACATAAAACCCCCCCGGACCTCAAGGTACCATCATCTCCCCCTTTTTCAAAGCCTTTTTACACCCCCTTTAACCGGTCAAAAAATTGATATAACATATTGGGATTCCTATTAATTGATTTTAAGGAGTCGCCACCTAATTGATTTTAAGGTGAATTAGGGCACCTAATTATTAACTTAAGGTAAAACTAACCTCCGTTAATAGTCCAACAAATTTATTCAGGTAAAGGGGTTTTAATTATCCTAAAAAGGGGGGACATTTTTGAACTTAACTACGGT
>NC_081345.1:26739573-26865290 GCF_029784015.1 Lycium ferocissimum | reverse complement strand
AATATTGAGTTCCAAATTAATAATTTTTACATATTAAATAAATACTATAAATTAGTCTATACGTTCTACTCTACCTCCGCCTATGCCTCCCCTTCGTAGTTCCAACTAAATCCAGAGAAGAGTAAGAGAAAATTCTCAAAAACAACATAAATCTTGTGTAGACGGTGAAAGAGCCGAACGTGATGCACTTCTCTTTCAACTTTGAACCATAGACATTTTACTCGGATGTCACCGAAGGGACACACATTTCACTGCAATGTGTATTTTGCTCTTTATATTGCTAATCCTTCCTCGATTCTATGTAATTTTTTCTTTGTATCAAGATATTTTAATTAGTTTTTCACCTTAATTTTTTTTACTTATAGTTCATATATTATGTCATATCTTTATTCTAAATTGTGATTTTGAATTTATTCTAAGTATACATAGAGAAATCTCTGTATGATTTGTTAAAAACCTCTATTTATTTTTAATAATCTCTCCATCCTAATTTATATGATTCATTTTGACCGCGTATGGAATTTACAAAAGAAAGAAAAACTTTTAAAATTTGTGATCTAAATCAGCCGGAAATATATGTGTGGGTGAAAATCATTTACACCCCAAACTTTGTTTCAGAAGTCAGCTCACCCTCCAACTTTTAATAATAGATGTGTTTCCCCTCAATTCTCAATTTAGTTTTCTTAAATTTCTATTATACCCTCTATATTATCAACATTTATCTCTTCTTTTATTTTTTACTTTTTAATAGCATGATATTCTCTATTCTAAAATATTCTTAATTACCTATATATATATATGATAACTGAATCTCATTTTCAAAATGGAAAAAAAAATTGTAAATTCTTAACCATGCATAAAGTTAATGACATTGAATAATGAAATAAATGGGCAGATTAAAAGAAGATAAAATTTAATAATTTGCTACTCCGTATCACTGTTTCTATTATACTCGAACTTTTTATTTTTTTGATAAAAATGTTACGTAGTACTGTTTCATACTGATCGTAAATTTGCTTCAAGTTTACTACTGTAGTATTTTTGTTTGTTCATTTAAATACTTGTAAGACTTGTCAGAGTTCTAGATTGTGTGTCATATTAACTCATTTTTGAAAGATATAATAAATGTGACAACTGAGCAAAAGCTGTTTCTCAGTTAAATTCTAGGCATTGGACCATCCCCTAAATTCCATACGATTTTCTCATTGTCACATTTGGCATTAAGCTGAATGGGAAAAAACAAAGAAAGTGGATAATTGTACTTTTTAGCTCTCGGTTTTCAAAATAAAAAGAAGAGCTTTGTGATATTTGATTAAGCATCTTTAAATTTTCAATTGATTAAAATGTGTGTGTTTTATTCTTTTATGTAGGAAATATGTTATATATAAATTATTTAAAATTGAATCACCCTCAAATATGGAGTAACATGAAAAATTTAATATAACACATGAATAATTAAATATGAAATACACATTTCAATTAATTAAAAATTAGATGTGCTTAACTAAAAATTGCAAGGACCAACCTGGAATTTATCAATATTTTAAGAGCTGTAAATGTAATTTTCCCAAAGATAACCTTAAACCAAAAAAAAAAGTACATAGGAAATGAGTGTGAAAAGAAAAAAAAACAATATTTTTAGTTATAAAGATTTATTCTCAACACAGATAAGGTAATCGTGCAAATAATTATTATCCTACTGGTTTTTTTTTTTTTTTTAATTGGAACTTTTTTATACTCCCTCCATTCACTTTTACTTGTCAAGTATTCCAAAAATAATTTTCCACTTTTACTTGTCCACTTTTGCATATCAAGAAAAAAATAATTTATTATTCATGTTTTACCTTTAACATTAATTATTCCTTCCAAATCATTTTGCACATCCACTTTTGCATATCATAAATTTGCCACAAAAAAAAATTGTTATTTTTTTTTCAAACCAAAATGGGTATTTCGTTGGATAACCAACGAAATACCCGTTTATTTCGGTCAAAATTTTTTTTTTTTTTTAATTTTGGTGCATTTCTTTAAAATTTTTTTTTTTTTTTAATTTCGTTTATACAAAAAAACGAAAGTAAAAATAAAAATATTTTTAACCTTTTCGTTGGACTACAAATCAAATTTTTTTTTTTTTTTTTTAATTTCGTTTTTGTTAGCCAAATTGTTAGCCAAATAAAAAAAAAATATATATATATCTTGTGGGAGTCATACAACTAAAAAGTCCAATTAATATGGGTATATATGGGTATTCATGGTAAAATATACGACAAACTATATATATATATATTTCATTCATGTACCAATGAAATAGGATGAATATATATATATTTTTGCTTCTTTTGAGTTTTTTCCCATAGGTATTTGCCTACCGTCGAGAAGTGGAATACTAGAAATGTGAGCATAAAGTACAAAAATATTAGTTGGTGCCATGGCAATAATTAAGACTTTAGCAACAATTCGCGACGTTACTTCCACTCTCTCGTTTCGTTTTCTTCTTTTGTCCTTCTAAGAAAATTGCTTTACATATAGTTCAAAATTAAAAATTCATATATATGCAGACCATACCTAATATATATATATTCATCATTAATTTCGCGAATGAAATATATATATATATATAGTTTGACTAAGTTTAAAAATGTCAATTATAATTATATCAATAGCTGTATATTTTTTTTTTAACTTTTCAAGTTTTAGATTGTCACATAACTAAAAGTATGCGCGTAAGTTTTCCTTAAGGTATAACAAAAGTTTCCGATACAGGTTGTAAGATGTATCATTTCCTACAAAATAATAATAAAAAAGTTGATATGAATTTGGTTATCAACATTACACTATAATAAAATGGTTTGTCGCATTAGTTGGATAAAGATACTACTACCTTAAACATTTCGGCTTTATAATTTAAACACAAAAAGTACTTTAATATATATATATATATATATGTTTTTTATTTGGCTAACAATTTGGCCAAAAACGAAATTAAAAAAAAAAAAAAATTGTCCTATTTCATGTCCAACGAAATATATTTTTATTTTTACTTTCGTTTTTTGTATAAACGAAATTAAAAAAAAAAAAAAAATTTAATGCCATTTCGCAACATTTCACGAAAATGCACCAAAATTAAAAAAAAAAAAAAATTGGCAAATAATTCGGCAAAAATAATATAGTTATTTGGGTTATCCAAAAATTCAATAAAAAAAAAACTTATTTTATTGTTGACATATATATGATGAAAATATGCTTTTTTATTATTTTTAAATAAACTTTAGACTTTGGGGTTCGCGGTAGGGGTGTTAGAAAATTAAAAATTCATATATGCAACCACCTAATTAAAAGGCGCATTAATTTCGCGAAAGGACTAAGTTTAAAAAATGTCAATTATAATTATATCAATAGCTGTAGTGATTGCACACGCGAGTGGATTTGTTTCCGATACAGGTTGTAAGATGTATCATTTCCTACAAAAAGAAAAAACAAAATTTACAAATGACACTAAAAATGGATTAGTTGGATAAAGATACTACTACCACATTTGGCTTTATAATTTAAGTACTTTAAAATTTTGTGTAGTTAAGGTACACCCAAAAAAGGAAGAGATTTACATGTCGATATGCCCAGTACAAGAAAGTAGAGAAATAGCAACAACTTTTTTGGCAACAAAAATAATATAGTTGGCAAAATTCAATATGACAACAACTTAATTTTATTGTTGACATATATGATGAATCTTTTAAAAATAAACTTTTTTTGTTGCCAAACAATTTAATTTTGTTGCCGTAGTATTGACTGTTATTGCAAAAAGTACTTTTGTCAACAACAAAAAAAAAATGACGTGCACGTCGTTGCAATATCGACAATATAAGAAAAGTTTATCTGCAACAACAAAAAAATATGTTTTATCAAAAGTGGCAACAATAGTCTTACGTCAACAAAATATTTTGTTAAACGCCTTCTTGTGGCATCAAAAAGTAACTTGCATCCCTAGTAAAATAATAAATCGGTGGTCAAGATTAATCCAAATTTGATCAAGAAAAAAAAAAAGAATTATCCAAATTGCGTTATTGCTTGGCCTAAGCCAATTCAAAGATATTATACGGTATATGATATTGTCTACTCTAATCAAGCTTGCATTATTTTTTCTAAAAAATCTCGCACCATTAAGAGTATCTCTATATTTAGATGTAGCTTCACAATCTTCTCAACTATGAATGCAAAACAAAACTCAACAATGATACTCTAATTCAATTAGTAACCAAAAGTGTTGTGACTATAGAGAGAAGTGAAGATTGAATACATGTGGGACGTTTTCTGAGATGCACAAGTTCAATGTTTACATGTGGAGAATGAAGACTATTCGATATATGTATTGATTATTAGTCCATTTAGAGTTGGATACGTGTTTTTCCTTGTCAGTAGTTTGGAACATTTAAAGTGAAGATTAATGTATACATGTAAACCAATCAAAGCGATTGTTTTGAGGCAAAACCAAGGCGGAGTATGTGAATTCTAACTTTTTAGTTCTTTGCTTTTTCTTGTCATTATTGAGGATTCAACACACTTGATTATGAATGGTTAAAAAGATATCTCAAGTATCATTTTAATTTTTTTTAGTTTCATACCTGAACTATTAGGTGTGAGAGTTTCCTACATAAACTATATCAATTAGTTTGCAAAACACATCAACTATCAGTTGTTCACTTTTCATATCTAAATTGTCACCAACTAGTTTGCAAAACACACATCAATTATTAGTTGGTCACTTTTAATGAGGTGTGTTTTGCAAACTAGTTGCGACATGTTCGAGTAGGAAAAGTGAACAACTGATAATTGAGACGTGTTTTACCAACTAGTTGGTGATAGTTTAGATAGGAAATCTCACACCTGATAATTCAGGTAGGGAACTCAAAAAAAGGTGATCCTTAAAGTGCGTTTTTGACCCTTAACCCATTATGAAACTTCATGATGAAGTAGAGATGGCAATGGGGCGGGATTAGGGCTAGGAAAAAACTTATAAGGCGAGGCAGAGTGGGGCGGGCCAGAGCAAATTTTGAGAAAATGCTAAACAGGGTAAGACGGGTCAAAATCTTAGTTGGTCAAGGCTTGTCCAGTTCTGTCCTATGCTGCCCGGCTTCCCCGCCCCATTTACATTCTTAACCTCATCCGTCAGAGTTCTGCAATAGAATTTTGTTGATATAACAATATTTTCGGTTAATCATAAAATTTGATGAATGTAACTTCTAGAAATTTCATTAAGGGGATTTAAGATATGAAAAAGTAAACATACGAATAAATCAAGAAGATTCAATATGATCTACTATATACGTTAAAATTTAATCTTATATATACAGTGTAATTTTGCTGCGACGGGGTTCGGATGAACCTCCTTACGCCCCCTAGCTTCACCCTATGCAAGAAGCACTATTATTATTATTATTATTATTATTATTATTATTATTGTTGTTGTTGTTGTTGTTATGATTACAGAAGAAAGTTAAATAATGCAGCAGCATCTCAGGAACTTGCTTGGCTAGGTACACTAAACTTCTAGGACATTGTTTCTGTTGCCCTCTATGATAGGTCTGCCAAAACTACATGTTGAGAAGCTGAAAAACATTTAGTAGCAAGAAATTTGATCACAGCTAGAAAATTTAATGCAATATTGGACATTGACTTGTGTTCATATTTATTTTATCCAATTTAAGACCACACTTGTATTTTTTCTGTTCATTTCTTTTTCTTAGCATGTGCATCTCTTTTTGAACATGAATAATGGAAGTGGATGTTGTGGCACCTATATTGTGGAGGTACATGTCTATGCTTCTCATCCACTAATAATAGTGGATCATAGTTTGTTCTACTGCTTACCTTTTTGTATAATGGCAGTGTTCGCCAACTTGTATTTTAATGAACAAGCCTAGCATTTCTGTTCTACTAAAATTTGAATCTTGGTCTTCTAGAGTTTTCACCCATTTTATTAACGAGTAGACCACATTTTTCAAGTGCTCTAATGCATATATATTTATGTACTGTGCTTAAAAATTAGTTGAGACAACTTTAATTGCCAAATTGGATCATGTGTTGGTTAGACTGAGTCCTTCCCGTCATGTAAGCCTTTCCCTTTATCTAATGATGGATCGTTCATGAATTTACACTACCTAAGCGCCTTAATTGATAATTTTTCATCCTATGAAGATGCAAATATTGGTCCAATTATTTACTTAATTTTACTAAAACATTTTCAAAAACTAATTTCCATTATGGACTTAGATAAGTTATTATCAAACTTTGGACTGCGCTACTTAACGATTCAGACTTGGATTGGGCCAACAATCTCATTTTAGGCAATTGACAGTTATAAACATTCCTTAGAAACTATTAACATTTTTAGCTTTTTAGCCAAGAATTATGTTTAGCAAACATAAGCCTAAAAAATTGGCACTTTTCTCTCCCTTCCCACCCATCCCACGTCAATTTTTCCATTTTAATCTATTTTCCTGGACACAACTTGTATCTAATTGTAAAAATAGAAAGTTAGATTCAAAAGTTATTTCTCATTGAAAATTAGTTTGTCCCTGTAGATATTTCAGAAAATTAACATTTTCTTTTGTCTACACAGCATAGTACATTTCAAAGAGAAGAATAATAAGCATGTAATGTGAACCGATATTTGTATACATTGTGTGATACATTATTTGATATACATTATTGGGCTATTAAATGCCAAAAACTAAAACCTGGGCTATTTTGTGCCAATAGTTTGTGCAAATTGTATTCCCACGTCAATTTCCCCTGATTTTACGACCCAACTTATCAAATATTGTAAGGGTCATTCGCACAAATGTCCTTATTTCACGGTGGTCTTTAATTTTTTCCCCTCAAATTTTGTGGTATTTAATTTTTGCCCTTCAACACTTCTCGCGCAGCATAAGTTTAGATTTCGCTCTGCATAAGTTTAAATTTCGCTCGGCATTTGTATCATAATATCCCACAAATTATGTCAGACACAACGAAACTTTACACAACTCATGCCGCATAACTTAATTCACACATAACTTATGCCGAGCAAGACAAAGTCACTACTAAAAAATTGGCAAAAACCGACGGGAAAAAAATCAATAATCCGTCGGTTTTTCGATAATTTTTTTAAATCTTTTTTTTTTTTTTAAGAAAATCGACGGACTGCATCGGTTATTTTTTGCGCAAAAATGTGCGAAAAATATAATTATTTTTATATTATTTTCTAAAGGTCTGTCGGTTCTTTATTTATTAATTTTTTTTATAAAAATATCGACGGATTCCGTCGATTTTTAGAGCAAAAAAATAATATAAACAAATTCAATGTAAGTTTAGAACATGAGTGGTCTAGTGGTAGAGCCCTTTAATGCCAACGAACATACCCGGGTTCGATTTCAAGTTGCTACATTTCACTATTTTATTTTATTTTTAAAAAAAAAAATACGACAGAGTCCGTCGGGCTTTTTTTTTTTTTCAAACATAACTGACGGACGAGTTGCGTCGATTTTTCGTCAGTCCGTCGATTTTTGCCTGTTTTTTAGTAGTGAGTCCAGTTTCCGAAAATAATGTTACATAACTTATGCCGAGTGAAGCAGGTCTGAATATTTTCATTAGATGAGCAGGAGAGACAAAAATTAAAAACCATAGATATGAGGGGAAAAAATTAAAAACCAATGCGTTTGAAGGGAAATCAGTGCAAAAATTGTTGGGATCGAAATAATCAGGCGTCATGCGAAAACTTATAATTGCAAACCTTGAACAGACGATAAATCAGACGACAAAGAAAACTATATTAAAAGAGGCATAATACTATAATATGATTTGGCCAATTGGCCTACATATTGAAAAAACAAATATTAAAAGCATAAAAAACTATTGAGAAAATAATCTCCCCTAAATGAGACTCTTCATTGACTACATTGTGGATGCTATTTTGTTTTTTTATTAGAAGAAAATATCTCCTATATATAGAAGACCAAAATTTCTCCTCCAAGAAAGGGATAGATATGGTAGAATCATTTTCCACAAAGGAAACCTTATTGAAGTAAAACAAAATTATGGTAAAATTTAAATAAGGTAGTAAATTCAGGGGAAACTCTAACCAATCTTCCCTTGGCCTGAATTTTCGGGCAAAATAATCTTCATCCTCCTTCACATAAATATCATCATCCTTCACATAAACATCATCACTACTGCTTGTCATGATTAATAGTAGATATGGTTGAAAATTTGAGTCTTGTGCTTTAAAAGTGAGCACAGGTTGAAAGTGGAGCTCATGCGTTAAAAGTGAACATGGGTTGAAATTGGCTCAGCGTTTAAAGTAAGAAAGGGTTGAAAATTTGAGCTCATACGTTCAAAGTAAGCATGAGTTGAAATTTGGGGTTCATGCGCTAAAGTAAGCATGAGTTAAAAATTATTTTTTGTTTTAAAAATATGCAGCAAAAGGATTGTTGAAAATATGATTGAAAATTGTTTCCACATGTAGTACTCCATAAATCTTTTTCTTGGACAAAAATCTTCATTATCGTCGCGTTGGTTGCAACTTGAACTGATCCACCTTGCATCTGTCTTCAACCTTGTTGAATCATTGGCATTGATACCACTTGTTGGGATCGAAATAATCAAGCGTCATGCAGAAGCTAATAATTGCAAACCTTGAACAGACGATAAATCAGACAACAAAGAAAACTATATTAAAAGAGGCATAATACTATAATATAGTTTGGCCAATTGGCCTACATATTTAAAAACTAATATTAAAAAGTAAAACTATTGAGAGAATAATACCCCCCCCCCCCTAAAGAGACTTTAGTGACTACATTGTTGATGCTATTGTGTTTTTTATGGGAAGAAAAGATCTCCTATATATAGAAATCCAAAACTTCTCCTCCAAGAAAACCTTGTTAAGTAAAACACAATTATAATAAAATTCAATTAAGATAGGAAATTCGAACAAACCGTAACAAAAACTTTAATATTGCACTTCAGCATGCAAGTACTTGAACTAATGACTATTGAATCCTACGAAGAAATGAAGTATCTATATATAACAAAAGGGAAATATAAATTATAATATTACAAAACAGTAGATTTAAAAAGCAAGAAAAGACAACCAAAAAAAAACGATGAGACATCATGAGTCGGGAATATGTCCATCTTGTCTCACAACGCTGATTTTTATCTTCACAAAGCTAGCTAACGTATCTTATCATAAGTCTTGTTCTTTTTGTTCTCACAAGGGGTTGGTCTCATCTTCATCACACATACATCACATGCTCTCAGTGGTGGATCAATTAATATATGTATATATTATTGAATCTTATCAACATAGTGAAATTAAAGCTTCCAAGATATTGGGTTCAAGAATGTCAAAAGATGATTTTTAAATTCATAGGTTCGATTCACAGCTGTGACATTTTAATACTTCTTAACTCCTCTTATCACTAATCTTGCCTCAACCCTGTATATTGTAGATGTATTTATATATAGATCACAGCATTAATTTTCATCGACATGTGAGGCTAACTTGTACTTTACCCTACTAGCTAGCATGTGCTGGTGGGCCGATTGCTCTAACTGGGGCCACATAAATATTGCAAATATATACTTGGCACAAGAAAAGAAATAGAAAAACCAACACAAACCTACAACTCAAGTAAAATCTGGTAATGAATCAATAGCTCAGAATTAAGCTGAAATTTGTGCCCGTTGTCCCTTTTCGGAATAGCTATTTAGTAAATAGTCATCTGTTTATTTTGCTTGTACGATTTAGAATTTTTGTTTGAGCAAATTAAAAATCTTATGAGAAAACATTAGATCACGATTTAAAGTTTTATAGACGTAAAATGACATTCTAATATTTTATCTGTCACAAAGGTTATATTTACACAACTTTTAAAATAGAGACCAAATTTAAATAATGACCAAAAAAAATAACAGTTGGGTAAATCAACCACAATTAAGTTATAACAGCCGAGACATTAAAATCACATAAATCCTCATAGAGTATAACAATAAAACAAGATAAATGAGATATCCCAGTTTGGTTGAAATTCATGGTCATAAGATTATAATCCAAGCAGAGAAAATTTAGCATAAACTATGGTAAATTACCTAAACATCCCTATGATATAATTTAATTACGGACACATACCCTATATTTTAAAATTTAAAACTAATATAATTCAGCATAATTTTAATTCCTCTACAGCGAAATTATATTTCCTAATATGACCGTCCATGCCCATGTTTCCTACCATCTTCCCCGTGACTTTGTAATGACAAAATTTTTTTTTTATAGAAAAACGACTCAACCCCACATGGCCACATATAACCTACAAATCAAAAGTAAGTCAATGCTATTTATTAGTCACTGGGTAATCTAATTTGTCCGATATAAATCTTATTGGTCTTTTTCAAATATAAAATCCTAATCCTACGCAGTTTAAATAATAATATTCGTACAAGCTTAGAAATTGAGACAATATGCAGATCGATGAATGATATAAATACATATCGTCGTATTTTATAAAAACGTAAAACTCTGACGTTTTTAATTTAATGAATTTAAACAATATATTTTAAATAAGAAGACTAGGTGAAAACATGTGAGATGGTCAAAACCCTAGTCTAGAATATAGTGTGGTCTCACTGGTTACATTATATAATAAAGTATTATTATAATTTATAGTATATTCTATTCTCTTCCAATACAAATTCCAATAGCTAACAAACCTTCACTGAAGAAAGGAATTCGAATAGTACTTTGTTTATTGAATTAATATCTTAGCCAGACAAACTTTATGTTTTTTAATTTCCTTTCCGGTCAACATCGTTTCGAAAAGTGCGGTCCGCGCCAATGGCCCATCTTACAGTTTCAAAAATTTGAAATTTGTCACAATAACATTGTTATTGACGTTTTTAGATCTTGTTGACTTAAAGAAGTTCATCTCTTCTTTGCCAATTATTTCACTTTTTTACCTTTTACTTTCGACAAATTATATTGGGACACCCCTTTTTTTTTTTTTTTTTTTTATAACTGGACTCTTCTATGAAAGTATTGCACTTTATGATCCATCAGCAAGATGGTTTCATTTGGTTCTCTTTGAGATTTAGAGGGTGGAGAGGTTGTTCACCACAACACCCTCGATAAAAAATTATATAATATATATAAGGTAAATTTTTTGTGTTTATGTATATATAGATTAACTTTTAAATATCCTAAATAAATGCAAAAATTTAGCTCAAGCGGTCCAGAGTATTCAAAATTATCTTTAAGTCTAGTGGCGGAGTCAAGATTCAAAGCTTGTGGGTTCGGGATTCTAATTCGTTTAAGTTACTAGGTTCTAAATTAACAATTTATACATATTCAATGAATTTTTCAAGATAAATACAGGATTTAGACTAAAGTTACTGGATTCAGCCGAACTCCCGAGTACTATGTTAGCTCCGCCCTTGTCTCTAATGTTCCAGGTTCAATTCCTAGGGATAACATTATTTTTTATATTTAGTTTTAGTTGTTTTTCCTGAACCCCATAAGTGAAAATTCTGAATCCGCCGATAATATTTGCACAGCTGCTTTTTCCTTCTTTTTAACTAAAAACAAATGTTGGGTGTTGGCCATAAATAATGTACTTTTTTGTAGCTTTCGTAAATACTGCTCCATCGATAATTACACTACTGAACTTTCATTGTCAAACATTGAAATGCAAGAATTGACTTTTGAGGAGGACTTTCAGTGATAATGGTCCTTTATTAAATTTTAAATTTTGTGCTAAGAAAAATTTATGTCTAAACATAACAGCATGCATTCGCAAACTTAAGAACTTTTTCTAACGTCAGTGCCAAATACTCTTTTTTTCCAACTTCAATTAAATGTTTATCCAACCACCTATGAAACTTTTTATAAATTAACAACTTTATCAATGAGCAGTCCTAGATCCAAATCTAATTCCATTCTGGGTCCGTTTGAAATCACTGTGTAATTATAGTAGTAATTACACGTCTAAATACCTACGATTATAATGACATATTTGTTTGTCATGACAATATAATTCTCAGTGTCATATTTAGTTGCATATAATTAGAAAGTTTGATATTCTTTTATATAACATTTAACTGAATAAATTAAATATTATTTTTTTGGATGAACATGTAAATAATGTTTGACAAGCGTATGTACATGTAAGAAATATTAAAACTTAAAAACTTTTAAGAAGTATATGGTTTAAATACACCAAGCAATTGCCGCCAATTATTTGTTCCCTTTGACAATTAGAGAGTGTAATTGCTTCCTCTCAATTACACTCAATTTTATGATGACCAAGTATATTATTTAATAAGATAAACAAAATAATTGTGTAATTACACATAATTATATTCAAACTCAATTACAAAGTGACCTTCCAAACATGCCATTTAAGTTAAAAGGATGGTCGAAATATACCATAAAAGCTTATCTACATCAGGTGTTTATACCAAAATATACCAACATACCATGTTTAAGTGATTTAATGAGGTGAGAATATACATTAACTAACAATAACTAAGTGAGAAAAAATATACATCCAAGCACATTACATGTATCAATTGATTTGATATAAACACCCGATACAGATAATTTTTTACCAGATTATACTTTGTTTCTTCTCTCTTAGTTTGCCTGTGCTAGATAATCGGTTTTTCATTAAAAAAATTATTAGATATATGAATTAACATTCAACATAATGACCCCATATTTTCAAAGTTGAAGGTTACATTAGTGTTATAATAATTTCAGATTTTGTTGACTTAAATTGAATTCTAGATGGAGAGAAAGTTGAAAAAGAAAAATTAAGTAGTTTATATGTTACCTATTACTTTGCTTTTTTAACCTTTTACTTTTAGAAAATGACGCGCCTCTTTCCTTTCACGAAAAAGAACTTTTCCTATACAAAAAGAAACTGCAGCAAGTTTGTTCTCTGTCAATACTCATTAAATGCATGCACTTCTTTTTTCACGTAATTACGAACAGATACTGAATTTTGAAAACACGTTTAGATAACATTTAAAATTGAAGTTGAGAAAGCGTATTTAAAAATTGATTAAGTTATTTAATCATGACATGAACTTCAACAAGAATAATATATCGCGTGTAAGTCGACATGTAGAGTCTGGGGAGGATAGAGTGTACACAGTGTTGAAGAGTCTCATATGTCATATCGGATGAAAAAGGGATGGATGATCTCCTTATATGGACTTAGGCAATCCTCCCTCGTGAGCTAGCTTTTGGGGTTGAGTTAGGCCTAAGATCCATTTATTTACATGGTATTAGAGCAGGACTTAACCCAATTATTGTGTACTGATCTTGGACTCCCATATTAAATTGCGCACGCACCAAATGTCCAGCCCTTGGGCATGAGGTGGGTGTTGAAGAGTCTCGCATAGGATGAAAAAGGGATGAGCGGTCTCCTTATATGGATTTGGGCGATCCTCTGATTTTCTCATGAGCTAACTTTTGGGATTAAGTAAGGTGCAAGATTCATTTATTTACACGCAAACCTGACCCCTATCTCGTAGAGATAGAGAGGTTATTTCTGATACGGCTCAAGAAAAACATTTCAAAGCAGTTTGTAGAAGAAAATACAAAAATAAAAGTAGTAACAACAACAAAATAATGCGATATAGAAAGTAGTACATAGCATTTAGAAGGAAAAAAGATAACAACAAACAACAAAATAATATGAAATCATGACATGAACTACGCTTTAAAAAATGGGTGCGAAAGTTGGATATTTGAGAGAAAGAATCATTATTTCAATATTTTAATCAGATTAATATTTCAATCTTTCACCGGTATTTCAAATATTGAAATTTATTGATTGCAGATCTAATATGGGGCATCAATGTTTATAAATAATAAAATTCTTCAGTATTATATCTGAAATACTAAAATGATATTTTGATGGCCTAACACTGATCTAAGAGATATTCGAACTCATTTTCCGTGTTCTCTTCTTAGTTTATGCTATAATCGGTTAATTATTCAAATAAAAAGTAAATTACGTAATAAAACACTGCATAATCATTCTAAAGTGTCAATTATAAACTTTAGGACTAATCAGAATACAAGATTTTCTAAAAAATAACCTATATAACGATCAAGGAAGTAGGATAGATCTTAGAATGAATATTGGTTTGATTTCCATAGATTCCATCTTTTTATTCATCAAAAACTATGTCATATATACACTGGCGGAGCTAGAAATTTTGTCAAGTGTGTTCGAATTTATATAATAGATATATTAATTAAAGGTGTTCAATATATAATATATATCTGTAATGCGTAATAATTGAAATATTTACAAGGTATAATTTTTCGATGAAGGGTGTTCGGCTGAACACCCTTCCTGGATTGTGGCTCCGCCACTGCATATATAGTGGTAAAGTTAAAAAAAAAAATAGCCATTTTTTCGGACTTATAATTGAAAAAACAGTCACATATTCAAAAGTCATTGAAAAATAATTATTTTTTGAGATCCATGAAAGTGTTATGGATTTCACTTTAAAAAATAAAGCTCCATTATAATTTTCTAGACGAAATTTACGATATTGTCACGAAGTTTCACTTTTTTAAGTTCAAAATCCATAACAGTATTATGGATTTAAGAATTCAGGATAATATCCAAAATTTTCACTTGTTTAAGTCGATAATCTAATATCTATTAGATTATCATGATGTTTCCACATTATCTGTTTGGCCATAAGAATTATTCACTTTTTTTCGTAAATTTTTTTCACTTTTTTCAAAAATTAATGTTTGGCCATGAAAATTTCAAATTGGAATTTGAAAAACAAGAAAAACTAGTTTTTCACTTTTTTCACAATCAAAACAAATACATTTCAATAAAAAAAAATATAATTTTTAAAGCTATGATCAAACACAACTCCAACTCCAAATTTCAAAAAAAGTGAATTTTTTTTTATTTCTATTGCCAAACGCCTACTAAAAGTGGTTACATCTCAACAGATTTTCAGATATTGACTAATTGTTTTTCTGAAAAGTGGTTAGCCTACTATTTTTACTTTCTTAGCTGCCACCTACAATGCCCATTAACTCTTTCTTCTTTTTTATCCCCTCGGTGGTTACCTTGTAGAAACTGAAAATAGCATTCATGAAATACAGAAAGGAACAAAAAGAAAGAAAAAAATAGATATACAAATATACAATGCATCTGGTTTGAATTTGATCAAAAGAAATCATTAATAAAAAAATACAAGTCTATATGTCAAATCCTTAAAGTACGGAAGTTCCTAATCAAAAACAATTACACATGTTTACAGATTAACAACGGTGGTTTTTTTAAATCAAATAGTCGTGTTTAGATAGATTTTAAAATTTCGGACGTTTTGGTAGTGTGTATTATAAGTAGTAAACGTTAAAAACAGACTAAGCAACAAAAAGAACGGTGACTATCATATCATTGTGAACTGTAAATAAGGTACAATATTTTTTTTCAATTTAAGCTCCATATATGAAATTCCTTTTAAATTCTGCCAGAAAAAATGTATCGCACCCCAGGTAACTAGAGGGTTGTGATTGGCACATATATTAAGGTTTGAGATACACGCAAATGAAATATTTCTAAAAAATTAATTAATAAATAAAAATTGCAACATAACTTGAAGAACAAACAAAATCTTAGACCTTAGCCGAACATCTATAATAACAGCTGGTATATGAGGACTAATCACTACAAAAAAAAAAAACGATAGGCAAGAACTATAGGATATAAAGATTAAAGAAGAAATCAGGGATCAAGTTTAAAACTAATTAGAAAGTTCGATTCGTACAACCAGGTTTCCTGCCTCATAAAGACGTTTATCAATCCCAAAATGTGTTAAAATTACTCTAAATAAACGAGTATAACAAATATATATAGACAAAATTAATACTTGAATTAAGAAAAAGACAGTATCTAAGGTTTTGTTATCCAACAAGCCAACGCGCCCATATCTCAAGTCCATCGCCCTGCGCTAAGTTGATGTATCCATCGAACTTTGATTCTCGTGTCTTAGGTGCATCCCATTGGTCCAAAAGTTTCCCTAGCTAGAGCCCGATTGATAACTAGCACGATGGGGTGGACCTTACTATCCGGGTTAGATTTTCTTCGACTTCTTCCAACTAATCGTCAAGACTCCAGATATTGCACTTTTTGCACAAATATTTCAAGTGGCTCTCCAAGCAGCCTCTAACTATGTCTTGAAAATCACGAAGATCCTTGGACGTTCTTGATCTTGAAATAATTCAACGTTTCTATTGATTGTTCGTGTTATTCTTCTATAATGGAGTATTTGTTTTGCTATTCTAGACCGTATCAACACATAGATTAGCCTAACTACTCAACTAAGAGGATTTGCTCATATAATCGGTCTATACACTCGAATGCATCAAGCCTCATCATTCTATACTCAACTAGAATAACAACAATATTATTAAACATTTTGTCACGCAACACAAAATTTTAGTTCACAGTAAGGGTACGGAGCATAACTCTAAGAATTTCAAACATAATAAGATTGTCTCAAACTAACTCAACACATGATATAATCAAGAAATGCATCCACAAAATAATGTGGGGCTTGTCAGAACTATAACTCGATTGCATATTATGACTAAGCATATAACAAAATCATGTGTGGAGTATTTAATCCTATCCTGTCTTATATAAGACATTGGCATATCTATTAAAAAGAGATTAAAAAAAGTATTGCGGATACAGGTAAAACACTTAAAAGTTGGCAGTTATTTATTGAGCTTAGACATTAACACAATTTTTCAAAAGGGAAGATGATTTTTATCTCTGTATTTGTATAAGCTATAGCGTGTTGATTTTCAATTTCGATAATCACGTGACACGTCAACTAATAATTAGGTTGAGATAGGGAATTCAAAATTAAAAACACTTTGTAACATACAAGGAGAAATTCAAGCTTTTAACATTTTGTTCACGTTTTCTAAACCTTTAAATTTTGAATTAGAAATTGATGATATGGATCTCTTTACATTGACTCTGTCTAACTCACTCAAAAGAGGCCACTTTTTGAGATGGATATTAGCTAATCGATTACTATACCAAGTAGAAATTTTGCATATTACATTACACGTGGATCAAGTTAGTTCGCATGTGAATAGTATTACCATTAAAAATTGAGTTTAATTATAATATTGACAATGTAAATATTTGTTATCATAATCATGTTATTTACGAATTACTTACAAGTGATAATTTAGAAAAAGATTTAGGTGACATGCTAAAGCCGATTAAATTACAATGCTCGTATAAAGATCCTTCACGTTATCAAACCATATAACTTAAATACTTAAAAAATCAACCACAATAGGTAATTTTTGTTTTTCATTCTTTGCCAATACAAATTTGAAAGCTCATTAGAACTGCTTTCTTGATTGTCAGATATATTCCACAATCTGCCAATGAAATAGGATCTGATTACAATCTTTAAAAATTCCTGTTCCCATCTAAAGAACCTTACTCCCCAAATTAAAAAGAATCAGAAAAGGACAAATTTTTTATGATGAGAGACAATTATTTTCCTACTAATACTCATATTCCCGTACAAAGAACCTTTAATTTTTTTTTTTTGGTCATATTCTTCTTTGCTTTACTATTTCCTTTGAATTTAGATGTGATAACAAAAACATGTTTACTTGTTAACACACTCTACTTTATCTCTTATTAGATCTAATTACATGGGAATAAATGTTAAGAATACATTTTGTTCAAGAAAACATCGCAGAAAAGTTCAATATTACAAAGTGATGGTAAAAGGTCACTCTCAAATCGTTTCTTTGTTTACCAAAGTTTGGTTTGTTAATAAACTTATGATATTACTTCAACTATACTAGTTGCAGTGAAAAAAAAAAATCAAAATAATTATTGCAGTGAAAAAAAAAATCAAAATAATTAAAAGTAGGTGAGATAGAGAGAATATCATTTCAAATCTTGAAGAGTAACATGTCAAATAATGTGATATCTTAAAAGTTATGTAAATGTAGAATAAATTTGACAAACTTTGGAAAGTCACAAAATGGAAAAGATTTCATATAAGGATCTTTTGGGAGAACTTTTAAAATCAGCTTATTTTAGAGTACTTGTACTTAGATGATTTTTTTTAGAAGTACTTTAGGATATTAATAGCTTGTATTTGGTTAAATTATATGAGAAACAATTTCTGCTATAATTTGTGTTTGGCCAATTCTTTCAAAAAATAATTTTGAGTGTCAAATTATAATAAAATATATATAATGATAAAGTATTGTTTAAACATATATAAATAATTCTAAATATTTATCATTAGATACTTTAATTATGTATATGAGAAGAAAGGACAGAGTGTGAGGCAAACATTTAAATTGAATAGGAATAAATTGATAAATACAAATTTATTTATCATGAATAATTGGTTATTTGCTTTTGCCTATGCTTTCAAGAATAAGATTCAAATTTCTACTTTTTTTTGTGTAGCAAAAAATTTACTATGGCTTAAAATCGCATATTTCTCTAGATTCTTGAGTAGACTGTTTAACTCTTAGAATAAGTTTTAGCTGTAATCACTTTTATTTTTTGTTTGTGTGCCAGCTCATGATAAACGAGTCATGCACACCTAGCATGTGTTCCTCGACGCCGAGGGCACCTCTGAAGAACCAATTTATTTATCATGAATTATTAGTTATTAGCTTTTGCCTCTGCTTTCAAGAATAAATTTCAAATTTCTATTTCTTTTGTATAGTTAAAAAATTAGTACGGCTTAAATCGCATATTTCTGTAGATTCTTGATTAGACTCTTTAACATTCATAATAAGCTTTAGTTGTAAACTCTCTTATTTTTTTGCTTGTGTGGCAGTTCATGATAAACTAGTCGCACGCACCTAGCACGTGTTCCTCAACGATGACGGCACCTCTGAAGAACCAATTTATTTGTCTTGAATAATTAGTTATTTGCTTTTGCCTCTACTTTCAAGAATAAATTTCAAATTTCTACTTTTTTTGAGTAGTTGAAAATTTACTACGGCTTAAAATCACATATTTATCTAGATTTTTTATTAGACCCTTTAACTCTCAGAATAAGTTTTAGTTGCAAACATTTTTATTTTTTGTTTGTGTGACTACTCATGATAAACGAGTCGCACGCACCTAGCACGTATTTCTCGACGCTGAGGGCACCTCTGAAGAACCAATTTATTTATCATGAATATTTAGTTATTTTCTTTTGCCTCTACTTTCAATAACAAATTTCAAATTTCTAACTCTTTTATGTAATTTACTATGGCTGAAAATCACATATTTCTCTAGATTATTGATTAGACTCTTTAACTCTCAGAATAAGTTTTAGCTGTAATCACTTTTATTTTTTGTTTGTGTGCCAAATCGTGATAAACGAGTTGCACGCACCTAACCAAATCGTGATAAACGAGTTGCACGCACCTAACACGTGTTTCTCGATGCTGAGGGCACCTCTGAAGAGCCATTTTTTTTTATCATGAATAATTAGCTATTTGCTTTTGTCTCTGCTTTCAGGAATAAATGTCAAATTTCTACTTCTTTTGTGTATTTAAAAATTTACTACGGCTTAAAATTGCATATTTCTCTAGATTGTTGATTAGACTCTTTAACTCTCAGAATAATTTTTATTTGTAATCACTTTTATTATTTGTTTGTGTGCCAGCTCATGATAAATGAGTTGCACACACCTAGCACGTGTTCCTCGATGCTTGCACCTCTGAAGAACCAATTTATTTATCAGGAATAATTAGTTTTTGCTTTTGCCTCTGTTCAAATTTTTTCTTCTTTTGTGCGTTGAAAAATTTACTACTGACTTAAAATCACTTATTTCTCTAAATTCCCGATTAATTAGACTTTTTAACTCTCATAATAATTTTTAACTGTAAACACTCCTAGTTTTTATTTGTGTGTCAGGTCATGATAAACGAGTCGCACACACGTGTTTCTCGACGACGAGGACACCTCTAAAGAACGGGGATATCGTGGCATTATTTCTTGTTTTTTTCCGAAGATACTATAATAATAATGAAAAGTTGTACCCCGTGATTTTTTTTTTCCATTCGGTGTCCGGTATCCGCATTAGAACCCGATTAAATTCAAATTCACGCCGCGTAGGACCTATCGGGGGAAGCGCTTTATCAAGCATTTTTCCATACCCAGAGTTCAAATCTGATACCTCTACTTAAGGGAGGAGCAGCCTCATCCATCGTAATACATATTAAAAAGGAAAAAAATTGAATGCCCAAAAAATAGGGACCCGTTTGGCCATGATAGTTTTCAGTTTTTTTTTCTTCATTTTATTAGAAAATTATTGTTTTGCCATGAATATTCCAAATACAACTCGAAGTTGTATTTAGAATTTGAAGAACATCTAAAACTCTATTTTCATTTTTTTTTTTTACTTTCAGTACATTCAAACGACCAGTTATTCTTTGCAAAAACTTTAACCAAACATAACAAGAATGTAAATTTGAAAAAACTCTTTTTATTTTTTGGAGTTTGCACAATCAGAAATTTGAACTATGGACCATCCCGCTCTCTTACTCCCCACCCACCTACCCCACTCACATATACAGTTATTTATGAGGAATAATTAATTATTTGCGTTTTCCTCTGCGTTCAAGAATAAATTTCAAATTTTTACTTCTTTTGTGTAGTTAAAAATTTACTACAGCTTAAAATCGCATATTTCTCTCGATTCTTGATTAGACTCTTTAACTCCCAGAATAAGTTTTAACTATAATCACTTTTATTATTTATTTGTGTGCCAGCTCATGATAAACGAGTCACACACACCTAGCACGTATTCCTCGACGCCGAAGGCACCTCTAATGAACCAATTTATTTATCAGAAATAGTTAGTTACTTGCTTTTGCCTCTGTTCAAATTTAGACTTCTTTTGTGCTTTGAAAAGTTTAATACTGTTTAAAATCACTTATTTCTCTATAAGCCTGATTAATTAGACACTTTAACTCTCATAATAAGTTTCAACTGTAAACACTAATAGTTTTTGTTTGTGTGTCAGGTCATGATAAATGAGTCGCACACATCTTATCACGTGTTTCTCGACGATGAGGACACATCTAAAGAACGGGGATATCGTGGCATTATTTCTTAAAATAATCGCCAAAGATACTATAATAATAATGAAAAGATGGAACCCATGATTTTTATTTTTTTATTTTTCATTCGGTGTCCCGTATCCTCATTGGAGCCCGATTAAATTCAAATTTGCACCACGCAGGACCTATTCGTGGGAAGCGCTTTCTACCACGCATTTTCCCATACCCAGGGCTCAAATCCGAGACCTCTACTTAAGGGAGGAGCAGTCTCATCCACCGCACCACATAGAAAAAAGAAAAACAATTGAATGCTCGAAAAATACGAACCCATTTGGCCATGATAATTTTTCACTTTTTTCTGAATCTTTTTTCACTTTGTTTGAAAATTATCATTTGGCCATTATAATTTTTCACTTTTTCCCGATTTTTTTTCCACTTTATTTGAAAATTATCGTTTGTCCATGAAAATTTCAAATACAACTCGAAGTTGTATTTGAAATTTTAAAAACACCTAAAACCCAATTTTCATTTTTTCCCATTTTTTTCACTTGCGATATATTCAACAACCAAATAATCCTTACAAAAATTATAACTAAACACAACTCTATCTTCAACTCCAACTTCAAAATTCTAAAATAAAAAGTGAAAAATATTTGATTTTCACGGCCAAACGCTTACTAACTAGAAAAATAGGAGTGTAAATTTGAAAAAAAAACTCTTTTCTTTTTCCTTTTTTTCTTTTTTGGAGCCTGCAGAATCAGAAGTTTGAACTATGGACCATCCCGCTCTCACTCCCCACCCACCCACGCCACACCACCCACCCCCAACCCATCCACATCCACAGTGTTATATATCTATCATCAGTCTACACTCTTCACTCTCTCACCCCACCCCCACAACGAGCTACATTGATTGATCGGAAAAGGTAGAAACCCTAGCTCTACAATCGAGGCACCACCGTTAAGCGGTGTCGTACCAGCTCATAATAAGCTGTTACAACAATGCATAGTAAGCTCAGCTCCTTTATATATACATGTTGATATGTACTTTGTATGTGTAGTACATATACATATGTGTATATTAGCTTGCAATGTACCATAGCATTTCAGTGTTAAGAGATGAATAATCGTTTTATTTTGTTAATTTTGAATTTTTTTTTTTGAAATTCTGGAAGATTTGCTTGTGGATCTGTGAGCTTAGCGTTTTTCTTCAATTTTTTTCTTAATTTCTGGAGTACTGATTTATTTATTTTCTTTGTTTAATTTTTTTTTTATATGGTGAATTGTTGTTGGCTTTTTGAGGTTGGAATGCTGTTTAATTTTTCATTTTTTGGTTACTTATGAAAAAAATAATTTGGATTATTTATTTTCATTTTCTCTTTTTGTTCTAGTTGTAGTATTTATAGTGCATTTTGAGGCTATTTTTCTAGTTGCTTATTAATAAAAATTATTTGGATTTATTAATTTCTCTGATGTATTTATTTTTCTTTGTTTAATTTTTTTTTTTTGTTGTTTCTGGTTTTTTTTTTTTTTTTTTTTTTTTGAATTTTTTATACGGTGCATTGTTGTTGGCTTTTTCAAGTTGAAAAGCTATTTGATTTTTCATTTACTGGTTACTTATGAAAAGATTTATTTGGATTATTTGTTTTCATTTTCTGTTTTTGTTCTTAGTTGTAGTTTTTACTTTTTAAATTTTGTAGTGCATTTTGGTTGAATTTTGAGGTTTGAGAGCTATTTTTTTCTTTTTCTAGTTGCTTTTTAAAAAAAAATTATTTGGATTTATTAATTGTCATTTTGTATTTCTTATATTAAATTTTATTGTGGTTTGGTTGATTCTTTGAGTCTTAAGGATATTTAATTTTATTTTTTCAGGTTTTTGAAAAAAAGATTTGAATTAATACTTTTGCTTTGCTTGTGGAATTAAAAGTTAGGAGGAAATAGATTTTTACAATGGACTTGAATTTCCAATTGAGAAACATTTACGGATCTATTGTGTTATTCTTGGAAACTGTAGGCTAAATTTTTTATTTTCAAGTTTTTTGTGGTTATGTAGAAGATCTTCAACTAGATCAAACAGAGATTTTTAAAAAATTATTATAATTTTTCAGTTGCATTCAAAAGGTAGTTGAATTGCGTAAACATTGACTGAGATGAATGGTATCTTTTGATTTATTTGTTTATGGACTAAAGTTCTTTAAATTTTCGATATACATTATATATATAGTCTGAGTCTAGCGTGCACCAATTGCTTACATGCTGTATCTATCTTTAAATGGATTGGTGCTAAATTTTGGAATTGAATTGTATATATGACTTATTTTGCAGCAACAATGTATGAGTAGGTGATTTTTTTGCATTTGTAGAACTTTCCGTGCAAATGCTATGTGCTATCTTTCCTTTATACACCTTAAAGCTCAGGTAATAAGTAAATTCAGTGAATGTTTAATGCAGGTTTGTCCCTGATTCAAGATTACGGTGACAGTTGCTCCTTATTTATATAAAACTCTAGAATTTGTGGTGGAATACGATGCAGGTGAATATCACTCTTTAAAATATAGACATCTGTTCTACATGTGGTGTCATTTTTTGGTATATGACAAGATGGAAACAAAAAAAGCATATGGTCTTGGCAGTTTGTTGTGGAATAGAGCCTTAGATACGATATCATCAATTGCTAGATGTAAACATAAAGATACTTTTGTGATCAAGTTTGTAACACTTTTTTTTTATCATTGCTTTTCTCCATATAATTCCTTTCTGCTTTGAATTAGAATATATGATTGTATCTATGTTTGTTTATTGACCCTTGGTTGATCAAATGAGACAAAACATGGGTCTTTTGCCTACTGCATTTGAAGATATAGGTTTATATGTTAGCTCTCTTACAGGCTGGGACCTCTTTATTTGTAGTGTACTTCAGTAGATTGCTAGTGGATGATGATAGTTCTATGATAATTAAGACCCTCTTTCGTGAAAGAGTTTGAAACATATAAAGATAATCAGGAAAAAGATAATCTCTATGACAAAGGTGGGTCCTTGTCTGTTTGGTGGTCATGGGAAAATCTACAAAATAAAAAAAAAGATAGCACTGTGAGAAAATATAATGACCTTAACTGAGGAAGACTTTTTCATTTGTAGCTTACTACATTATTTTGTTCTTTGGTGTAATTGACTTTCAGATATAAGTAACATAAACTCCTAAAATTCGAACTTGTTTTTTACTTCTTCTCTTTGCTATTTCAGTTTTATTCATAAGTGAATGCTATAATTGAAATAATATTATATAAAAATATTATGACTTAAAGGTTGCATCAATAGTGTTGGTTATGCTAACTTTGTGTTTGTAGAAGATACTTGCTGCTTAGACATTTATAGCTCAATCTGGCATAAGTTGCGTGTATTTAACTGACTAAGATTGCTCCAAGTTCAAGTTACTATACCAGTTAATAATAGCTGCTTGCTTTTTGACAAAAATCTTCTCAAATCACATTAGACCGCATGATGGCATGTCAAAGACTGATCAGGCACTAATTCTTGTTTTTTATAGTTGTGTTTTCTTGTAGTGCATATATATTCTTTATTTTTTTTGTCATCAGGCTCTTCACTATAGTGCATTTTTTGGTGTGCGGTGTGCTTAAAGCCCCAAGACCTTTGACTCTTTCTTTGCCTTTGAAAACACTGCTGAAGAATGAGTTTATGCTGTTTCGTCAAGTTCTCTGATCCTGCATATTGAGACTAATATTAAGTTTCCTGCTTTTAGGTCCATGTTAAGCATTTGTTTCTCCGGAGTCTTTTTTCTTGAACTTTTTTTAATGTGCCATTCTTATCTTCGACTAGGGAAATTGGAAAGTTTATGATGATCCAATGTTGGCTCTGCAGTTGTAGCTCTGACAATAGGCATCACCACCCAGATCAATGAGGAATGCAACTATGACAACTGGATCTTCTAATCTTAAAGTGCCCACTATGCGAATCACAAGAGCACGGGCAAAAACATTGGGTTCATCAGGAGGATTACCACCTCTACACCCGTCTGTCAGACAAGATAAGAAACAGGGACAGGTAACACAGGGAACAAAGTCCAAAAGATCAGCCTCAGATGAGAACGGACCAGTTAATTCTGCTAGTACTGCTTCTCAACAGCCTAAGCGAAGGGCTGTTCTCAGGGATGTCACCAATGTACTTTGTGAAAATTCATACATGAATTGCATCAACGGAAGCAAATTTCAGGTGAGTTTTAATAGATATGTTATATCATACTTGCTCTTTGGAAATAAAATCAGTGTGCTGAACATAATTAACGGTTGTTGAACTAGTGTCTTTGTTTTCTTTGTTTCAAAGACTTATCAACATGTGGCTGATGATGTCAACTTGTCTTATGGTGATAGGTTAAGAAATTCTCTAATAAGCGGAATTCAAAGGTGACACCCGCTATTTTAGTGAAAAGACCAAAGCTTGAAGATAGAAAAGAGAGTATGATTGAAGAAGCAAAAAAAGTAAAGGTTGAGGAATCACAACAACACTGTTCACAAGCAGACTTCAAGGACCATGCATTAACTCAGCCAAGCGAATATATAACCCCTGCTCAGTGTGGTTTAGTTGATCTTATGCCTGTCAATAGGTGTTCATGTAATGGCATTACACTCCTGAATACAACACAAAAAGGTATGGTATTGTGTGCTATCATGCAAGATTTGAAAGCTTAGGATTTTTTGTTTTCTTTCCCTCTCTTTAAACATAGTTTGGAGTGCAACCACAATGACTGAGCTATATCTGCTCCTTTAAGTTTCGAAAAATGCTAGTTTCTGTTCAAATTTGTGATAACTGCTGCCAGCTCGTCTGTAGGGAACAACAACTACGATACTTGATATGTGTAATTTTTCTGGAAACTTTATTTCTTAAAATGCTGTTTACCAAGATTATTGGGACTCCAACAAGTTTATATTTATGTTCAACACCTTTGAATTTGATCCTTATATGAAATGCTCTATTGGAACCACATGTAATTCTCTGAGAGAGCAAGAAGTATACATGTCCTTTACTGATATATGGTTTCAGTTAAAATTTAGAAGCTTGAAACTACTGATGCCCCTTTGTCTAACTCAGGTATCTCATCATCAGTCAAGTATGTACAAATTTGAATTCAATGTTATAATTCCAAGCGCAAAATCTAGACTAGCAATTTATAATTACCTCCACAAAATCCGTAGGCAAGACAATTATGGTAAAATATGAACTAATTTTTGGAACTCCACAAAAGCACAATTGCATTTTTGTTGATTCCAGAAAATTTCAAAAAATAAATTACAGAATCTTGGAGAATTTGAAAAAAAAGCGGTGTAAAATTTCTATTTTTCATAAAACCTCAAAACAGAGCTCTTGCTCACTTGAATGTAAAGTATCTACTTGTAGCACCATCAGAAGAAATGGAAACCCTAGAATAAATGGAAGTAAAGAGACAATGTAATACATGCATCAGAAGAGCGAAAAAACCAATTGAGTACATACTTCCTCATGGGTGATATGTCTTTGTGGTTCTATGGGAATAGGTATTTTACATCTCCAATATAAAAGGCGTTTATCATCATTTTGCAAATGGATGGATTGCAAAACCTTTTTCCAGAAAGGTAAAAAGCAAACTGTTGGTAGGAAAGCTTATTAATCTGTTTGATCTTCTGGCATTGCCTGCAAAACTTAAATCATTGCATGAAAGCATCACTAGTCTTGAAAGGAAATTTCTTCTACTGATATGTTTTTTCTGGAAGGAGCTTATTTGTTTCTGTTCCATTATGCAGATGAAAGCAAGGGTTGCCAGAAACAAGAAGGCTCCGATGCTCTTGGTATTGCAGATATAGATTCAAAACACAAGGATCCACTAATGTGTAGTCTGTATGCTCCTGATATATATAGCAATTTGCATGCCATGGAGGTTAGTATGACTGGTGCTATTCCTGTTATTACCTTGAAAATGACTGATGCACTGTTGACAAGTCTAGTGATAGCACCAGGCATCTGTAACCATCCCAACATTATCAACCTTAATATTGCCTTTATTAATTAATTAAACAAATATTATCATTAAAAAAACTTTTTCTTGCAAGGTCGTGATTTTGTTTATACTTCTGAACAAGTTTAAGAGTATTCTTCCCCTTTCTTTTTTAACCTAAGGGGGGCCATTTATTTTCAAGAAAAGCTTTCTGTTTCTCAATTACTAAATGACAAATTCTTCTCACCAACAGCTTGACCGGCGGCCTTCCTTTAATTACATGGAAAAGATTCAGCGGGACGTTAACAAGGGTATGCGAAGTATTCTCATTGATTGGCTTGTGGAGGTCAGTTAGCTTACTTGGATGCTTTGACAATGCTTAATAATATGTGAGATAGTATCTTAAGAAGTATGTTGTCGTTCTTAATAAACAAAATCTTTTCACATATTTCTCTTTACTTAAGTTGTGATAGTAGAAAACCTTTTTGTTGATTACTTTTGCTTTGATCTTTGGATGAATGGTTACTGGTTAGCATCATCAACTGAACTTTTTGCTTCATATTCAAGCATTATTTTCTTGTTCAATTTTTATGGTTTACTTCCCTTCCCGGGAGAGAGATCACATATGTTTTTTTTCCTGTAAGCATTTAATCAAATGTTAGTTATGATAGGAATTTTCATATTTGGTATAGACATACTTTTAGGGTTCGATAACCAAACAAACCCTAAAAGTATATTTGTTTCCTGGAAATAAGAAGAGCCTTTACATTTCCGTTGTCAATTATGCATAATTATTATACAACTGGCTTATGGAATTCGGACTTACTTTTGATGAGCTGTTTTCCCGCTTGTCAAGTGTTGGATATGCTTTTCTTGCATGACAGTTAAAACTGTATCCATTGACCATCAGTTTTTTCACTCTCTTGCAGGTTTCTGAAGAATACAGGCTGGTTCCAGACACTCTTTACCTGACTGTACATCTCATTGATAGGTTCCTCTCTGAGCATTACATTGAAAAACAAAAGCTGCAGCTGCTTGGAGTTACCTGCATGCTAATTGCTTCGTAAGTAATTCCTGTTTCGGATATTCATATTCAAGGATGATAGGTTATAGGGTAGACTAAGCAGTTTTTTACATTTATGAACTTGTAGATCACAAAGATATCCCTCTTTTACTGTGGGAGTTTGTGGGAAATAGAGCCATCTAACTTAGTTCCCTTTTTTTTTCCTTCATAACTTGTATGTGCATGTGCTTTTCGACATGGTAATAAACTTTGCCCAATTCTGAATTATTTGTAGCTTCAGAAAAGAGAAATTACCTGTACTTCATCTGCATCTCATTGGTTTTTTCTGCAGCATATGATCTTTTATTTATTTTTGTGCTTGCAGCAAATACGAAGAAATTTGTGCACCTCGTGTGGAAGAATTTTGCTTTATTACAGACAACACTTACGCGAAAGAAGAGGTATGCTGATCTAGTTGTAGATTTTATTTATGTGGAGAATGAGGTACTTGAAGATATGCTATGTAATAAGAGCAGTTAAATAACTTTAGTTTCAATTAGTGGAAGAAGCATGTATCAGATGCTTTCGCTTCTTAAGTTCATTTTTCCTGTTTGTGTTTTTCATTGGTACCCATCCTTAATGTTTGGTTACTCAATATTGAACTCCCCTGTCATGTTATCCTGCTCCAGATGTCTATCACTGGGCATGTAGGGAGTGTTAGAGGCCCACACTGGTTGAAAGTTTAGGTCGTAGTTTTCTTAATATGGTTTTCAACATCCTCAATTCATGAACTAGCTTTGAGGTTTGAGCCCAAGGTCTGTTTTAACATTTTGTAGCTTTATGCATCCAACTAGTCGTCAGGATTTGTCTTAGTAAATCAATAATTGTAGAAGACGTGATCCTTCGCATTCCCACTGCTAGTTCTTTTGACTGTCATTCCAGCAATTCCCACTGCTAGTTCTTTTGACTGTCATTCCAGCAAAGTGAATCTTGGTAGTATCATTTTTCTTTTGCTGGTCCTAACTACATTGTTTACCCCATTGTGTTTATCGTCTGCGAGGCGAAGATCTAGATTGCCTCATCTACCTCTGAGCTTTCCTTTCTCTTTTATGATATCTTGGATGCATACTTTGTTCCTACTTGAGTAATGATCTGAACATTTCCCGAATGTTTTTCTATGTATTCTCTAATACTACTTAAATTTCCCTGTGGATGTGAAAAGGCTAATTAATTATTGCATGTCAGGTAGTAAGAATGGAAAGTCTTGTTTTGAATTTTTTGGGCTTTCAACTTGCTGCTCCGACTACAAAAAAATTCCTGAGGTACGTGTCATTAGCAATATATGCAAATTTTATTCATGTTACTTGTGAGAGTAGGCTCCTTATTTGTGTCATTGTCCTTTGTTTGTAGGAGATTCGTTCAAGCAGCACAAGCTTCTTATGAGGTAGATGAGATAGCATTCTTCTTTTGGTTTGAGTCCTAGAAAATGAAGTTTATATGACAAAAGTAAATTGCTCCAACCTGCAGGTTCCCTCTGTTGAACTGGAATTCATGGCAAACTATTTAGCAGAGCTAACACTAGCTGAATATAGTTTTCTTAAGTTTCTTCCATCTGTTACTGCTGCGTCGGCTGTATTTCTAGCCAGATGGACACTTGATCAATCTAACAACCCTTGGGTATGCAACTTTTTTTCTCCTTGATCCTGTAATCTTTTTTTTTTTTTTTTTTTTTTGCAATTGAATGCAACCACAAAATGACTTGCAGAATCCGACTTTGGAGCACTACACTAGATATAAGGCGTTAGAGCTCAAAACCACAGTTCTTTTGCTGCAAGATTTACAGATGAACACCAGTGGAAGCACCCTGAATGCCATTCGTGAAAAGTATAGACAGCCAAAGGTAAGAAACTTTATCGCAACTGCTCTCTTTTGCTTGCATCCACATATATCAGCTGCTTATGATTTTACTCGGTATAATGAAGCTTTCATATGTATTGACAGTTCAAGTCCGTGGCAACTTTATCGTCTCCAAAACCAGTCCAATCACTGTTCTAGGAAATGCTGATTTAAAGTGCGGTTGGCCAATTCATGTTTGGCAGATCCATTGTCACTTTCTCATGCGGAAGGACATTAATCTTTAACATACAATAATCTATCCTTCCTGGAAAGGGACTCATTCTTTTGTACATTCCTCTTTCAACTTTTAACCATTATGTATGGTCCTGTCATGTTTCAGTACGTGATCCAGAAACATGGAGATTTCAGTGAAGCGGAGGTAGTAAGTTAAAAGAAATGGCAATATGTAAGAAGTAACTTAACAGCATCTGGTTAGCTACTTGCTATCATGTATTTGGAGCTGTTTGAGAGCTCCTGTTGTTAAATGATTCCAACTTTGGCATTTCTATTATTTCATCTTAATAAATCCTTCTTCATACTAGACTAACACGTTGTTAAAAGTCTACCAAGCTTACTTGCATAACTTGGTTCAGTGCTTACTTTTTTAAGTTCTACTTTCGTTAAGGTGGCTGTTAGGTACTTGCGGTGGGGGTTGGTGATGTGTTGGGTTGGGTTACTAAATTGCATGATTGGACTCATTCGAACAATCAAGAAGGCGAATCCTGAGGGCTGTTATGCCAATATTACAATGTTGGGAGTACAATCCAAGGATTAATAATCATTGGATTATTTAGTGCAGAATCAAGATTGTTTTGGCCTTTCAGGTGTTTTACTTATCTGCTTATAAGTTATCCCATGTTGGATCAAATATAAAAGGGAAAAGGGTCAAATATACCCCCTTTACTTTAGTTTATTGGCTAACTTTGCTCTCTGTTAGCCAAAGTAGCCAAATATATCCCTCTGTTTGCCAAAGTATACACATATACCCCTTGAATGGATGGAAATCCCAAATTAGCCAAAATATCCATTTAACTTAAATTACCCATGCCCGACCCCACCCGACCCAAATAATAATTTCCCCCCACTATAATATACCCATCTACGCTTCTATTCTTCGGTCAAAACACAAGTCATCTGCCTAGTTCGAGATTAAATCATCTGCCTAGTTTGAGATTAAATCATCTGCCTAGTTCGAGATTGAGTCGTAGTTGATTGGTTGATTTGATATATTCAGTTTGTTTAAAAAGAAGTGTTTCAGGGGAAGGTAGGGATGACTTTGAATGATTGGAATGTGTATCTGATTTCTTAATGATTAATCCATTTGTTTGTAAAAACACCATGCCTGGTTGTTGACATAGTGGACAAAGAAGGTTTCAGTACCTAGGTACTGTGAGCCTACTTAATTTATGGTCATTTCTTAAGAAAGGCCACAATTGAAGCAGTGAAAATGTGCTCATTGTGGATCTTGTAATGTTATTGCTTTTCTCGGATGATGAAATATCCTCTGGATTTACTCTTTAGTGCTGTTAGTCTTTTAGCAAAATATGCAAGTTAAACACCATCTGGTGTTGCACCAATGTGTAAGAGTTTTCGCATGCTCACGTAGTTTATATGCATAGCATACCTGCTTTAAGATCTAACAAAATATGTGCCATTTCTTGATAAAGCTTAGACTATATAGAAGCTATATTAGAGGCAGATTATTAGCTGAAGCAATTAAACTCGGAGATTTATGCGGAATAATGCATACCTTTTTCACTAGGATAGATGTGTGTTACTACCACCAATTGTCAAACGGTTTCTTACAAGATCACTTGTGGAGTCTTGTAAATTATCCACAAAGAACTACACTCTTTTGCTTAAGGAAAACTCACTCAATGTATTTTGTGTTGTGTTTGGATGATCTCTACTCATCCTTTTTATAGGACAATGTTGAAACTTATAAGTCCAATTCATTCAAGAGTTACATCACCCCTTCTCCCTTAACTCCCACTTAATTCATGAATCACATAACTCTCTCTCTTTACTATAGGGAGTTATTTAGTGGAGTTGTAACTTGCCTTCATGAATGAAGCAAGTTATGGGTTTTTCCATCAATGGGTGTACATCCATTTTCAACATCTTCCACTCACATGATGGGATGAATCACATAGAGCTTTGAAAACAAACTTCCTTTTGGACTTTCATACTGAGTGTGTTGCCGTGACCGCTTGGACTCTAATTTTTGGGAGCTCTTAAACTAAAAATCCTTTTCGGGATCAGTATAAGAGTCTACAACTCTTTCATCTCTTATGATATCATATCATGTTATAGAAAGTGTCTCAGATGCCCTAGACATGTCTATATACATACGGCTTTTCTAACCCTCGTGCCGTTCTCATTTCAAATATGCTTTGTGTCCACACTTATGATGCCATCTAAAACAAGCCTCATAATGGATCGGTCTAAGACACAAGCATAATATGTATACATTTGACATATCTTCTTTTCACCCACATATCATTAAGATCAAAATTAGCTGCTTTCCTAGCATTACTCCTTTAAGTCGTATTACCATAACCTTTGGATGCATACTAAGTAGATACACTAACCCATCTCCTCATGATATTGTCAAAGTCATAAGAGCACCAATGAAAGGATTTAATATCTTTTCTGGTCTCACACAGAAAGGGAAGCGGGTTCATTCACTTACCTCCCAATTTGCGGTTATAAAGCACATGCAATATGAAATGCATGCTACAACGGTACCTTGATTTCCGCAGCGTATGTCGATTTTCTTTGCTTACACTCGTACGTATCTTGATCCGGTAAATCATTTACCTTATCCGAGTTCTACCACTCGCTAGCCTCTCATGGCCTCGAGGAGATCTCGCATTCTGCCTGGCTGTGTATTATGGATGGTAGGAATCCATAATTTAATCCTTTCTGTTTGACATTTCTTCAGGATCTCATCCTAGTCATCCACTAGGGCGACATTAAATGATGTGTTCTTACTCACAGTATAACGTTTGTTAATTGCCTTAGCTATAAGAAACACGAATGTCTCATCTTGCTCAATCCCCATAAGTGCTCAAGGCGGTTGCTCGAGTGAGAAAGCCAACCTTATCATCCTGGATGACATACTCTAATATTGTGTAAATGCCAATTAACAAATATGATTGAAATATTCATGAAACAAATATGTGTATTCTTCCAAGAAGAAATATCCAGGTATTGTATTCAAACATTCAAATAAGGAAATACAACACACTACAATTTGTGCAGCCCTAGAGATTTCACATGCTCAATAAATACATCCCTAGGTATTGGCTTTGTCAAGGGATCAACCACCATTTTGTGTGTTGAAATGTACTGTAGAGTGATTTCCTCATGTGTTATGATGTCTCTAACAAAGTTATACTTTCTATCTATGTGCTTAATCTTACTATAATACTTAGGATCTTTTGTATAAGCTACGACTGCTTGGCTATCACAAAAGAGTTTCACTGGATCCATTGGCTTGTCAACGATCCCTAAGTGTTCCATGAATCTCTTTAGCGACATAACTTTTTGTACTGCTCCAGAATATGCGACAAACTCTGCTTCCATAGTTGACAAAGCTATACATGTTTGTTTCTTAATACTCCACAAAATGGTACCATTATTAAGCAAGAATATATAACCAGAAGTGGACTACCAATCAGTATCAGAGTAACCTACCAATTGTAAGTCATTCCCTTGGTAACATAATTTATAATCAGCAGTGCCCCTCAAGTATCTCAAGAAAATCTTAACAGCTTTCCAATGTGTTTGTCCTGGATTGGACTGATAACGGCTTACAAGACCAATTGCATAATAAATGTCGGGATGTGTACACAACATTGCGTATATTAAACTCCCAATTGCACTTGCATATGGGACCCTCTTCATGGCTTCTATTTCACTTTGAGTTGTGGGACACATTTCAAGGCTCAAACTTTCGCCTTTAGCTACAGGAGTATCTATTGGTTTGCAGTCTTTCATCCTAAACTGCTCAAGAACCTTTCCTATGTATGACACTTTTTTAGAGCTATTAGATTCTTAGAGCGATCTCTATGGATATAACCCCAAGGATGTAATCTGCTTCACCTATGTCCTTCATTTCAAAATTGAGGGACAACCAACTCTTTATATTGTTTACTAAATTAAAGTTATTTCCAGCTAATAGTATATCATCCACATAAAGGGATAACATTACAAAATCACTTTCAGACCGTTTCATATACACACGGTGGTCTTCATCAATCATATTAAAGTCATAAAACGTAATAGCTCGATGAAATCTCAAGTACCACTGCCTAGATGATTGTTTAAGTCCATAAATGGACCTTTTGAGTTTGCAAACTTTGCGCTCTTGACCATTTTGGATGAAACCTAATGGTTGCTCCATAAAAATTTCTTCATCTAGTTCTCCGTTGAGAAATACGGTCTTTACATCTATTTGATGTAACTCCAAGTTCATGCTTGCAACTATAGCTAGAATTAGTCTAATAGAGGCCGAATCTCATAATCGGAGAGAAGGTATTTTCATAATCAATACCCTCTTCGTGTGTACCCCTTGGCCACTAAACGGGCTTTGTAGCGTTCAATAGACTCATTCGCCTTTTTTTTAATTTTGAGAACCCATTTGCTCCCAATTGATTTTCGACTTGGCGGAAGATCAACCAAATCCCAAACATGGTTTGTCCTCATGGAATCCATTTCTTCTTCCATTGTTTTCATCCACTTATCCTTAGTAGGGCCTGAAAAGGCTTCTTGAACTAAATTAGACTCTTCATCATCTTACGGAGTAACAATTAATGCTTTCCCTTCGATCTCAAAACGACGTCGGGGAATAGTTCCTCGTGTACTCTTGCGTAACTGTGTCTATTGGGGAATATCCTCTAAATGAATAATTCTCCCACTTGGAGCAACAGGAGAAGGTACAACTTCTTGTTCCTCACTTCTTTGGTCTTGGAGATTCTCTTGCTGATCCATAACTTCATAAAGTGACATAGTTCTATCAATATCACCCTTACAAGGAAATTCTATCTCTATAAATATGGCATCTCGTGACTCAAGTTCTGTTATGCTTCCATCTTCATTTTCTCCTATGAAGATATAAGCCTTTGATTGCTTTGAATAGCCAATAAAGATGCATTTCTTGCCTTTTGGGCCTAACTTCCCATATTTATGAGAAGAATCATGCGCGTATGCTGCAAACCCCCAAGGTTGCAATACATTTAAGTCATGTTTTCTACCTGTCCATTATTTATAGGGTGTGGAAGCAACATATTAGAGGGCACACGGTTAAGCACAAAAGCTGCAGACATCAATGCATCTCCCCAAAAGGAAATTGGCAAGTTAGCCTGCACCATCATAAACGTAACCATTTCAAGCAAAGTTCTATTTCTTCGCTTTGCTACTCCATTTTATTGAGGAGCGTATGGGAATTGTTAACTGTTTTATAGTTCCTTTATTATCACATAGATCCTTAAATTGATATGATAAATACTCAAGTCCTCGGTCAGTTCTTAATGCTTTTATTATTAGATTTAATTGATTCTCAACCAAATTCATAAATTGTCTAAAGCATTCCAATGCTTATGACTTATAGGAGATCAAATAAACATGACCGTAACGAGTATAATCATCTATGAATTAATGAAATATGAGGCTTCATGCCTTGCCCTCACCCTCATAGGACCACATATATCAGAATGAATGAGTTGCAATTGAAACTCAGCTCTAGTTCCCTTTCCAAATGGTTTTCTAGTTGTTTTTCCTGCAAGACAATGTTCACAAATTGGCATTTCTATTTTAGCTAAGGACCCTAACAATCCTTCTTTTGCCAATCTATTCATTCTTTCAAGACCTATATGTCCAAGTCTAGCATGCCAAGTATTTACATCTAAAATATAGGCTGTTGTTCAAGCAAAACAACCATGATTATTAGATATATAATTAAAACCACAAATTGTGTCCAACACAAAAAAACAATCAGATAAATAACCAGAACCATAATAATTATTGCCATGAACAATGTCAATAGAGTTATTGTGAAAATTTAAACTGAAATCTAATTTAAGAAGAGAAATAACTGAAACTAAGCTCCGCCGAATATCTGGAACATATAAGACAGAAGTGGTGTTCGATGGCTATAGAAAGCCATATGCTTCCCGAAGGCAGCCGGCGGTCCTTTTACTTCAACTGAAGCATTATTTCCTATATAAACCCATCTGCTTCCCGAAGGCAGTCGGCGGTACTCAACAAATGATCCTCTGTCTCTGGCTATGTGGTCTGTGGCACCTGAGTCTACAGTCCACATAGAATTAGCACCAGCCATTAATGTTGTACTAGAGACATAAACAAATTGAGGATTTTCAGTATATGGTGTTACCTTATGCTGCTCCGGGCAATCCCGTGCAAAATGACCCATCTTGTGGTAGGAATAACACTCCTTTTTATTACCACGCTTTCCTCTCTTCTTAAATTGAGGTTTACCCTTCTGATTGAGCGTACCAGATCCCATCTTCTTCCAAGCTTTCTTGTTCGTGTTCTTTTACTTAGGATTAGAAGTCCCAACAGATCCAGCTAGAAAAGCTTGTTTAGTTGTTTTAGAAGCGTCACGACGCTCATCTTCAAGAACAAGATGGTGTTCAATGTCTTCAAAATACTTGATACTTTCATTGTGGGTCAAACTTTCATATATTCCCACCTAGCAGGAAAAGATCTAATAACGACTTGCACTCATTGCTCATCGTAAAGATTATAACCAGTTGATTTTAGCTCTTTTATCATGTTTGACATATCTCTTAAGTGTTGTCTCATCGATGTGTTAGGGTGCAATCTATAGGTATCAAACTTTATGGTCAACCTCCTAAATTTTGTGGCAGAAGTGCCACCAAACTTATCTTTCAGTGCTATCCACATTGCTTGAGCCGTGGATACAATTCAAATTCACACATCAGATCATCAGCCATACTGCTCAGCAACGTTATGCGAGCAATACTATTTTTTTTCTCCCAGGCTTGAAAAGCCTCTTTTTGTTTCTTATGCTGCTATGTGTTTCCACTAGACGGCTCAACCATAACATTAATGAGAGTCTCCAAAACATCCTGCTCTTCAAGGACGTACTGAATTTTACGGTGCCAAATATCATAATTGTCACCATCGAGTTTCTTACCCTTATTCAATTCAGCAATGATGGTCTTTGAAGCCATTTTTAAAATTTCTAAGCACATAAAAAGACATAACACATGTGAGCAAATACATAATATATATATTTGCTTCAAAAATTGCATCTTGATTAATATCGATGTACTGTAGGGCCATGTTCAAAAGTCTACGTTTGTCTTACTTTCATCACATATAACCTTAAGCATACCAATATTTTTTAGATCAATTATAAGCAGATCGAATAATAGTAATAGTTCTAAATGAGCAAGTTGTCTACCAATTTAGAACTCCCACTCGGAAATAAAACATGTCATTATTTTCACAAAAGTGGCATAAACTATAATCATGAACATTTCCCTATGTTATTTTAAGATTAAACACGTTCATGAACCAGTTACAAAAAATAACATTATCATGATTTTTTTCTTCTTTCAAAATAAAAGTTTTGAGTTCATGAAGTGCGCCAAATACATCAAAACAAAGATTGAAAAAAAAACTTTCAAAAAGATATGTATAACATCCAAAACTACTTCTGGATGCACACCATCACATGTTATGATGTTTTTCTGGAAATCTGAAATTTTCCAAAATGTCTACCTATTTGAGCAGTCAACTTCTGAAGCTCATATTTCCTTCGTCCAATAACATAATTTTACGAATAATATATTGCTGGACAGCTATTGAAGATATCTTTCCATTAATATAAAGTCAGTTCACTGTGGAATCTTATACAAGGAGATAACTTAGCAAAAGTCAGTATCATAGTTTTCAAAAAAGTATTTGAAATGCCGTTTTTTTTTTTTCAAATAGAAAAAAATCCGTCTTTCACTAAACTTTAATCATGCAACGGTCAAAGATAAACACATCTAACCATGATGCTCTGATACCAATAATTGAATTAAACTCGGAGATTTATGCGGAATAATACACACCTTCTTCTCTAGGATTGACGTGTGTTACTACTACCAATTGCCGAACGATTTCTTACAAGATCACTTGTGGGGTCTTGTAAATTATCGATAGCAACTACACTCTTTTGTTTAAGAAAAACTCATTAAATGTATTTTGTGTTGTGTTTGGATGATCTCTATTCATCCCTTTTATAGGATAATGTTGAAACTTATAAGTCCAATTCATTCAAGAGTTACATCACCCCTTATCCCTTAACTCCCACTTAATTCATGAATCACATAACTCTTTTTCTCTTTACTATAGGGAGTTATTTAGTGGAGTTGTAACTTGCCTTCATGAATGAAGCAAGTTATGACTTTTCCCATCAATGGGTGTACATCCGTTTCCAACATTAGCTATATCTAACAAAATATGTGGAATTACGCCTATCACATTTTTGTTTCCAGCTGATTTGAGGCAGATTATTAGACAAGAGATGGAGATTATATTAACAAACCAAAGATGATTTGTGTTTTGACTGAAGAATAGAAGCGTGGAGGGGTATATTAGGGTGGGGGGAAATTATTTTTTGATCGGGTCGGGCATGGGTAATTTAAGTTAAATGGGTAATTTTGGCTGATGAGATTTCCATTAATTCAAGGGGTATATGTGTATACTTTGGCTAACGGAGGGGTACATTTGGCTACTTTGGCTAACGAAGGGCAAAGTTAGCCAATAAACTAAAATAGAAGGGTATATTTGACCCTTTTCCCAATATAAAATATACTGGAATTTTGATATAAAGTTATATTGGTATTGCTTGTATCAAAATCGAAAATCAAACACAGTATAACATAATACTGGAATTATTTTCCAGCTCTTGGTAACAATTTTTTTGGGTGCATTGGTTAAGAGTAAATAAACTTTTTAAAATCTTTCATAAGCTACATGACTCAAAACTATTAGGAAAAGAAATGAATATCTTTCTAAATTAGCAAATCTTCTTCATGTCAATGACATTCATTTCTTAGAAATTTGCTCTTTAGTTTGCTTCCCTCCAAATATATCTAATAGTAGTCGTGTTAGCTTCCAACAAATACTTACAATCTTCAATAATAGCCCTAATAGGATGATACCGTATATTTTCATCTATGATAAGCTTGACAGTAAGTAGACAGTTCGTTTCAACTTCTAGTTTATATCCCCTTTCTTTTATACTAATTTTAGTCCTTGCCTAATACTCCACAGTCTTTCCTCAGTTTCTCTCAGCCTCTGGAACTCCAATGTCTCTAAGTCTAAGAATGAACAAAGATACTTAAATCAATGACTGAACAATGCATATCTAAGCAATATTCTTCTTATTGACTGGTTTCCTGATGAAATCTAATATCCTCTTTCTTTTACTAATTTTAGTTCTTGCTTAATACATCATAGTTATGTAACAAGGCTTGAGTATACTTCAACTTACCTGAGTATCACTACATCCACTTGTGTTGATTATCTCTAAAAAATCCTCCAAGAACAGCATCTACAGTTTGTGTCTTGAAACTACCTTTGATATTCAATTTTATGTTTCCAAGGTGGAGACCAAGTTAATAATTTGGCTTGTTTGGATAGAGAAGACTGACTAGGGAAAGCTTCACTAATTTCCCTGACATAACCAGTAATTTGCTTATGTATAAGTTCAACAGGTAGACCTTTTCTTTTTTCAAACACATTGTCTAAGATGCCAATCCCAATGTTGAGAAGCAGAAATGGGAAAATGACATTTTTTCCCCGAATCAAGGGCCCAAATCCCATTGATGTTTGGTCTTAATAGTACTACTAGTACTTCCTCCTCTTAAAAAATAGTGTTCACTTAGTCATTAAAGATATCCTTAAGAAAATACTAATTTCTATTAAAAAATAGGAAATAATTTGATTAAATTACCCCTAATTAAATAGGTATTGAAATTTGGTCATTTAACACTTAATAAGGGCAAATCTGAAAAATTAAGATTAATTTTTTTTTTAATTTGATAAGTGATCGCTCTTTTTGAATCGGAGGGAGTATTGATTATTGGGAAAAGATCAAATTTGCCCCTTTACTATTCGAAAAGTATCAAATTTACCCTTTGTTATACTGTTCACACAAAAATACCCTAACCATAACTCAAGTAGCTCAAATATATTCCTTCTCGTTAAGATTGTCCAAAGTGAAGGTTCAATCCTACTGATGGAAACCTTCCTTCATCATCCTTATTATCACATAAATGATGGTGCAACTGCATTTTTCTTCATTGGTTTTAGAGGAGGACAGCTCAATGTTTCTTGACATAATGGTGGTGGAGAGGAGGATGTACTTGTGGTGGAAGAGGAATAAGAAGGGAGAGGTCAAATAGGGCTATGAGGTTACATGTTATGTGGGATCCATCTCATTAAATTGTTGGTATCACGTGAAATTTGAACGTTTATCTTGAACAGCCTAAACGGAATAGGGGTATATTACCTAAATATTGGTAAGAGTATTTTATTCACAAAGTATAATGGAAAATAAAATTGATCCTTTTCGCACAGTAAAAGTGAAAATTTATCCTTTTTCCCAATAATTTCACATTCGTCTTCCAACTATTACCTTTTCCCTTAACTTATTAGTCAACAATTCAATTATACTAGTAATATGTTGTGCTCAAATGAATAGGATGTAGCCAAAAAAAAAAGATACTTTAAAAAATATACAACTTTTGAAAATAAAAATATTTACGTCACGTAGCCCAATATACAATATTATACAATGCTATGTAATATTATACATCATTATACTTTGGGAGAAAAGCATCTTTCGGGTTTTTAGTAGATAAATACTCCCACCATCCTCATTTAAATATCTTAGTTTGACTAGGCATAGAGTTTAAAAAATAAAGAGAAACTTTTGAATCTTGTGATCATAGATTAAAGATGTGTATAATGTACTAAAATGTTTTTTGAATCTTGTAATTATAAACTTTTTATGTAGAATGTTCAAATTATCAATTATTAAATATAGAAAGAGACGGACAAAAATGAAATTAAGAAACTCAAAATTGAGACGAATGGAATAGTACTTTTTCTTTCTAACGTAGTTGTGGATTGTGGTCGTACTCTTCTTCTAAGGTATTGTTGAAAGTTCAAATGTTTTGCTGTAAAGTATCCCTTTACAGCACATTACAAAAGTACAAAGAGTACATGGTATACCCTCTAGTCTGATTTTCTCTTTAATAAAATAAAATGTCTGGAAACCCACGTCAAGGCCTGAGATACTATGGATGAAGTATTGCAGCAGCTTCTTTTCTCTGTCTTTCTATTCTCGTGTTCTATGCAATTTTCATTACCCTATTAAGTTTGTTCCAGAAACAGGTGCAATTTTTTTTTGCTAAATCTGAAACTTTTCTACAATTCTTTTCTTTTTCTTCAAATAAATTTAGACTAAACAATTAAAAGTATCTGGTTGAGGGCATAATGAAAAGGTAAATATTAGAAGCTTCTAAAATATACAAATGAGTCTAATATTTTTTTGGTTAAGAATGAATGACAAACCCCTATTTTTCTTTTTCTTCTTTACCATATTAAAATGATATCTAACACACTCATCCAACTAGCAAAGCTGAACAATGAAGAAACCAGGCTCTAGGTAATGAAATTATCAGCCATTTAGATAAATATAAATATAGGCCATGACAAAATGTTCAAAAAGGAAAATAAAAATAAACAGATGTTAGTTTAGCCCACGACACCAAGCCCCCTTCACGCGCAACACAGTTGTAGCACTAAGTTACAACAGTTAAGGCTGTCATCGGGTTGATCTTCAAAAACCTTGTGCACCAGACAGCAGCCATTTTCCATCCTACAATGCCACTCTGGTTTCTCCATGGCTCCTAAATTGCGTGGAACATACACAGCAAAAACACGGGGACAAGGATAGAGTGGAGTTGCCACTTAGCAAGTGATTGAAGTTGCTAAAGGCGTTACCAGGACAGCGATGTTTCCAGCTACAGGTGGACGTAGACTTGCAGCAGTCTCCAGCTGTTCCCATGCTTCCTTCCGTTTTTCAGCATCCAAGTTTATTTTCTCTTGTTCTTCCTTGTAATGGGAATGGCAAGCCATGAAAAGCACATCATCCATTTCGGAGAACATCCTCCTTACATTTAAACTCAAGTTCTGCACGGCATGGTTCCAGTGGTTCTCAGCATTGGTTTCCACAGCTGGGAATATAATCGGGAGAATCACATGCCGGTTATGTGCAATCAAATTCACAATTTGGTCATTATTCCAAAGGAACAGAGCCCTTTCAGCTACCTGCACGATAATAGTTTGGTTATTAGACGGATACACAATTCATAAACATAGTCCTCACTCTTGGTAAGACCATAATTAGCTGCATAAACATGCTATATATGCCTTAGAAGTGAGATGCTATAGCTTAAGGCAACTTGTGCCCCTGAACCCAACAATCTCCAGCCCCGGCAATAAAAGAAAATGGAGAAGAATCATAAAGAGGAAAAGGAGAATGTAAGAGCTAAGTATAAGTGAAAGACAAACATCCTTTGTGTCCATGTAGGAGGACTTCTTGGAAATTACATGGAGGAAGAGAAATCCACAGAACAATAAGACAGTCAAGATTCTAACACCATAAACAAAAGGTTGGGTACTCCTTAAAAATAGACACCAAACATATGACATGAATGCCACGTCGGTCAATCCATGTGGCACCATCCAATGATTATATCCAAGATATATAGTAGAAGACTTGGATCAACTAATATTTATACAAAATTCACTCTTTAGATGTGTTTTTGCACTTGCAGGTTTAAAAATAGCATACTAGACTCCCTCAACCTCTTGACTGACTGACGACAGAAGACTTGGCCAAACAGGCCCAGGAATACTTGGCCTTTTTCAAGTTAAATATGTCAAAGATCCACTTAATTCTTCAGTTTCTCTCAGCCTCTGGAACTCCAACTTTTTAGTCCAAGAATGAACAAAGATACTTAAATCAATGACTGAACAATGAAGATTTACGCAATGTATCTCATTCTTCTTATGGACAGGTTTCCTGATGAAACTTTTTAACTTGATCCAGGAAATGCCGTAGAAACAGTAATAGAATTTCTTCTTCAGCAGTCTTAAGTCTTATCTATTCTCATCCCCTTGAAACCACTTGTTTAGCCAGTTGATTAATTAGAGTGTTGTTTCAAGTCGTCAACAAAACATCATGAACATTCCCTTGTGGTTGGAACAAGTCCTTCTTGGTTCCGTAATGTTAAGTTCTCAACTCATTGTTGTTGAAAAAGTCCTGTCTAGTCCTGTCTGCGATCTAGAAATCTATTAGAGGCAACTGAACTATTAGTACATTTGAAGTTCTTCGTGTAAAAACCTCACAACTACAAATGCATGCAAATCTGGGAGGATCCTGATTCTTTACAAGTCAAACAACTGGATGAAGAATATAGCAATCAATCAATTGCACTCCCATTCCAAGTAAGCCTTATGAATCCTATATATCCATTAAAAAGAAATCTTTTCACAATATTTGTTCATAGATCCTTGAACAAACCATATATAAGTATCTAACCAACAATTCAGAAAACTACGTAACAAACAAAAGTAAAACTATGATATAGTACACACACATGCACAAATATATGCATGTCTAGCAACATAATTATTACCTGAAAATGGAAACTATTGATGCAGCAACCGATCCGCCAGAACAAGGGAACCATCACTTGTTGGAACTCAGCCATGTTAATAACTTCCAGAATTTCTTCCAACTCACTCAAAAACATCACCTCCTTTTGGGTATTAGTGACAGGCCAGTACTTCAACAAGCCCCTAATCACAGTGCTAGCCAATTTGGGATCCTTCTCTATGAACTGAGTAACACAATATGATAACTGTTGAAAGTAGATCCCCAGGGATTTTGGCTTGTGCAAAGGAATCAAAGCCCTTGACAAAAAGATCTTATGCTCCTCTTTCAATGGCAGAGCAAAACCCGTAACCACACTTCCAAAAATCTCCAACAGTTCAGCGATCCCGTTATGTTTCTCAGACTCGAACACAACACGGTAAAACACATTGCTTATACTCTTCCTTATAAAAGGCCTATGGACCATGAACTTGCCATAAATCCTATGCAAAATAGCTTTCAAACAATCTCTTTCCCTTGGATCTTCAGAATCAAACAAGTCAAGTAATTTCAAGATGAACTGATGGTTTATATATTTCTTTGCAACCTTAGCTTCTAAAGAAGAAGATGTTACAAACTTAAGCAACAGATCATACACAATTTGCAAATGAGGCCAAGCAGGATCAAAAGTAGGCTCATCATCATCATTTTCGCTGGCGTGGCGGCTATTACTAGACCTATAATTAGGAGGGAAAACCCGAAACAAATTAACAGCACATGTTTTACACATTGCAAGAATTGCAGGTTCTGAAAATTTGGGTGGATTAGATGATACAAAATCCAAAAGCTCAAACAATGTGGCCCTTTTAAGTTCCTTTTCTGCTACATTCTTAGTTGGGTCCCTAAAATCAAAATCTACACAGCAAAGGCTTAACTTACTGATAAAAAGATTCATCTTTTCAGAGCTAGGCACATCTTTGAAGGAAATCAAAGGCTCAATCCCAGCAATCACACTTGCTGGGAACACAACTGAGGAAGTCCTCCTTGGAGCACTATTGGGCCTTCCAGGGCCCAAATTTGAGCTTGCATTCGGGCCGTGTAAGCCCGAATTGCCTCTTCCTGAGTCTACTGACTCAGATTTCAGTGATTTCTTAGGAAGCCTACTAAGAAAATGCTTCCACATGGTGAAATTTTCACAATCTTTAACACAACAACAGACTCAAAACAGATTCAGATTGTAAAAAGAACACTCAAATCAAGGTATTACTGGTAAAGGGCAATAACCCTAGAGTTGTACCATTTCTAGTACAAACCCAAGATCTAAACCAAAACCCCATTGGAGAAAAAATCTGCAAACTTTGAGCTATACCAAGAAAAGGGGTGCCATAAAAATCAAATCTTTCCTCATAATGAGTGAAAGGGTGTTCAGATCTTGATTACAAAGAGGTAAAAAGGTTGAGAAAAATGCAAGAATGATGTAAAGCTGAAGCCTTTTTTGGCTCAATTTTATAACCTTGGATTCTTTAAGAGAGAGAGCCTAGATCTCATACACATTCATTAGAACTATTTATATATACATAATTATGAAAAAAGATTCAATATTGCAGATGAGGTGGGAGGGTGTCAGAATTGTGGGTGGGTGGTGGGGGTGGGGAAGGATGGAGATTCAGATGCTAAAAACAAGGTTGAAGAAAACAAAAAATGTCATTCATAATTCATGTTTCCATGCACTAGTACATTTATACATGTGAAAATACACATACAAAAATCAAGAAGTGAAAAAGCTTTGTTCTTGATTAAGAAAATTTTGGGTTTGAAGGGGTGTTAGAGGGGGTGGGGTGGGGGGGGGGGGGGGGGGGGGGGGGGGGGGGGGGGGGGGGGGGGGGGGGGGTAAAATGGGGTAGGGGTGGGTGGGTAGGGGAACAAGGTATGGTAAGTGGGTTTCAGAGCTTAATTATGAACCTTGGCATGGATGCATGGTGCAGAGGGAAAATGGTGAAAGTCCATCATTGTTTGTTTGTATCTTTTTGACAATAATAATTTATTGCATAGTAAGTATAGAAAAAAAGGGGTCAGTAATTTGAATGACTAGCTTACTTTTTATTTCTTTCACAATAATGTTCTGCTTTTTTCCTTGTTTCAATATTTTTCTCGATTTGTGAGATGGGTTTTATTGCTTGCCTTATTTTCTGAGAGAATACAGGTGGGTCTCACAGCCTCTCAGCTTCAGCCTTGTGGAAATGTAAAGAGAGCAGGGTCTCCACACAAATTTGAAAAAGATCCTCTTTTTTTTTTAGGGTTATTGTATTTTAACTTTATTTTTCCTTCAATCTTGACATTTAATAAAATCACAAAAAAAATGTTTGTTTTACTTTTTAAAAAAGTTATTATAAAAAGTTCTTTTGAAAACTATTTGTAAGAAGAATTATTCGATACATGTGCTAGTGAAAGATAACAAGTATCTATTAAATTAGTTGAGGTATGCACAAGCCGGTTCGAATACCAAAGTTATCAAAAACTTTGTTTTTTATGAAGTGGATTGGGGATGTTTTTTAAAAAAAAATTACTCCCTCACAAATTATTCATCAATCTTGAAAAGAAAAATTAAAATCCAAATAAAATTTTACTTCCAAAAAGTGTTTTCTTCACACAACTTACTTAAAATAAATTCTTCCAAACGACTAATCAGCTTTCTTTACAAAGGAAAAAATGTAGCATGAGGGGTCAAGAATAAAGATGAAAACAAAATACGATTTACCAAAAGTAGAATATACCAAAAGGATATCACATGTATCATTTTTTTTTCGACTATATAAGTTTTGTATAACGTTTATGCTCTCCTAATTTTACAAATATATTTTGTAAAACGTTCTCCACGTTTTTTAAATTTTTTTTTTTTTTTTTTTTTTTGAGCATAAAAAAAAAATTTAGTAAACTTTTTTTTTTTTTGTAACACTTAGTGTGTTTTTTCATACTTTGACCAATGATTAATCGTGTGTGAAGAAAACGTCAATATTTTATATATCAGAAAAAATAATGCAGAGACAAGGTACGTAGACGTTCGGATCATTTTAGGCAAAAGGTATCAAATTTTGTTTGATAAAACTTAGTGTTTTTTCACACCAACATTAGGTGTGACGAGATATATTTTATATAGAACACGATATTTTTTGCGTAAACTGTAGTTACATCCGTAGACTCTGCATTTTGTATGATGTTTTGTTTAAGGTTTTTTATTTTTTAAGGTTTTGATTTAAGCTTATTTTTTAATCACGATAAAACATTATTTTGAATATAAATATAATTCTAAAAAATATAGAGAAAAACTGTATGCATGTAGATGGTCATAACTTTGCGCTCGGACTGAACTTGCGTATTTTTTTTCGAGCATAAAACCGCCGTAGTTCTCCCTTTTATCTTCAATTGATTTTCCCCCAAACATGCAATTTTCTTTATTTACAGAAGATATAGGCAACGTAAAAATCCCAAGGTAATGTACTGGTCAATTTCATTTCATATTGTTTGAAAATAAAGCACCAACATATAAAGTTGACTAAAATAACCTTACGACAAACAAAACTTACTTCGGTTTTCAACCCCTAAAATGACGATCCGAACGTCTACGTATCCTGATGTATTGAGCCTTTTTTACGCAGAAAAAAATATTTTTTTTATTATTTTTAATCATTGGTCAAAGTATGAAAAAACACACTAAGTGTTACAAAAAAAAAAAAAAGTTTACTAAATTTTTTTTTTTAGACTCAAAAACAAAAAAAAAAAAAAAAAAAAATTTAGAGGTAAAACGTGGACTCCATCCACGTTTTACATTTATATTGTATAACGTGGATCTTAACGTTATACAATTAAATTTTTATTTTTTTTAATTTTTCGTTGACTTGTGTCGATCAAAAAATTTTGGGGTATATCGTGGATCAGCCACGATATACCCCTTTTGGTATATAAATTTTTGGGCACCCTTTTGGTAAATACCGCGTATTTTTATACCCTTTAGGCTCCGGAGATGAAAACAACGAAAATTAGAAAGGATATCACATGTATCATTAGACTATATAAGTTTTGTTGGTTTATGCCCTCCTAATTCAATTCATTTTTTCTCTTTTTAAGCAATATTTGTCGTTTTTTTACAAAAAGTCTTTTAATTTATATGAGAAAGTGTTATAAGTATATCAGAAAAAATAAGCAGAGACAAGGTGTACATGGCAAAAGGTATCAAATGATGATAAAAGTAACACCAACAGGTACGAGATATATTGATTGTAAACTAGTTACCCTCTGCATTTTGTATGATGCAATTTAATTACTAGTGACAGCAATAATTACTCTTAATATGTATGCATGCAGTACAATCTGATATTTTAGCATAAAAATAGTTCTCCCACTTGTTGCACACATGCACTTTACAGAAGATATAGGCAATCTAGCATTTCATATTGTTTCAAATTAAAGCACCATTAGTTAGAGACGTTTAGAACTTATGATTTTTGACTTTTTTTTATTATTTTGACTTAAAAATAAGTGTTTAAAAACACTTTTATTAAACTCAAACACCACAAAAATGCTTAAAGTTATTTTGGCTTAAAAACACCTAAAATAAGCCAATCAAAAGAGGCTTAGTCTAGTTCAAATCCTTGTAGCTTATCATGTGTCCATGATTGTTTGTGTATATATATAGAAGATAGTGAAATATATATTGTTACCTTTGCTCACAAACTCTCTAATAGTAATGCTTAGACAAGCCTATGGCTTCACAATCACTCACCAGCCTCATCAACTCGAGTTTGACTAGTAACACCAACTCGAGTTTGACTAGTAACACCAATTCTTTTGCCCCAATATATCCCCCTTATTTAATCATGCTATATAGGAACAACTATATTTAATGAAAATCTCAATTTCTTCGTATGTTAAGGGGACAAGCTCATTGGTTGAATCTCATAAGTATCCATCACTCACAAAGAGCATCCCAGATGAAGCAAGTATTGTTGATGAGCAGTTGTCAATCGAACCTATTTAACTTGAAAAAAAAAAAAAAAAAGGATCAATTTCTTTTTAGTTGGTTACAACCATCTTTAAAAGAAGGTGTCCTTGTTCAGGTTATAGGATATTATTCTGTCAAAAAAAGTTTGGCAAGCTGTTCAGAATTGTACGCTTCAAATCTAGGGAAATAGACAATAGTCATGCACTCCCATTGCAACTTCGGACAACTAAGGAAGGCACTAAAACAATTATTGCAGAGATGTTAAAATCGAGACAGGGAAGATAATTTCGAGAGACAAGAATAATGAGAGAATTCATTCTGTTTTATATTCATCATAATGACCTGTAAGATCTTCCTTATCCTAGTCTAATTACAAATCATATATTACCATAATACAAATTCACCATAAATATACCAAACTTATTATAATTAGACTAGAATGGGGTTCCCACCGACGTAGGGATTCATCGACGTCCTCCCCCCCCCCCTCTTCCCCCCTTAACCAAGTTAGAGCATGAGGGTCCCAAATGCCCAGCTTGCCAAACAATTATTCATGCTGAGATTTGTCCAAAGCCTTTGAAAACACATCGGCCAATTGCTTACTGGTTGACACATGACTGGGAAGTATTATACCGGATTGGAGTGCGTCCCAGACATAGTGACAGTCGACTTCAATGTGTTTAGTATGTTCATGAAACACCAGATTGCGTGCAATATATAATGTCGCTTTACTGTCACAACACATTTTCACCGGAGATTTATGTCTAATGCCCAAACTATGCAAAATTCTCTTTAACCGTTTCAATTCACATATTGTCATTGCTATTAGTCGGTTTCCGCCTCTGCTGATGAGCGAGAGACAATGTGTTGCTTCTTGGTTTTCTATGATACGGGTGACTTCTTAAGGGAGATAAACCAACCAGTAAGTGATTTTCAAGTCAACGGACATCCGGCCCAATCCAAATCACACCATCCGTATAACTGAGATCACAATCTTTTCTCATCACAGTACATTAGCCTGAGTTCTTCTTCAAGTAGCGCACCACATGAAGAGTCGCATTTTAGTGTGTTTCCTTTAGTTGTGGCATGAATTGGGACAGAACATGCACGCAATATGACAACTCAGATCGCGTAAAACTTATGTATATCAATCTACCGACCAAATGTTGGTATGGTTCCGGATCTCTCAAATTGGCTCCTTCGGCCAACGCCAAATCGTGATTCTGTTCCATGAGAGTATTGATTGGTTTAGCTCCCAGCAATGCAGACTCTGAGATTATATCCAAGGCATATTTCCATTGACAGAGAAATAGCCTAGTTGGTCCACGTGCAACTTTAACTCCCAGAAAATACTTCAGAGGGCCCAAATCTTCCATGTGAAAACATGCGAGGAGATAGTCTTTGAATTGTTCAATGGCACTATGGTTGTTTTCGAAAATAATCGAGTCATACACATAAACTAAGCGTTAAGTTGCATACCTCCTCGGTGCATCGTGAAGAGAAAATAATCTGATTACGAGTGTTTGAACCCAAATTTCATCAAAGCACTTGACAATTTCGCAAACCAAAGACCGTGGGGCTTGTTTCAAACCATACAAAGATTTTCGGAGTCGACATACTTGGCCTGGACCAGGAACACAAAATTTCAGTGGCAATTTCATATAAACTTCCTCCATAAGATCACCGTGCAAGAAGGCATTATGAACATCCATCTGATGCAACTCTCAATTTCTCGCAGCCGTAACTACTAAAAAGGTACGAACGGTTACTACCTTAGCAACCGAATCAAACGTTTCATTGTAATCAATTCCTTCCTCATGTTTATTTCCAAAAATGACCAACCGAGCTTTATATCGCTCGATTATGCCGTCAGAGTTGTACTTAATCTTGTACACCCATCGCTATCCAAGCGCTTTCTTATCTGGTAGCAATGTTTCTAACGTACCCATTCCATTGTCCTCTAATGCTTGGATCTCTTGCTGCATGGCTTTTCTATAATGTTCCTTTTTCATTGCCTACGAGAAGGTTTTTGGCTCAGTTTTTGTGGTGATTGCTGCAAGAAAGCTTTGGTGTTGCGAAGAAAAAATATCACAAGATATATAGTGAGCTAAAGGATGAGTCGTACCTGAGGATTGCTGAGGATCGAGCGGACACGTTGATGGACTTTTTTTTTTGGAATGTTTTAGTGATGTAGTCGCGCAACTAAATCGATTCATGCTTCTGACGTTTACTTCAACCTAATTGTTCTTCCGGTGGCATTTTGTTGGCCCCGACACCTTCCGTCTATACTTCATCCATGTTTTCTCTATCTGGACCGGCATCTGTCCGGTCCAATTCCCGCTGATCCGTAGGTTCGGTGTCCATACTTCGTTTATCCGAGTTTCGTTAGTACCTACATTAGTGTGGTCTTCTTCAAAGTTTTGTTGGTTTCTTTCTCCCTTCATTTCATCCGGGATCACTTCTATATTGTTGACCAAGTTACCTGATCTTACAGCAAAGAGGAACATAGTCTCATAGAAGTTCACATCTCTTGAGACTAAATATTCATCGTTCTTTAAGTCATATAATCTCCAACCCTTCTGTTCGTAGAGGTATCCCAAGAAGTCACACCTACGACTTCGACTCTCAAACTTGTCCCTTGTTCTTCCCTTTATGTGTGCATAGCACATTGACCCTATCACCCTTAAGTGATCATAACGGGGCGGTTCTCCGAATAAAATTTCACATGGGGTTTTCCCCTTCAAAATCGACGACGGTTTTCTATTGATCAAATACCCTGCAGTCAAAATACATTCTCCCAAAATTTTAATCGGAACATGACCCTGAAATCTTAATGCTCGCGCCACATTAAGAATGTGATTGTGTTTGCTTTCAACTTTTCCATTATGCTGTGGTGTTCCTGTGCATGATGTTTGGAAAAGAATTCCATGTTTGAAGAAATGAGTCTTCATACATGTGAACTCAGTTTCATTATCACTTCTAAATCTTCAACCGTTTGTGTCAAAGATCGAACCAATCGACCGCCTCCGCCTTCACAGCTCGTATCCGTGGTACATTTCAGAAATCGTAAAGTGCAGCTCGACGCTCACCTATTTCAAGCAGCTTCCTCATGGTGGGGTCCTGTAGAATACACATAATTTTGTTAAATTTTACATCACAATCTAAATTATCGACGAGTTGTGACACATAAATTGGATTGCATGTTAAACCCGGAACATATGGAACATCCTTTAACCAAATCCTATTATTTATCCTGGTTGTTCTCTCTCTCATGGCCACCGAGATATTTCTATCCGGAAGCCCAACCGGACACTCGGGAATGTCCGTTGATTGCTCAATTCCTCTGAATTACCTATCATATGGTTGGTAGCTCCGGAGGCAATCATCTATGATGAGTTTTCGGTCTTACCAACCTTCTTGTTATTCAGGTTTATTCTTTGGGAATTCAACACATGAATCACAGTCTTTCGGATCTCATCGCTTAAATTGTGAGGTCATGACCCGCCTGTGTTCACTGATTTTATCTCCATCTGAGTTCCTTCTTTGGCAACCATGGCATTAGCCCAGTAGTTTCCTCTTCCATGACCGATCTACCCCTCTCTGTTGTTGCTGTCCTCTTCTTCCATTTTTTTTTCTCATTTTTTATTTTTCAGCCACTACTCCGGATATCCAATGAGTCAAAAATATTCGTCCACAACGTGTCCGGATCTCTTGCAACATGTGCAGAATGCACCACATTTTTCCCTTTACCTTGATCACTATAAGAATTTCTCCTTTGTACGGCAAAAGCCATGGTTACACACCGATCCTCCGTTTTTTGTGTGATTCCTCTCACACGCTCTTCTTGCAACAGCTTCCAATAGACCTTGTTCAACTATGGCAACGATTCCTGGGCCAGTATATTCGACCTTACCGTTCCATACCTTGCTTCATCCAATCCCATAAGGAAAAGATGCACTTTTTCTTCTTCTCTTTTGGCTTCTAGGACTGTTCCTATATTGCGCGTGCACTTTCCACATATACAAGTTGGAATCTGTTCGTAATTTGCTAATTCCTCCCACATCTTAGTGAGTTTTCCTTAGTAATCCACTCTGGTCCTTATACCTTCGCGCACGGCAAGTTCGCCTTTTAGTTCTTGCATCCGAGGGCCGTTAATAATAGCGAACCATTCTCGGATGCTCGTCCATAATCCTTTTACTTCATCTTTAAGTGAAATTTTTGAGCGAAGTGTTGGTTCTATAGTGTTGTGAATCCCCGACACCAACAATGAGTTTACAGTCCACCAGTCTTTTAAGTCCGGTGACTCTTATCAAAGCTGGGATACGACCGTCAACGAAATTGAATTTCTTCCTTGCTCTTAGGGTTGTCATCATGGATCTAGCACATTCTTCATAATTTTCACCCTTCAGTTGGACTTGTGTCACTACAATTCCAGAGTTATCATTCGACGTAATGTCATAGGGAAAGATTATTTTTCTTTGGATTTCGTTTTCTTCACTGGCGATTCCTTTGCCTTTATCGTCGGTTTCCCCGTCACCTGCCATTGTTTCAGAGTTTTGTATTTTTTATAACGTGGCTCTGATACCATGTTAAAATCGAGGCATGGAAGAGAATTTTGAGAGACAAGAATAATAGGAGAATTCTTTTTTATTAGTATTCATCATAATGACCTCCTTATATACACTTAATTTCCTCCTTATCCTAATCTAATAAGGTAACCCTATTCTAATAGAACTACAAATTCCATATTACCATAATTAAAAATTCATCATAAATAGACCAAACCTATCACAATCAGACTAGAATAGAGTTCCCACCAACTTAGGAATTCACTAACTCACCGATGTGAGCGCACAAACTGGTCCGGTTCTGATCTCAATAACTGATGAAAACTTTGGCAGACAACTTGACGGCAATAATATAATTCATTTCAAATGATGATTTGGTCGTACAGACAAGTTATGATGTTTTGGTTGTCTCAGTTACCTTACAAAGTGATACTCATTACTATAACTAATTTTCAGTCATGAATAGCGGCTAGAACAGATGAATGTTGTGATCATATTCTTTGTCAGGCTAATAAGACTATGAAAATATTACATCCCACATTTTCATATGTTAAAGTGCGTCGTAGTTAGTCGGTGTAAGCTTGGAGATCAAGGTTATTCTTAAGTTTATAAGTGATTACAACCATTTTTAGTAAGTATCGAATGGATTAGAGGTTAATCGAGTCAAAGAGAATAAGTTTCATCGAAAGTCGGCAAATTGAGAATGTTATAACCCGTACTTTCGGGGTAAGACTATGTTACATCCCGTATTTTCATTCAATATATGTATGATCAAGTTAAGGTTGACGAATGCGCTTAAATGTGAAAAATGAGAATTTGAGCAAATAACCGAGCTACTTGCTTACCCAAACCGAGTTGATTGCTTGCCCCTCCTATTTGCTTGACCTACTTAACAGGTGTCATGATTATTAAATGAGGATGAGACACATAATTAAATTAACTAGGGACAACATGTGGCACCTTCAATTAAACAAGTAGGTGACAAGTAGGCGTGTCACCTACTTGCTTAAATGAAAGGCCCGAAATAAGTCCCCAAAAAGAGGCTAGTGAAGTCGGCCATAAGGGCCCTTTAAGGGCTGATTTCTTTCATTATTTCACTCATTTATCACAGCCAAAAATCAGAGAATAAACTCCTGCAAACTTCTCTCAAAAATTCCACACAAACCTTAAGTGATTTCAAGGGATTCAAGTGATTCTAGTGTCGAAGAACCTGAACTGCTTGCTAGTTTCCCTTTCTCCTTCTTGTAGCTGCGTTGGGGACTAATTTAAGATGAAGAGAGCCTATATTTCATGGGTTCTACTCAGTTCTATGTAAGTTTAAGCTTCTTCTTCCCTTATCTGAACTTGCACGAGTTGTAGCTCGATCGTAATGGCTAAAACTTGTAAGTTCCGAAAAAGTTAGTGTGATGTTGTTGTTGCGTCATTTCTAGGATGTGGTGAACTCCTTTTTAAGTTGAATTTATGGCTGGTTTATATGATAAGGGTATTAATTAGGTATTGTTGGTTGTGTTGCTCGAATCAAAAGAAAAGACAAGTTGGAAACGTGTTTTAGTAATCTGAAAAATCAGTTTTAAGGTTGTTGAACTTTATGGGCTGTTTTCTTGTTATTTTTTGAGATACAAGGCTGAAAAATTAGATGAATATAATTTTCATCATGTTATATATATTGTTGAGTTAAAGTAAGAAATTCGTAAGGGGTGACAAGGGTTGTGCGGGTTCCAATCTGAGCTTGCCGCTCGTCGTGATATGTTGAGGACTTGTTAATGATATATTGTACCTTGTTGTTGATATTGTTCTTGTTGTGTTGCTCTAGTTGTTTTTGATGATGTGTAGAGTTGGAGGAAGTCAAAGTTATAGGGGAGATGCTGCCCAAATCTATTTAGACAAGCTACTAGCTTAGAGCTACAAACTTAGTTCCTTCTTGGCATTAGTCATGAACCTTATTGTATTGATGTAGATTGAGTTGTATCGTGGGCTGCTTTGAAAGTATTAAGGAGACAAGGATATCAAGGTATGTTAAGGCTAATCCTTCCTTCTTTTGGCATGATACAAGTAACGAAACGTAAACGTAATGTTATTCCATAAATGGTTCTACTCTTAGTAGTTAAGGATGTCTATGTTATTCATTCCTGTGAAATGTAATTCAAAGCATGTCTAAATATGTTCTTAAGTCCCTATTGAGGCATACGATAAAGATGTTAATGTTCATAACATAATCCAAGGGTGAACGACTATATGTCATCCCAAAAGATGTTCTAATGATCCTAAAAGGCTATTCATGCATTATAGGTATATATGTAAACGAGTAAGAACATTATAGACGCGTGTATAATATTTATAAGGGCATAACTATAGCATTCCTACTTTACCACCGCGTTACAGTCGGTTGGACAGTTATGTATCCTTATTTACCATCGAGCTATGATCGGCGGGACAATTATATATTTACCACCAAGCTACGGCCGGTTGGGTAGTTATGTATCTTGATTTACCACTGAGATATGGTTGGTCGGGCAGTTATGTATTTACTACCGAGCTTCGGCCAGTTGGGCAGGTATGTATCTCGATTTATCATCGAGCTACGGTCGGTGGGGCAGTTACCACTAATCAGTTGAGCAATTAGAGGTTACGACATCGATGTTAGCTGTAGAGTGGCATTATGTATATAAGTCTATTCATCACGTATATCATGGAACTAGTGGCAATCCAGAAGTTTCAGGTTGATTCTTATCCCTCTTATTGATAAGGATTTATTGTTATGTTTCAGTTCTGTCTTACATACTCGGTACATTATTCGTACTAACGTCCTTTTTGTTATGGACGCTGCATTCATGCCTACAGGTGCAAGTAATCAGTTTGACAAGCCCTTACAATAAATGAGGTTGACATTCAGCGAAGGATCGGTAAGACTTCACTTCATTCGGAGTGCAGCCGAGTCTAGAAGTCATGGTGTTAGAGTTTTGCTATAGAATTATGGGTAGGCAGGGGCCCTGTCCCGACCATGTTTTGATGTCAGATATTTTTAGAGGCTTTGTAAACACATGTTCAGTATGTAGAGTATGTCAGTGTCCTGGTTGGCCCTCGTTTACGTTTCCTTTTGGGTTGTTTGGTGTTGATACTCATAGTGGCCTCCTCGGCCCGTACATATAGATATGTTTTGTATATATATATATATATATCACTAGTTGTGGCCATGTTGGCCCATGATAGTTTATAGAGTTCGGCCAAGTTGGCCTATTTATGTTCTGGTTAACGTCCAACAATCATGAGTTACAGAGTGGTTCGCTCGAGCCAGTACGAAACCGGGTGCCAGCTATGCCTCACCTAGGTTGGGGTGGGCCAAATTGGTATCAGAGCAGGTCTGTCCTAGAAAGTCTACAAAACCGTATTTGTAAAATCTTGTTTATGGATGTGTTGTGCACCAAATTTATATACATGAAGCTACAGGTTATTTAGGAGTCTGTTACCTTTCTTTCAAATCTAAATTGTGTCGTAGAACTGAGTTATAAGAGTTGAGTTAGGACTTACGTTGTTATCGACACTGAGATGATTGCAACGAGAAAGACTACAGCTAGCCAGAGGACTAATACAGCAGCAGGTAAGAGCATTAGTAGAAAGAGTTCTAGATAACGTGGACCAGTTTGCATTCATGTGTTCGCTCATAACTTAGAGGGACGTAGACAACAACAACAACAACAACAGATAGAGTAGGTGTCACGACCCATTTTCTCTAAGTGGTGTAGGCACCTACCTTTCCCACCTCGATAAGCGAACCCTTATCCCAACAATCATAAAAACATAAATAAAGCGGAGGAAGATAGAATAACGTAAGTCTCACGATAATAATATCAAGAAAATGCGGAAGTAAATGAAATCCACCCCAGTATCTGGTCTGGTCATACAAGAGCATCTAACTAAATACTGCAAGTCTGAATAATAGTATTACATAAATAATCTAAAAAATCATTTCTCAGAATAGAAATAAATACATAATAAAAGGAAGAGTCCTCAGGCAACAAACGTCCTCATGCTTACCCTAAAGAGACTCGAATCAACAATCCTTGAATATCAGCCACAAGGAGTAGAAATGGATCCCACTTGGTACTCTGCATTCATAAAAGAATGCAGCAAGTGCAAGTCAGTACAAACAACAAGTATTGGTAAGTATCATAGGTCGACTAAGACTAGCTGACGTATATAAAGACAACAAAGCACGGTAAACACGTAAACCAACAAAGTACAAGTCAACACGAATCCATATCCACTGTACAATCATCACCTATGTTATAGCATCTAAACTCAACTGTGCCAAGTCTCAGTATAATCAATCCGAACCAGTACATCACTGTCATATCACAACAGTCATCACCTATGTTATAGCATCTAAGCCCAACTTTGTGCCAAGTCTCGATATAATCAATACGAACCGACATCACAATCATATCACAACGGTCATCACCTATGTTATAAAGCATCTAAGCCTAAGCGTGCCCAAGTCTCGGTATAATAATTCCGAACCGGTATATCACAATATCACAACATATCACGAAAACCAAAAGGTACAATGCAATGCAATGCAATAATGTATGTATGATGAATGCAATGCATATGCACCGTACACATGTACTCTGACGATGGAACTTCATATCTCGGTAACACAACCCATAGGGGACCGGCGAAGTCCATGTACCGCTCGCTCAAAAAAATGACCTCGGATCACGAGCACTCTCTCGATCCCGGCAAGAAACCTCGGGCATTGTACACTCATTCGTTCCCGGCAAGAAACCTCGGGTAACGTACACTCAGTCATTCCCGGCAAGAAATCTCGGGCAACGTACACTCAATCCGCTCTGGTAAATGACCTCGGATCACGGACTCTCATCTCTCTTTTACACTCTTCGGCAAAAACCTCGGAGACTACACTCCCTCACTTCCATCATCAGTACCATAACTATGCAATATCAATGAATCATGGAAATGAGTGTGAATATGATGCAATGTAATATCAACAACTAATTCGATCTCAAATAGTACCATCCAGGGCACACAAGTAATATCAATAATACACAATAAGCCACAATGAAATCATAATCTCATCTCAATGCCGATCAAATAAAGTACAGCAATATCATAGTCATAATATATCACTAGTCACAATTACCTAGTATCTCAACGTGGCAATGAGCTAATAAATAAATAGAACAAGATAAGTAAATCAACACAACGGAGTGGCTAGCCCCCAAATCATACAATAAGGCCCAACCTAAGACAATATCCAACCCAACTTCATACCCAAAGGTTTACATGCATTCTCTGATAATATCATCTAAACATACGCTTCGCTAATCGAAGTTTCACCATAAGGTAAACTATGACCTACCTGGAGGCCAAACAACAAAATCTCCAATAATCAAACCTTAGTCTTTCCCTTCCTTTGAGCCTCGAGATAATGGAAGTCTAAACATATTCGAATCATGAAATTAGAATCAAGAAGAACACCATTCAAGCGTTATTTCCATTCAAGACCCAAATCCTAACATATGGAATGTGGTTTATGAACTAGAAAGATGGAATAGGAATCTATAGGTCTCAACATGAAATTAATGTTCTAGGTGATCAATTCCTATCAATTAGAAGCTAGAAAGACTCATAAATTACTCAATTTCGGATTCTAGGTGAAACCCCCAATTTTGGGTATAAACCCTAGCTTTTCAGTTCAAGAATTAATCTCTAACAATGGAAGATTCATGATTAACAACCTTAGATATATCAAATTCTATAATAACCCAACAAATTTTCATCAACATAAACAACTTAGAGAGTCTAAACCATTTTTATGAACTTTTATGAAAAACCCAAATTGATTCGTCTTGATCCTAGGGATTCTAACCTTAGATTAAGGATTAATAGAAGTAAGTGGAGGATTCTAAGATCAAGGAAGTTACCTTTGTGAAGAAAATAGCCAAAACCCTATAAAAATCGCCTCCCAAGCCTTAAGATATGAATATGAAATAGTGACAAGAGGTTGGGGTTTAATCATTTTTAAGTCACAGATTCAGTCATCATCGCTTCTGCGGCATTGGGACCGCTACGGCGGTCCTGCTACTGTGGTTTCTTAGACCGCTATTGCGGTCTACCCAGATTCTCACTACGCCGCTCCTGTGGCGATGGCACGGCAACGGCGGTGCCGCTATAAAACACCAGAATCTTATAGTCAAGTTTCACAATTTAACCCGAAATTCCGACTATCATCCGAGACTATCTGCCCACAAACCAGATAAGTAGACATACATAAAAACACGCTACGAACGCACTCGTGGCCTCGGAATTCCCATTGGGGGTCTCGTTGTCCGAGTCAACCATTTTTCGCTTTTAAGCCAAATTCCCCAAAACTTACCCAAATCAACTCCGATGACTTCAGAAATCATACCACCCGACTTCGCGGGTCAATTATACACTGATATAGCTCGGGAAAGGGTCAAAGGGGTCAAACTAGTCGTAACGACCAAACGGGTCGTTACAGCAGGCTTGAGATAGACTAAGGTAAGAGAGATAGGTCAGCCAAAGAGTATAGAGAGTTGCAGGGTGGTTGTAGGTCCCAGAAGAAGTCAGCGAGATGGGGCTCAGATATGATTACAGTAGCTCGTCGGGGGCAAGCCAGAGATCAAGGGTACAGGAAGTGCCGGACAAAGAAGGCAACCTAGAGGTTCGGCTGCAACCTTTTCCATATCAAACACCCCTAAGGTAAGGGTAAAGAGAGAGTACTTAGCTTAAGGGGTAACAGAGACTAGATGTATGTGCTAAAAGACTAGCAGGACTCCGAGTTGCCATCCGAAAGGGAGATAGGTATGTCACCTATGTTAGCATAAGAGAATTAAATGACTAGCTAAAGATAGAAGATATAGTGGGGAGATTAAGGTTTCAGAAGGGTATATGAAGTTAGAAGGATTCGCCGTAAGATGAATTATGACGATATACCGACGAAGAGCTTAGATTAATATATGTGAGACAAGAAATGTGGATTTAGTTTTGGGTCGAATGAGGGACCCTAGTGCATTTGACATTTTCTTAAATAATGTGTGCCTCTAAATGTGAGGTCTCGCTAATTTCCCTTTTTTGTCATGATTCACGTCAAATCTAACAAACATAGTTTGATGAATAATTTGTCGGAGACTAAAAGTGTTTACTTTTGGCGAACTTAAGGGATCAAACTGTTAAGTGCATACTTAAGGGACTATCTTTAACGTACCCTCGTAGTTAAGGGACCATTTATGTTAACTTATGACAAACTTACTGTTAGTTGCATAGTTAAGGGACCATTTTGAACATCCCCTCATAGTTAAGGGACCGTTTATGTCGTAAAAGTGTGTTAAGTATTTCATTATTGTCCCCACTAATTCGTATTAGGACAAAGAAGTTAGGGGATGCTTGGTATAATGGATAGGGAAGAATAATCCAGGGATAAAAAGTTAGTACCACTATATTTCTTGTTTGGCTACTAATCCTGGGATAAGTTATCCCAGGATTAAAAATAGTGCTGGGATAAGTTATCACCAAACTTTAAACCATCAATAAAGCGGAGGAGTGGAATAACGATCGCGAGGATAACTTATCCCGGATAAAACCATGAAAATGACAAGAATAACCACAAGAAGTCTCTCAAACTTTTTTTTAATCCATCTACCTACGGTAGGGGTATTTTTGTAAACAAATAACTTTTTCTTAAAAATTATGCAATGCATGTCACTTTTAAAACAACAAACCAAACAATCAATAAAAAATAATACCAAGATAACTTATCCCAACATAACTAATCGCGATATAATTAATCCCAACATAACTTATCCCATCACAACTTCTCTTTAAACCAAACGGCCCCTCAGAGCCTTGAACAAACCTTCCCCAATCAAACTGACAACGACGTCGTATTTTTAAAATCCCTCCAGAAAACCCAAAATCAAACTTGTATAAAGCACACCCTCGGGTACTTTCAAATCATTCCTTCGTACAACAACATCTCGCAATACATGACCATCAGCGGCTGATCCCTCCCAACCAGGTAAGACATAAGTAAAGTTAAGATTTCTATCACAAAACCCCAAGACAATAGTTGCTATATCTCCTTTCCGTGTCCTGTATCTTGGCTTATCTATAGTTCGAACTCTAATGGGAATGTAAGTACCATCCAATGCACCTAGACAACCCTATAAAATAAATTAACAAAATACTTACATGATAATGTTTTAAATCTTTCTATAGTAAATCAAATTTTATATTGAAATTTACCTACCTTAAACCATTTCCATCGATCATCAGTCTCATCTTCGGCCACTAGATTAGGACTAACCAGTAATAATGGAGTTAGTTTGAGAATTGCTCTTAGACATTAAAGGCTTGACTTACACTCCACCCTGATCTAATATAATCAACTTTGATAGACTTATTCTTCTCGTGATGAGCCAAAATATTTAAGAACATTACTAGCTTTTCAGTGCTTGACATATTGTTAGTGTCTGTCAATCCTCCAATATTCGTGGCTAAAGAAGCTAAAATATGAAAGGCCTTTCTATCCATCCTAAGCTTATCAATACATACAATATCACTTGTCACGAATGATAGAATTTAGATGAGACATGATTTTAGGAATTCTAGCACCTGTGCTATATCGAGTGACCCGTCTATTTCTAGATTGTCTTCTTAAAATTATGTTGTAAATAGCCATAAAAAGACAAGTAAAGACAACATATGAACGCACCATAATCTCCTCAAGGATGATAAAACATTCGACATCGCACAATTGTTGAGGATCCATAGACACCTATTTGTCATTTAAAAATTGCAAAATCATTATTAAACTGAGTATATATACTGAAACATAGATATTACATAATATAAAACTGAGTTCTTGTTTTCTTCTCATGTACAAATAAATTTCACCATTGTCACCATCGGTCACTAGAACAAATAAGTTTCACAAAAGAGTTACGTTTTTCACCGCAATACGGTCCTCTTTTATAACTGGTGACAATTAGAAATAGTATAGTCATCTATAAACACAATAGTTCTAGTTGAATCATTACATCAAAAGAAGGTAAAAAACGTCAATATCCCGCTAAATCTCCATTAGTAACATAAAAATAACATTGAAAAATTTGAAGCTTCAAAAAATCAAAACCAGTACAACAAAAATCCAAACCCCAACATTAGTGATTACAAAATGTGAATCTTCCTCTCATTTTCAAAAAAGTTTAACCATTTCTCCACATTAGTACTATAAGAGGAATACAACCGAAGAAATCTAAGAGGAACTCAGATTTAGCATGGTATTACTCATGAGAGAAACTAAACAATAAGACCTGCTACTTTATTCAATGATCAATAAACATACAAAATTAAAAAAATAATTAATAAAAAATAAAAATTTACAAGAAGAGGAAAGTAAAAAAAAAAAGAGGAGGAAAACATGAAGTAGAAGGGAGAAGATTTCTTGTGATACCAAAAACTTATTAATTTGTAAGTAGAATGGTAAAGGGTTTTTTTTTTTTTTTTTTTTTTTTTTTTTTTTAATGATAATAGATACATGGTTTTTTAATGATAATAGATACATGGTAAAGTAACAGAAAAGGAGAAGAAAATAAAAGGACAAACTTACAGAGATGGATTTCTTGGAGTATCAATCTCCCATAGCTGAGTGCCTAAAGCTCTGGTGGGAGAAGTGAAGATGAGAAAAGAAATTTCGGAACAAATGAGAATACGTATATATGAAACAAAGGGGCAAGATGGTCATTTAGAAAAGTTATCCCAACATATATTAGTACCGGTATTAGTTATACCAACTAGAAAAGGGGATAATATTATCCCAATTTATGGTATAATTTTGTACCAGTACTAATTAATAATTCAAACCAAACATGGTACTAATTTAACTCAAAAATTTAGTACCAGCATATCCTATCTTATACCCTCTACCAAACGACCCCAAAGTATTTACTTTTGGTGAACTTAAGGGATCAAACTGTTAAGTGCATATTTAAGGGACTATCTTTAACCTACCCTCGTAGTTAAGGGACCATTTGTGTTAACTTATGACAAACTTACTGTTAGTTGCATAGTTAAGGGACCATTTTGAACATCCCCTCATAGTTAAGGACAAAGAAAGCCTTGAAAAAACGTTCCCCAATCAAACTGACAACGACGTCGTATTTTTAAAATCCCTCCAGAAAACCCAAAATCAAACTTGTCTATAAACCCACAAGTATTTGTTTCTTCACAAGTCTCAAATCTTTACGCTTTATCACCATGGATGAAGAAGAGATTGAGAAAGCAGTGGTAGCTTATTTGAAGAAGAAGGGTTTCAAGCAAACAGAACTTGCCTTTCAAGAAGAACAACAACACAGTAACAACAACAATTCGGCTAATTCCCAGATTGACCCTGACATTACCAAAAAAATCCTTTCTTTCTCTCAGTAAGTTCCTTCGTTTCCCTTAATTTTATGTAATTGCTTGGGATTGAGTTCTAAACTTGAGTTGCTTTACTCTCTCCATTTCAATTTGTTTGTCTTACTTTACTTTTTAGTCAGTTGCCTCTTTCCATTTTTGGCAATTCCTATATTTAGTTTCAGACCGCGAGATTCAAAAGTCTTTTTTTATTTTCGTGCCAAGTCAAACCCAGACAAACAAATTGAAACGGAGAGAGTAAATTAATTCCAATGATACGCGTTTGAATAGAGCAGAATGAATGTAGAATATTCATAGACCCAAACTAGTTTAGGTTTGAGACATTACGAGCCTGTTTGGATCGGCTTAATTTAGGTGGTTTTAAGCCAAAACAACTTTAAGTACTTTTGTAGTGTTTGGGTAAGATAAAAAAGTGCTTTTAAGCTCTTGTTTTTAAGACAAAATGACAAAAATATCCTAACTTATGCTTATAAGCCATAAGTTATAAGCCTGTCCAAACAGGCTCGTAGTTGGTTGTTGGAAGGAGAGCAGCAGCAACATAATAGGAAGCAGCCATTCTTCACTCTCCAATAGTATTTCTGAAAATTCCCAAATTGACCCCGCTGCCAAAAACAATCCGTTTTAAGTGTCTGTATTTTCTGTAAATACTGACGGTTTAGCCACGAGGGTGCAGATCTAAATATCATGTCTTTTACTCTTCTGAAATGCCTAATTGTGTTGAAAAATTGTAAATTATTTAGTATCAGAACAAAATGGGTAGGCATAGAGCGGAATTGTAAAAGAGGAGGATTTATGAGCTGAGAACTGTTTCGGATTGAGGTTTAGTTATTTGTTTCAAGAAGAGCGGCAACAACTGTGTAGAAATAGTTTTTCTTCAATCTCCAAGGATAGCTCTGCAATTTAACTGATTGACCTTGACATTGCGGAACAAATCCTTTCTTTCTCTGAGTGAGCTCCTTTTCGTATCTTTTATGTAACACTGACTGTTTTGCTAGAAGTTTAGGTTCTACAAGCCACATGCTTTACTTGTTCTTTTTTTTTTTTTTTTTTAAAATTGGACATATGCTTTACTTGTTTTAGAATCCCAATTTTAGGTAAAAGACAAATCATTTAGTATTGGAGTCAAATGGACCTTAGCAGAGCGAATGGATGTATAGTATTCATATAGCTTACCTGGTCTTGTTTATGATCAAGGCTTAGGGGGAATTTGGGAAAGCTTAAAATCTAGCCAAACCAGCTTTTAAGCGCTTCGTATTTTGGTGTTTGGTGAACACCAAAAAATCTTTTAAGCCCAAACAAGCCAAAGTCATAAGTTGGGCAATCCCAAGTCCTCAAGTTATCCAGGATTTCAAGAGGATGGGTGCACTATTATGAAGAGGCGGATCTAGAATTTACATTTGACAGAATTAACTTTTAGATTCTTGCTAATGGATACATACAATTCAATATTAATCCACCGTAAAACTTGCAATATACATTTACATTTTTTTTGCTGCGTACAATAGACCCTTGTGGTCCGGCCCTTCCCCGGACCCCGCGCATAGTGGGAGCTTAGTGCACCGGGCTGCCCTTTTTATAATAATAGTAAAAAGGAATATTGTAGGATTGGAGGGTAAAAAAGTCAATTGACTTTTATTGGTATTTGGTAATTTAACTTTAAACTTCCGAGCTTCCTACTTTTTTATTAGTATAAGTATAGATAGATAGATTTTATGACAAAATTTCCATTTTCACACAGGCTGACTCTAGATGAAAGTCTCGACAGCTGTGATAAAAGCATGCTTTTTGGTCATTTTCTTAGCATGCGTCTATGATAGCATTCTGAATAAATTTTCATGCTTTTCAGATTTGAAACCGGTCCCGAACGATACCAAGAAGAATATAGCAAGCTTCGGTCATGGGCTTATAGTTCACTGGATTTATATAAGGTTGGTCCCTTTGACTTATGCTATCAGTAACATGAAAAGTATTTTACGTAGTATAATGATGGATGTTTCCTCATGACATTTGATGCACTAATAAAAGGCCTGCCACCAGTAATAGCATAGGCAATAAACACAAATGGAAAGGAGAGCCTTCCTTTTTCTCTGTTATTTAGCCCTTTCTATTCTTTAACATAATGTGTTGGGGCGATCAAGTAAGCATCTTGACCTGTTCATACTTTGGCTGCTATCTTTCTGCCAATGAGAAGGTATTTGGAATTGAGTTCACATATTTGTGATTCTCAACTCTAGTTTATTGACTTGTGCTATAAATGTAGCAGTGAGTCAAGTTAAGTTAGACTAAACATATGCATGACAAGCGTGCTGTCTTCATACAGGTTAGGTTGTGTGATTATACAATTCAGATGGAAAAATCACAAAAATGGTTCCATATGTTTGGAATAGGTTCAAAATGGTCCCTTAAATATACTCCTGAACAATTTTGGTATTTTAAGTTTGCCAAAAGCGAGAACTTTGGTACCGTCAAATATTTAATAAACTCTTTATTTAACAGGAAATGTGGGGAAAAAAAGATTTGCCATTTTTGCTTATTTTGGTTAGTTTTGGAGTTTGGTGTAGCTTTTGAAGTGCAATTTATGCTATTTTTTTAATCTAGCTTTTGTTATACGGTGCACTTTTTGGTGTCGCGGTTTCCAAGATTTGATAGGACTTTCCTGGTTTTTTTGGTTTGATCTTTATTTTTCACCGTTCCCATAAAGTCTAACCACCGGAGTTTGTTAAATATTTGTCAGAGACCAAGTGCTTACTTTTGGCAAACTTAGAGGAAGGGAGTTTATTGAAGGGACTATTTTGAACCTACACTCAGACATAAGGGACCATTGTTGTTCTCTTTCTCCAAGTCAGACGCTTCCTGTTGACTTAATCTCTTTTAGGCTTCAATATTTTGTGGTTTCCTGTAATAGATGAAGCTACCTTCCAATTTCATTTGTCCATTTCTTTTTTACGTTGTCTCAGCCCATTCCTGGCTTGCCTCGCTCTCTTTCTATTAGAATAGAGGGATGTGCGTCTGGATTTTCTCCAATTCCAACAGGATCTGATATATATTGAAAAAAGGGAATGCTAAGCTAGCTAACAAAGGGGTTGGTTTCGCCTCGCCCTTAAAGATCCGCCCATTGTTTCAGTCAGAATAATTATTTATCAACTCCTGTTATATAGCCATCTCTCTCCTTGAAATCCTTCTCATGTAAATGGAAGTTATTTCATATCCTAGAGTGCAATTGTGTTGTCTCTAAGGAAACGTAGGATCTATTGGAGATAACATGAAACAATGTTAAATGCCGAGTGTTCTGTTTCCTTTTTCTTTTGGTCGTTTCTCTTCCTGCAGTGCTGTTACTGTTTAGAATACCTTTCGATTCACAGAATTGATATTTAAACCCTGTTGTTTCTAACAGGTTGGCCATTGTGTATGTTGGGATTGTTAGTCTTTTTGTATGTATGACTCACTTGAAATCACCTTATATTATGTTAGTTATTGACTTATTGTTATCCTCTTTCATTTGCTAAATGAGAGCATTGCTATTATTGATTCATCTGAACATATATATTTGAATCTTGCAGCACGAGTTGCTTCGTGTTTTATATCCTGTATTTATTCATTGTTTCATGGAACTTGTCGCTAGAGGTCATATTCAAGAAGGTATACTTTTTCAGTTAAGTTTTGGTTGTCTTTTGATCCTTGCGAGATTATTTTTAACACAGTTCTTTTATTACCAGCACGCGCCTTTTTCAATAGTTACCGTGAAGACCATGAGATGACACATTTGCGTGATCTTCAGAAGTTAGAAGGCGTTCTCTCACCGTCCCATCTAGAGGTACATCACTATCCTAGCACCTTTAGGTTGCATGCTTAAATGTGTCATATGTTCACTAAACAGATCGTAAAATGCAGGAAATGGAATTTGCTCATTCCATACGGCTGAGCAAAGTGAACATAAAGATGTGTCAGGTACTCGCTTGATCCTTCTGGTTGAATTTATCTTCTGCTACTATAGTGCATGCTAATGTCTCACTTGTGCAAGTCAAGTGTGTCTGGGGTTGTTAGCAATTGGTGACAAACCATGTTGCTCGGACTCTTCAAAAGTATCGCCGCACTCGTATCAGATCCTCCAAAATGCACTACTTTGGAGGACCGACAGGCATTCTCTTTCATTTTCTGCTCTGGACTACTTTTATTCTGCTGTGGAGCTTCAATTTTTTGGCAAAAAAATCGACCTCTTCTCGAATCTTCTCTCTTGAGACAGTGAAGTGTGAAGATAACAACTTGATTTAAAAAAAGAGAGCATGAAAATTCGTAACATTTCCTATCTTGTCGTTCTCCTTTAAATTTTGAAGCAGAACTCCTATTAATTAAGTTGATAACATAGCAAACACCACTGCTTTGACATACTGAGAAATAAGAAAGGGGGGAAAGTGACTGTTTCATCTCAAGGTCATGTAGGTTTGTTGAAATGAAATATGATATTTTAGTTGTTATTCTCATGACCATATATCTTATCATCATGCACATTAAAGGAGCAGTCATCAGCCTAATGGTTTGTCTAGGTTGGTGGATTTATGTGCAGATTGATAACTGTTTCTTGGGCAATATACATGTCTAGCACCATTTGATTGCTTTTTACCATGCACACCTTTAGAGCTTAACTGGCTTGGCCTTTTGATTTGCTTTTCTACTCTGAAACAGTACTCCTATGACCTTTTGCTGCAATACTTACACAAGACAGAGTCTATTACAATGCTTGGGATCATCAATGAGCGCATTAATTTTCAAGGTGCAGTTCCCATCTTCGCAGTTGCATTCAGCCTTTTGATTTTCTACTATGTTAAATTGACCATCTTCATTTAGCGCAATAACATCTTTCCATCTACATTGTTATGATAACCTAACCATATGAGAAGGAACAATAGAAAAAAAATTGTGAGAGAAGCTGAAGGCTTTCACATTTAACATGTCTTTTCGTTGACCGTTCTCCTGATAGAACAAATGCATATCATTGCATCCACTGAAGAAAGACAGGGAAAGGATAAGTGTACCAATTCCAAGTCAACTCCTTTCTGTCAGATCATTGTTGTTTTGTCCCTTCAATGACCATTAACCCTGAGTTATAGATTCAGAAGGGCATTCCAGATTTTGTTTATAAGCCTTCAATTCTTTTACTCTTTATCTCTTGCACTTGGAGTCCCTTTTTGCTCATGCGTAGCAATGCCAAAGTCATATGATGTAGATGATTTACTCAATTAATTTCGTGGTTATGTTTGGCACAAAGGCCAAAGACATGCTCTTTTCCTGTTAGTCTGGCAATGTTTGAGTTAAAAATTGTCCTAAATGCAACCCTATGAATTGTTTAGTGGCCCATGATCCCCCTGTGCCTTGCCCCTTAATCATTATATAATCACCTACTGGAATTTTAGAGTTATGTATTTATTAAATTATGTACAATATTAAGCTAATTTGTATCAAATGGCAGTTTCTCCTGGACAGCCTGGCTCTATATCTGATGATGCGGAAGTTGTAACTCTTGTTGCAAGTGGCCATGATGCTAGTCTCATAAATCAGAAAGAAGTTCATTGGGGGGTAAGCAAACAGTCATACCAATAAATTAAGCTGTATGTTTTTGGATTGGATGGTGTAGTAAATATCATCTTTAAACTATTTTACCTGTCAATACTCAAGCTATTTGATGAATATTCTTGTTTGTTGGTTAACTGACCATGAAACAATTAAATTGGCTAGCTGGAAGTCTTCCCATGCTAACATATGGAAGATTGAATACCCAAAAAAACAAAAAAACCACAAGAAACAATTTAACCGATTCCTTTACCAGCACAAGGGGAGGTTTGGGTGCATTGAGTTGTTGAGAAAGAGGGGTAATTGGTTGGAGAATAACAAAATGCTTCGTGTTGCAATACCGTTGAACTAAATATTTCAAAGTATTGAGTAAACGATCTAAAATTGTTCTATCAAGATTCGTTTGAGGAAAAAGAAAAGGGCCCTATATTTCATCAAAGTAATTAGAGACCATTCAGATTCGGGTCTGGACACCACTGGTTATAAAACATTCTCTTATTCTAAGGTTTATACCTATGGGTGTGGCAAAGCGGTCAATGGCGTGGGTAAAAACTATGGGAGATCAGGGTTCAAATTCCGGTAGAAACAAAGGCGCTAGGTGATATCTTCCTTTACCTAAGCCTTGGTGGGCAGACTTACCTGTGTACATATGCTGGTGGAAGGTAGTAGATACAGATTTGCGCAAGCTGACCGAACAACCCATATTAAAAGGAAAAAAGGAAAGAAAATGAAGAGTGTGAAGCTGCAAGTTGTAGACAAGTGACAAGCTTACTCCTTTGCATATCAACTAATATTACCTAAGGAGAGTATAGATCCTACTCCTTATATTATATATGCAGTAGAGTACAAGTTTTATTTTTAATTGGTAGTAGAGTACAAGTATTATATTCTGTGAAATATCTCTATCGACTAATTTAGCTGTTCTAGGTTCATGTTTTGTTAATTTTAAGGATTGCTTGGATTATGATCTTGAAAAGGGTTAGCTTAAATGTGTTGGTATCTTATGCTATGTTACTTGGACTAAGCATTTTTGGCCAAATGGCTGTGTCGACATCACACTTCCTGTGGGTGGAATTCATGTTGGATCTGGTCAAATAAGATGGGTAACTAAGTGAGTGCAAACCTTGAAGACAAGGGTTCAAATTCCAGTAAGACCAAAAATACTAGGTGATTTCTGCCCATCTGTCCAAGCTTAGTGGTAGATTTACTCAGTACTTGTGTTGGTGGGAGGACACAACTACCTAGTGGAATAGTCTAGGTGCACACAAGTTGGCCTAAACACCACCGTTTTTTTTTTTTTTTATTATGAAAAAGATGGATTATTTGACTTTCATACGGCGGATGAAGAGGCTAGAGAGACAGAGAATCAAAAGGTAAAGAGCGTTGTGATGGAGTTGCCCCTTCTCGTTCTCCTTAATTTTTTTTTTTTTTTTGAAATTGGTAACGACTTGTATTCACAGTAAAATTCAGCTTCAATTGAAACTGAATTGTAATCTTTACAGCAAAAGTATAAGGAGCACCCAACAAAAACTTACACTTACGTTTGTCCTATTAAATCTACCAGGTCTCCTATCTGCCCCCACAAATTTTGTTTACACCAAAAATAGAAGAGATTTAGACAATTCATCCTAACTTTCTGGATAGAGCTACTAGTGCCCTAAAAAATTCTAGCGTTCCTTTCCTTCCATATTGTCCACCAAACACAAGCTGGGATGATCTGCCACCAGTCTTCTTCTCCACCTCTCTTCCCTACACTCTTCTAGCATCTGAGAAGCTCCACAGTAGTATTAGGCGTAGTCCAATTGATACCAAGGATACAAAAGGACATGTTCCACAGATTTGTAGTTGTCTTGCAGTGTAAGAAAAGGTGCTTATTGGTTTCACCATCTTGACCACATAAGGTCTCTGCAAACCTCTTCGTTGTAATTTCTCATGGGTCAGGCAAGCCCTCCTTGCAACCAACCAAACAAAACAAGAGACCTTGAAAGGGACTCTTACTTTCCAAATGAGATTCCAGGGCCAAATCTCCATCAAGGTTGTTCTATGGTTGAGGTTCCAGTAAACAGACTTAACAGAGAAAGTTCCTTTGTTGTTCAATCTCCATTTTAGTCTGTCAGGATAAGCTGAAGTTCCTCCAAAGGAAGCTAAGAGTTGGAGCATATTGGTTAAGCTTTCAATTTCCCAATCATTGAGAGCTCTTCTGAAAATAAGATCCCACCCTTGAGGGCTCCAAACTTGACTGATTTGTGCTTGAGCTTGGAGGCTTATAGAGTATAAGAGGAAAGTCGATTGAAGGTTGTTATGGCCAATCCAGTGGTCTGCCCAAAAAGTAGTCTTTCTGCCATCACTAACTATGATATCTACATTAGCCCAGAATTCATTCCACTGGAACCTAATAGATCCATACACTAGTACCATAAGGGCCATTAACTTCTTTAGTAATCCCTTGATCTAGCATCCCATATTTCTGGGAAATGAATCTTTTCCATAAAGCATTGTCCTCTGAATTGAATCTCCGTAGACATTTCTGCAACAAACTTTTGTTGTGCAATCCCAAGTTCTTGATGCCCAGCCCACTCTCTTTCTTGTTCAAAATGATTGAGTCCCATTTGACCAGGTTGTTGCATCTCCTTTCATCATCACCTTTATTACCTTGCCAAAGAAAATCTCGTCTCAGTTTGTCAATCTTTTTCTCTACTCCTCTGGGAATTGGGAAGAGAGACATCATGTATGTAGGGAGGGCATCCAAGACAGAATTAATGAGTGTAACTCTTGCCACCCAAAGAGAGGTATTGGGTTTTCCACCTTGCCAGCTTCTTGCTAGATCTCTCCAAAACTTCATCCCAGATTTCTTTGGATTTGTTTTTGGCACCTAGAGGCATCCCTAGGTACTTAGTGGGGAGGGAGCCCACTTGACAACCTAGGTTCCATGCTAGATTCTGAAAATCATCGACTTGATTAATTGGATAGAGTAAACTTTTGCTCCAGTTGACATGAAGGCCAGACAAGGCTTCAAAAATGGTCAGGATTGCTCTGAGATGTCTGATCTGCTCCACTTCAGCATCACAAAAAACTAGTGAATCGTCTGCATATAGTAAATGAGTGATCTCCAGATGGTTGCTAATGGTGGACTGAGAGTCGAAGCGCCTTATCCAACTATTAGATTTAGCTGTCCTAACCATGTGATTAAGACCTTCCATAGCAATCAAAAATAAGAAAGGTGACAATGGGTCACCCTGTCTGAGACCCCTTTGAGATTGAAAGAAACCTGCTGGACAACCATTTATAAGAACAGTAACATCTGACACCAGAGATGCAAAATCTGATCCAGTTTATCCACTTGTGCCCAAAGCCCATGTCTTCCAGGATCTCTCGTTCTCCTTAATCTCATCCTTTTTCTTTTTGTTTTGTTACTCAGAGAGAGGGAGAGAGAGCGATGCGTGAGTTTTCTAAAATTCTTTTTTCTTTTGTTTTTCCTCTTCACTTAAGGGAGTGGGAGAGAGCAGAGTAGCTTTTGCTTCCTATAAGATGGGTTTTTTCCACATAACTTTTGGCTTGAATATAAAATGGGCGGAATATTTAGTACAAAAATATGCAGCAGGCCTAATGAGATAATAGTCATAATATGACCTACCTTTCACGGTGGAACGGGCCAATCTTACATTCCATGTCTGTGTGTGTATATGGAGTCATATATTATGAATAAAAAACTGAGGGCATAGATACTGAACGTGAAATGATAACTTGCATTTTTATTAAGAATCCCCTTTATCTGTGTCTGATATTCTGTTTGTATCCACATATCCTAGACAGAATTTAACGAGTCTGACACCTTGACACGGATCATATCACTCTATTTTAGAAGAGTCTGTGTAATATAGGTCTTCTGTGTTTTAAATTTTATTCCCAGGAGATGTGTTAATAATTTAACTTGCAGCTGCTTGAAGATTCTTTAGAAGAACGGTTAGAAAAGGCAGGAGGTTCAGTTCCTGACTCGGAAAAGCTTGACGGCGATCCTAAGGAAGGAGAAGTGGAAGAAAACAAGGTGTTGAATTTCTGTCAGTTCATTTCCCACTTGATTATATATTCATAAATATTTCCCACTTCAATTATTATTTTATCTTTCTATTTCATTAACGGTTTAAATTTTATTTGGTGGACATCCTTCCACCTTTACTTTTTTTGAAAAAGTGACATCCTTCCACATTTATTGTTTTTATTTTGCTCCTTTTTTCAGAAGAAGTCAGTTGAAGGTGGAAAACAAGGAGCATCTCTTAAAAAACTAAAGAAGGACAAAGTTGGGGTTGCAACAGGGAAATCTTCCCGTACAGAGGGCAGCACAGTGGCAACTGCACCACGTGTCAAACCGGAACTTGCTCTACCTGCTATGTATTCCTCAATCCTATTATCTTACTTACCAAAAGAAAAAAAGAGAGCCCTATAGTGTTTTTTCTCTCCTACTACATCCCCCTCCCCGGTCATAATTTTATTTGAATATTGTTATCATGATCTATTAGGAAACATTAATGAAACTGCTATATTAAGGAGTTGCATCAAAAGGAATATTATAAAGGATGAGGAGAATATGATTGAGCTGCAATCCTTTCTGTGGCATGTCATGCTCATAATATATTTCTTTATATGCATTCATAAACTCTTCAAATAACATGAAAAACATGGATGCCAGGGAACAGATAAGTAAAATGTTTTCTTGTACAGTTGTACCAACCACATTATTTTTCTTATCTTTGGGAGGGCGGAGCATGTTTTCATGAAATTAAATATATATTACACGATTTTTTGCTCTTGGTTCCTTCTTTAAATTTGTGACAGTATTGATCTTAAACATATGCTCCTTCATATTTCTAGGATCTTGAATCATTCTTAACTGAAAGAAAATATTTGTCACAGACCTTCAGAGGTAGAACATTCTATTCTGGAAGACTTGAGGAACCGTGTACAGTTGAGTAATGCTGCGTTGCCCTCTGTTAGCTTCTATACATTTGTTAATACACATAATGGGTAAGTTTCTTGACCTTGAATCAAACTTGTAGATGTGGAATATCTTTTTAGGAACATATCCTAATCTTAGTGAGTTTGTAAATGTGTATAGACTAAACTGTGCATCAATATCACATGATGGATCACTAGTGGCGGGTGGATTCTCAGACTCGTCTCTGAAGGTGCTTGTAGCTTCTGAATAGAGTTGAGATCTTGTTGTCACTAATTAAAGTATCTGTTGATCCTTGATCATCTTCTTATCTAACATGTTTCAGGTTTGGGACATGGCAAAACTTGGGCAACAAACTGGTCCATGTAAGCCCAATATGATAGTCCTCGACTCCTTTCCAATGTATTGCTATTTTCATGTTTCAAGATGTTTATTAGTCGATAGAGGTGGTACGGGTGCACTCAAGTCACAGTATAACTTGCAACCAGACAGAACAAATGTTTCTTTTCCGCTGCTTTTATTTCTTTGATAAGTAGATAAATTTAATTTCACTGGAAACTTCACTAGGGTTGTGAAGTTAGTTGCATCAGAGATTTACATAGCAGAAGCATGATAATTATGCAGGTTTCTCGACTGAACATAGAGATGCATCTCTACTTTCCTGACGGAAGTATTTCTTGAACTCCTTCCTTTTTCTTTTCCATTGAGGTAAATAATTTTAATAATAATGGAAAAATCTCCTGTATACCAGCAGTATACCAAAAAATAGAGAATCTACAAGATATATGATTCTCTATGAACAAGAACTTCATGAGTGCACAAAAACAAAACAACAAATGAGAGGCTAATCATCAAGTCCACATACTCGTTTCTTATCCCTTAAAAAGTCTTGACCCCCCTCCCCCCACACAGAGAAAAAGGAACGGTTGATGAACAGTGCTAGAACCAGCTTTTTTGCAGGGGGAAACTGATTCACCTACAAATGAGCATGTGCTTGGCTCAAGTGGTGGAAGACGATGCTATACATTATTTCAGGGCCATTCTGGACCTGTTTATTCTGCGTCCTTTAGTCCGTACGGGGATTTTCTTCTGTCTTCATCATCAGATTCAACAAGTATGATATCATATGACTCTCTATAGCCATTAGCTTGGCGTTGTTTTTATAATTTTGATATGCACACTCTATAACCATGTGACATTATTCATGACCTGTTTGACTAATTATTTCTATGCAGTTCGCTTATGGAGCACAAAGCTAAATGCTAATCTTGTTTGCTACAAAGGCCACAATTACCCAGTATGGGATGTTCAGGTGGGTGACTAGTTTTTCATTTATTAAGTTTGTTCTCTTTTGGCTGCAAATATGGTAATATATTTGCAATGTCTTGAAGATCAAGTAGCTCACCTAAAAGACTACTCTTTGTTTTATTGGTCGTCAAATGGAATACTGCCCAAGTTAATGGGTTTCTATGCATTGTTTCTGTATCATAATAGGATTCTTAGATGTTATGTGCCACTCTTTATACCATGTTTGCCAAATGGATGCTTGATATTGTTTTTATTAGGGGACCACTAACTGGGACAACACCCAAAAGCAGGGAAGCAAATGTACATATTTGTCATACTTCAAATGTCAGTACAAACTAGTCCTTTTTATATATTGGGGCTTATAAGAACTACTAACTGGCATCACAAGTTATTAGTTTGTCGTTGAAGATAAATGACAGTGAAGCCTTGTTCTAGTCTCAAAATGAAGTTTCATAGTGTTATTTTCATAGTGTTATAGCTACAACAACTAGTCTTGCAGCTTGAGCTAATTTTTTGCTTGATTACCATATGTTTCTACTTTATATAGTTGACGTATTTTCTTGTCTCTTGAGCATTTGATGCTTGCTCATGGTAACTGCAGATGAGAGTCCTCAAAACAGGCAAATAAATGTTTGGTTTTCACTTCACATCTTGAATGCAGTTTAGTCCAGTTGGACATTATTTTGCCAGTTCTTCACATGACCGCACTGCAAGGATCTGGTCTATTGACAGGATACAGCCTCTGCGAATAATGGCCGGACACTTATCAGATGTAGATGTGAGTACCTATTCTGTGCCCCACCCTTGGGAAACCATGTTTTAATCTGATCCATGTAGGCATCTGTATCAATCTATGTCTGGTATACTCCATCTGTATCAGCTACTGTATAAAATGGTATTTTATTCCCATTTTAAAAAAAAAAAAAAAATAGTAAAAGATGAAAGAGCATTTTAGTACGTTCTACACATCTTTAATTTAAGATCACAAGATTCAAAAGTCTTCTTTACTTTCTTAGACATCGTGCCAAGTCAACCAGTGTCATCAGAGGTGCATGATAGACATTAGCAATATTTTCATTTTGATTTTAAATATATTACAAATATTTAATGTATTTGAATTCCAAATAAGTTATCATGCTTTGCTAAATCACTCTGAAGTACTCTTTTCCCTTCTTCCCTGGTGGCGCCCACCATTGTTATACTAGAATAAGGAATGAAGGTTGATCCACGTATGTAAAGGGATTAAAACAACTTTTTTTTAAGCTCAAATGTACTACTCTTTTGCATCTTCTGGATGCTTTCAAAGAAACCTTTTTACTTAATAAAAAAACAAAAGGAATGGAGGTTGAATATTTTATCTGGAGGACACTTTATAAAATGCACTTACCGTACCATATCAGGGTTATTTAAATTCGGATTAAAAAATATATTTAGTTGAATGATATCATTCAAAGTTTGGAGCAAAGAATTTTACTAGTGATCGTTAAAGTGGTCAAATATAATAAAATACTGTTAGCATAGAACTGTGCGGTTGCACTGCATTGTTGGCAAAGAAGCATTTTAGTTACTTAGTTTGATTCCTCTAGTTTCCTTCCAATGGTCGTAAATTTAAGAGCATGTTGAATTCACTGTGCAGTGTGTGCAATGGCATGCAAACTGCAATTACATTGCAACTGGATCAAGTGACAAAACTGTACGCCTATGGGACGTCCAAAGTGGCGAGTGTGTCAGGATTTTCATTGGTCATAGGAGTATGATCCTATCATTGGCAATGTCTCCTGATGGTCGATATATGGCGTCAGGTGATGAAGATGGAACAGTCATGATGTGGGATCTCTCAAGTGGACGTTGTATTACTCCTTTGGTCGGTCACTCCTCCTGTGTGTGGTCACTTGCTTTTAGGTAGGGAGATAAATGAACTTGTCTACTTTTGGAGATGCACTAAAGTATGAAGCTCATTGAAAATAGTCTATATTTCAAGCTTATTTGTCTTATTTCAGTGGTGAAGGTTCACTTCTTGCATCTGGCTCTGCTGATTGCACTGTAAAATTATGGGATGTAACCACAAGCACAAAAGCGCCCCTGAAAGACGAGAAGTAAGTATTACTGAAGCAGACATATATTCCGGCATTTATTTTCTTTTAGATGGCTAATACCATGCTCCCTCTCTCAAACAGCAAATCTGGAAGTAACAATAGACTCCGGTCATTGAAGACCCTGCCTACAAAAGCTACCCCAGTCTATGCTTTGCGCGTAAGAATTATTATGATTGCTTCTTTCTGTGGTTTTATTATGGGATCCTCTAAAAGTTGCATGTTATACTCTGAGCAGTTTTCACGAAGAAATCTTCTATTTGCTGCTGGAGCTTTCTCGAAAAGTGCATGAATCTCTTGCTTGAAAGTTTCTTGACGTGAGATTACATCATGGTGGCCTGGCAAAATTTGGCATAGTCATCAATGGCAAGCTTTCCTTCTCTGACCTCGGTTCTAATAGAACTACTTCTGTTAGAGGAGCAACTCATAATTGGTGATAATACCTGCATCTCACTTACAATCTTGCGTCGCATGGTGTAATTTGGAGCGTGGGATTTGAGGGTGGACATCTTCTATTTTCTATGGTGGATGAACGTCAATTATGTAAACGCTATATGTATTTAAAATGCTAATGGTCCCGTCGCCCTTGTATCAAGAGATGGAATCTTGGAAACATGGGTTGAAATGTTATGCAATTATCACTGATCATAGTTTCCATCTGTAAAGCTCTTTTTTGGGGTAGAGTGGCCCAAGCATTGGTGGTCATCACCGTGGTTGTATACAGACCCTTTCCCAGTTTCTACTTTATGGATTATATGTGATTTTAGCTGAACTAGAAAGTGATTAGCAAGCATTAAAGCTATTGAACACTTGTTCGAAATTATCTCTTTCCAGGGATTTTAATCAACTTTACTGGTTACTTCTAATGTAAGAAGCAACAACGGATAATTCAGAGACTTGATCTATTTTCGGTTTAAGAAAAGATTACTTTCTAAATGGGTCAAGCATTATTGAATTTGATTTGAAAAATAGTAGTACTAATTAGTTAATTATAGCAACTTATAGTAAGCATAATCAGCGGTGGGTTGCCCAAAACTCCATTCTAGAATTTTCTTCTTTAATAATAACTGCTTTTTATTGAACGATCTGGCTTTTTTTTTTTTTTTTTTTTTTTTTTTTTTTTGTGAGGTGGGGTTGGGGCGGGGGGGGGGGTGTGGTTTACCATATCCTTTATGAAGCTCTACTTTGAGAGAAAAATATATAACTTTTTCTAAATTATGAAATTAATTCACTTTTTTCTAAATTATGAAATAAGTTGTATTTAGAATCTTTTTCGTAAGGTAATGTCAAATTTAACCGGTAAGTGCAAAGTGATTATTAATATTGCAATCAAATTATCTTATAAGTTTCTTTTTTTTCCTAAACTTCTATACTGCTTCACTCGACTCTGTATATTACTATGTTCACTTTTTCTACTTGTTTCTACTCTTACCAAACTTTTACGGAAAGATTCTAAATGGAGAACACTTGTTAGTATAATAGCCCTCTGAGTGATTTAAAATTTGTCTTTGTACCTTCTCAAAGAGTTCTACTCGTGTGCACACTTAGCGTGTTAATTGAAACTCAGCACAAGGTCCAAGAATTAAATTGTCATGTGACATCTTCGTAGGAGGACTTTATTAGCTTTGGTTTTCTCATTTTACATAATTTACACATCCAAGTGAGCTAAAATTGTTCTCTTTTTTCTTGATAACATAATTAACGACCCTAATGTCTGCAACCAATTAGTTCATAACCTTAAGAGAAACATCTCATTTGATTACCTTACGTTGTGAATGACAAATAAAGTTATAATAATCAAGTAAGAAACTGAAGGGAAGACTAGTTGAAGAACCCGACGAAAACTATATCTTCGATATTTGTTCTTTTGTACGTAAGAAAAAATTGTGTCTTTGATATCTGTTGGGCCTTCACTTTAGTACATTGACCGACCTTGTACCACTAACCACCAGAATAATCCCCCACCCCTAACGTTGATAGAACTTAAAATTATGTAACATGTCGTACAAGAGATATAAAGTAGGAGAAATGCTTTAGGGATTTTTTCACTTCATATCCGTCCACCAAAAAAATAGCCGGAAAATGTATATCTTTTGTATATTAATGTATATATCTTATATATATATATATATATATATATATATATATATATATATATATATATATATATATATATATATATATATATATATATATATATATATATATATATATATATATATATATATATATATATATATATATATATATATATATATATATAATATAATAGTATATATTTTTGGTATATCTGACTAGCGAATATAATCATTTTTGGCTCACCGGCCAAATATATAACTTACCGAAATGCTCATACTTTCTCCTTGTATGTGTTTCGTCAGTGCAGGTTTGATCTGTGTTTTTGGTTTGGTCTGTTGATGCTTAATGTTTACACCCCCACTTGCCTTCGATGTCTGCTTGAGGAGAGTATTTTCATGATAGGTGCTATTGCCAGAGAATATCGCTGGTCTAACAGAGTAGATGTGTTAGTTTATTTACGTGAACTCTCACTTGTACCATATGCAAGTCTAATCCCTTCTATATGAACTACTCCCTCTACCAATTTAAGTGACAGTTTCCTTTTTAATCAAGTCCAAAATATTATTACCCATCTGTATTTTGGAACAATCTGGCAGTAAAATTTACATTCTATCCTAATTAGATAGTTCATCCTTACATAAATACCTAAAATTTATTTTTAACCTACAAGTCCGAAAGCATATATTCATTAAACTCTTTATCCAATCAAAAAATTCACATAAATTGGAACAGGTAAGGCATGAATAAGTCGGAAGCCAATTTATGGATTAGCCACCTCCAAAATCCAGCAAGCAAACCGAGTACCATCTGATAAGGCATGAATTTGACTTCCAAACATATAGGTAGAGCCTGATTTGCCAGCTACAAGGACAAAAACTAGTAATTAATGATCTAACTTACACATCCATAAACTCCTCATCGACAGGACATCTTCTTCCTATGCTACAGAGTTATAAAAGTAATAGAAAGTGAACCCAACTAGAAACCAAAATGATAAATCTAACCAATTACATCTACCAATATGCTTTAAACTGACAAAACTACCCAGCGACCTAGTACAACCATAACTAAGAACCTAAGACAGTTGCAAGCTGCGCCTCTTCATTGTGCCAGATAGCAAATAGCATACAAGGCATAATAGACACCATGAGCCGCAACGGGTCCAAGAATGTGCCGTAGGCACTAAAAGCGAAGCTCCACTATCACAAGATGTGCAACAAATAATCAATTTTTTCCTCTAGCTCGCTTCTTTCCGCTCTTGGACTCATTTTCTCCTTCCTTCGATGCACTAGAGAATTTCTCTTTGCTGCTATCAGGGGTTTTTGCTGAGTTAATAGCTTTTTCCTTCGGGTGCCCACTTTCTTTAACCTTTGACGAACTAGATTTTAGCTTCTCCTTGCCATTGGCACTGGCCTTACCGCCACTTTGAGAAGTATTACTTTTGGACTTCATGACAGCTTTAACAGTTTCCTGCTTGGACTTGCTGGCAGTCGTTGATGGGGTATCTTGCCTGGACTTGGATTTGGGAGTACCACTACTAACATCTTTAGACCTGGCAGATGGCTTTTCAGTATCAACAGATTTACCAGTGCTCCTTTTAGGATGGACCCCAGACTTACTGCCGGGTGTGTCGTCAGTTCTCCCGCCAGATTTTGAGCTGCCATCTTTCATGTTGAGCTTACCCTTGGATTTCTGTCCAGATTTTTTTGTTGTCTCTTTTGACTTGCTGTAAAAAAGAGATCCACCATTGAAACTATTAGGCTTCCAAAACATCATGTTAATACGTCTCTCAAGCACATGGTTAAGGAGATTACACAACCTTTTGGACGAAGCCTCCATTTTTTTGTGCTTCGCTGATGGTTCAGCATTTCTAGGTTTTTTCTTCTTATGCCTGTCACAAATAATAGCCGTACTGTTATACTGTGCTTACTTTTTTTCTAGAAAAAAAGTCTTCAATCCTTTCTAAATTAACACAATGGATAGAATGAATGTCAGAAGAAAGAGAATGAATATATAGCGTTTTCAGAGAACATTATAATCCAGACATAATAACGTCGTCAAAATTAGTATGGTCTCAAGAAATTCCATGTAATAGAAAATCACTACCACTCATATCATTATACCTACCACTTGTTCTACAGTTACAAAAAAAGCAGAATATCTGAATACAGAACAAGGAAATCAAATATTTGCATAGAGCAGGCAAAACCAAACCATATATACTCTTAAGAGATCAAGAACTTGCATAGGGCGGGCAAAACCAAATCATATATACTCAGGTCAGAAGAACACAATTCAACACTAGAAAGTGCTTATAAAGATATCTATAGAGACTATCTTCCCTCTGTAACAAGAGACACACATTCGTTTAACATCACTAAAAAAAGCTCAGGGCATGACATCATTGGGATGAGACAGCTGTTCAGTGTATCTTTTTACTTAAGTCTGATGTAATACAAGCTTATCTGCTGCTAAATATGACTTGAAGTCGACAACCTTTAATGGATTTCCAAGTCCATCAACCAAGCAACTAAAAGGTTTTGGGAAAGAGAAAAGGAACACAAACTTCATTGCTGCTTCCATTGCATAGAATGATGCAAAAGTGGATTGTAAGCTAGCTTCGAGTTCCATACTAAAAAGCCTACTTGATTAGGAAACACATCATGTGTCACCGCAAAAATTAAAGCTATAAACTGAACAAAGATATCAAACCCTATTAGCATCATGGCTTCACCAAAATAGAACAATAAAACAGCAATAAGAATCTTTTATTGTTTCTTCAGTTAAGACATATTAGTAAGTAGCTATAGTGGTAATTTGACAGTTGGACAATTTTACATTAAAAAATGCAAAAGGGTTTCAGAATGGTACAAATTCAGATGCTTGGAAACCAAATAAGAATGAGGCGATAAATGGATATGCTTACCTGTCAGAAGCTGCATCAACACCTGCTACTTGCTCCTGTCAACACATATAAATGTATCAAATAAACAGAACCATAATAAAAGCAAAATATAGCCGGTAACTAACCTCTTCTGACATATTATCATCTCCAACAAGTTCCCACCGTTCCTTCTCGAGATTTAATACTTCCACCTCTCCATCAATGTAGTTAACCTAATAAGAAAAACAGTCAAAACATAGGAGCGGTAATACTAAAGGACAAATTCAATTTCATGCAGCAAAAAAAAAAAAAAAACTGCACTCACTGTGAACTTCTTCTTGGCGGAATCAAACTTGCTAACAATGCCTTCATAATATCTGTGACAACATACCAGTATTAGCAAAAATTCTAGTTCATATCTTAGAGGTATCCTTTACTTGCTTTCTCATTTCCCAAGACGCGTAACTATGCTTAGCACCCATATTAAAGTTGAAATAGGAATATCATTCCAACAATATAACATATACTAATGCAGATAAAAATCTCCCAACTAATATAGAGCTGGTGAACTTACTCAGATATGGTGAACTCAATATGACAGTAATTCCAAACTATAGGTCAGCTCTGAGGAAGGGGATAACATGATGGACAGGAAAAAAAAAAATGTTCCGCAGCATAATATAAGTAAGACGAACACTTACGCATCATCCAATGGCCACAAAACTTTGATTTTTTTACCAACCAGGTTCTCATCATATCGCGTAGTCTCTGTTACCTGACAAGTAATAGCAGTATAGTGGCACTGTGTTGTTAGGTATTTATCTCCCGGGCAAACCACTGATTAATCACACAGGAGTACTCTACAAAGCTAAATGGATTTAATCAAACTAGAACAGTTCATCAAGGTAAAACATGAGTTAACATACTTCCTCAGTGCATTTAAATATAGACATGCAATCAAAAATGAGTGGCTAAGAATGTCAGTAACACAGAAGAGGAACAGAAGGGGAAAGAAGGCAGTAATGCCCTGTCGTAAGGAGGGGAAAAAAGAGTAAAAGGCTTTCGAATTCGGAAGCATTTGCATTTGCATTAGTTTTTTCAAATACCGATGTTAGTTTTTGGGACAAGCAGCTGCTCTGAAAAACAGACAAAATCTATCTTTAGGTATTCAAATTAATTGTTCTGTTTTCATAAATAAAAAGAATTGCAATAACACAGGTATACTAGCACTTAGCATGTTGTAACAGATGGTAAATATCAACCTTCATAAAAAACAAATTGTAATTTGATACCCTACTTGCTACAACCACTATTCACTTTTATTAAAAGAAAAAGTTGGAAGAACCGCATGACCAAAAGACAATTTTGATTGTCAAAATAGAGCAAGCATAGCACAGAACATTAGTATACTAGACACCCACAGAATAAAAAAGGGTAAAACAAGATCAATGATTTAAAATGCTTACCTTGTCCTTGCCTGAAGAACGCTTACTCTTTGCACTTGTCATGGGTGTTTCCTCCTCATCACTTTCATGTTTAGCAGAGTTATCGGGAGACTCTGGTTTAGGCACTCTCTCCTGCACAATAAAATGACAACTGATGAGACCGGCATGGAGGCCTTTGGTAAGTCCAACCCGGAAATAATGTCTAACGGGCTCAGTTGTAAGAGCATAGCATATCGTAATAGTATCTAGAATAAAAATGTGCATTATAAATGAAACCAATAATGTAAATTGCTTACCCTGCCCTTGACTGAAGAACGCTTTCTCTTTGCACTTGTCAGGGGTGTTTCCTCCTCATCACTTTCATGTTTAGCAGAGTTATCGGGAGACACTGGTGTAGGCACACTCTCCTGCACAATGAAATGGAAACAGATGAGACAGGTATGGAGGGTCTTGGTAGGACAAAGAGCATGCCATATCACAAAAGTATCTAGAATAAAATGTGCATTATACATGAAACCAATAATGTGAATTGCTTACCCTGCCCTTGCCTGAAGAAGAACGCTTTCTCTTTGCACTTGCCATGGGTGTTTCCTCCTCATCACTTTCATGTTTAGCAGAGTTATCAGGAGACACTGGTGGAGGCACTCTCTCCTGCACAACAAAATGTAAACAGATGAGACAGGCATGGAGGGTCTTGATAAGTCCAACACGGAAATAATGTCCAACAGCCTCACAGTTGTAAGAATTGCACAAACAGGACAAAGAGCATGGCATATCACAATAGTATCTAGAATAAAATGTGCATTATACATTAAACCAATAATGTGAATTGCTTACCCTGCCCTTGCCTGAAGAAGAACGTTTTCTTTTAGCAGTCGCCCTGGGAATTTCCTCTTCATTAACATCATCATCATGTTTAGCAGAGTGATCAGGAGACTCTTGTGAAGGCACTATCTCCTGCACAGCAAAATTTACAACTGATAAGATGCACATGGATAGATAATATTGGTAAGTCTAACAGGGAGATAAAGTTACACTGAAAGGAGATAAATTACTCGAACGTCATATTAACTAAAGGATTTGAGGAGGTTTTTACCACACTAGCTTTTCCATGTCCACGCTTTTTGCCATCTTCTTTATTTCTCGCAGATGGACCAACACGACTCTTATTCTTGGTATCAATCTTCTTCCCCGATTGCTTCTGCTTTTTAGTCTCTGCATCACCGGTTGATCCACCTTTCTCCTTGCGACAAGGCTCTAAAGGAGTTTTCTTCAAAGGTCGTCTCTCCTGCTTAACTTCCAAGTCACTTGTAGCTTCAGATTCCTCCTCCTTAGACACACACTCTTCTTGATTTAAGCTGTCCTCCTTTGCCCGACCAACCTTCTTTGGTGCACTCTCATCAGGACCTGGGGATGAAGTTGCAACATTCACAGCTTCCACCTCAGATTCTTTGGGTGCAGAGTGTTGAAGAGTAGTTTCTGGTTCCTTCTCCAAAGAGTTAGACTGCTCAACCGCTGGATCTTCAGAAGCCGAACTTTGATCATCTTTGTCTCCATCATTCTGATGATCTTGAAGCTTCTCAGCTTCTTTTTCACTGTCGTCAGGAGCTTGGTGAGAAGATTCTGCAGAGTTTATTGAAGAGTTTGTCTTCCTTCCTTTTTTGTTAGCAGTTTGTTCTGACTTGGGCTCTGACTTCGTAGATTTTTCAACCCTTGAATCATCAGATTCAGATTTGGATGGTATCTTTGAAGCACCATGCAGATCCGCCCCATCATTATCTCCAGCCTTCATCAACGATTGTGTTTCAGCAGCCGATCCCACATTCTCCAGACCAACACCATTACTTGTGATTGATTTGGGAGATCTATTAACAGCAGGGTCAATATCTTCCGAACATGCCTCCTCCCTTGCGCTCTCAGCCATCTGTTCAAACAAGAAAAGTTTCCAACTAGATACCTTTAACTGATAGCCAGCCAAAGACGTTTGCACACCATAAACATACTGTCACATGTTCAACCCTACACCATCCAGTAAGATACTAAAGATGTTGCTGGCTCTTAAAGGTGACGTTCACTGATTTACCAACACAAAGAAACTGACCAATTTGGAAAATACTTGATTGAAGATGAAAATATGAGTATTTGATATTGAAGTTCAAAGATAATTTTAAATTTTGTTTGGACATGAATTTCACTTGTGGAGGAAATTGAATTTTTGTAACAGAACCATTTACTTCAAATACTCAAACAAGCTATTCAGGTTCAAACTCTATATTTTAAGTGAAGTTGAAATGGTGGACAAAATTGTAACACAAACATTTATTTGCAAATAATATTTCATTATTTGCAAATGTTATCTATGTCCAAACGAAAATGATCTATCTAAACCACATGCCTGGCCTGCTTCATCTGAAGATGCTGTAGCGACTTTGCCCCCACCAACCTGAATGTGATAAGGGTTTAGAGGCAACATAAAGTTGAGATGCTCTAGGAAAATAACTAAAGAAAATTATCCGAAGTCTCACACCTGAGTTGCCTGACCAGCTTCTAGAAGTTCAGCCAACTTGCTCTCGGTGACCTTGACACACATCAATACATACCATCAATATCAGATCTCTAAGAAACGGGTATGAGATTAATTTACATTGTTAGCAGTTATAAATAGCATCAGACCTTCAAGCAGTTCTCAAGCCAAAAAAATTACCAACAATATTAGGCCAGAACCAATAACATTGGAAAAACAGAAAAAAATAATTGCTTCAATTCCTGATGTGTGACAGGTGGACATGGGAAGGACAACGAAGTTGATTTTTCTTTTGACAAACATATACAATTTGAAGTAGATATAGAACCAAATGTTCTATCACTGTAAGAAATGAAATGATCACATTCAATATGACTGCAAGGGAAAAGTGGGACATGCTTTGCAGCCCTGCCTATCACCAAAAGCCATGAATAAGTAACTATCCTTCTCAATGCAAATAAACTAGATATTAACTATCCCTCTCAACGCAAAATAGCAAGATATCTTCCCAACAAAACAGCAGAACTTCAGCAGTTACCGAGTCAGGCCTCTTTTTTTAAAGAGATATCGAGATGTATGCTCTTCCAACAAGGCACTCTACACGCATGCACAAATATGTGTAATAAAAAAAAAAGGCTCTTTTTTTATTATTATGGTTTACACACGCCAAATATGCATTTAAAAGGAGAAAAAGTCTGCTGTATAATCTCACTGGCCAAAAATAAAGGAAGTAACTCATGCTCAAAACACTTTTTTGCTCTTTTTTAAAGTCCGTGCAGCCATTAAATCTCTAATTCAATTACAAAATTGGATACGTTGACAAATTGAAGCAGAGCGCAAGGGAAGTAGCATAAGTAATCTTTGGAAAACAAACTGACATACCTATGTGACCCTTTGTACACACACACACACAGAGAAGGAACAAAGAAAAAGCACATCAGGCTTTCAACAGGGACAGGAGAGAGACCTTTTGAACTTGGTGAATATCCACATAGCATCGCCACTATCAGGCCAGTAGATATTAAATGAACGCACAATTTAAACACGAGATATCTTAAGACTCCCTAGATTATGCAGGAACATGTAAAACATGTGAAGTTAGACTTAATGTTTATCTACATGACGACAGTCCAGCAGCAAAAGTTCAGACACAGAATAAGTTAGAAGTAAAAGTTCACTAACCAATTGGTCCTTAGGAGCACTATCATTGATACCATCAACAGTTGGAAGAGTCCCTTCCAACACTGAAGTAACAATTTTATTGTACTCATTTAAAGAGATTTGCAATGATTCTACTGCTTGCGGCAAGTAAGGCCTAAGCTTCGCTGCACAGTTTGCAAAAACCGTCTCTCCCAACCTTTTAGCAATTGGCGCAACCTCCTGAAACAAAACTATTAATATTTAGATCTATAACAAGACTAGTGAGACCTAAGAGGTATAAAATATATATAAAAACAATAACATCATCTCTTCAACCGCAACATACCTCATTGTCCTTCTTAACACTAGCCAATAGAGGGGTGAGCAATTCCAAGGATATTTCTTCACTTTCTTCCAGCACAAGAGTCATTATTGTTGCCATGGATGAGAAAATATTCTCAGAGTGATCCTCTCTGAAAGTGGAAGTCAACGAATGAATTGTCTATTCAATTTACTACACTACTATAAGCTTAATACATTCATTAGGAATTAGCATACAGGAAAATAAGAAAAATGAAGTGCCTTGCATGTGGGAGAGAATGGAGGCCACAGGATTATCAATATCATCCAGTTAAACCAGTGAAGCAAATAATTCATTACTAAGTTTACAACCATTCCAAAAGCAATACTCTCTCTAAGCTGTAACTTCGAGCACTAGGTCGATACGGCTATGAGGGTATTGGCAGAGGGGTTATTTTTCATAAGCTTATGTAAACTGTTGAAAGAAAACTCATGCCATCCATCCGGGTTATAAAGATCTTTCAGATGCAAGACCTACCAACTTGCAATCTTTTTTATGTATAGTTACCAAGAGTGTGTTAACAAACTATCTTCTGGAGGAAAAGAAAAACGTGTTAAGACTAATTGTTGTTTCCACAAGTTCATTCTACTTCCATAAGAAAACCAAAAGTACCCACAAAGACAACTTTTACCCATTTGTTGGCGAACCACCAGTTAAATATCTTCAAAGAACTAAGTGATGATTCTGACATGTCAGTGATCACTAAGAAAATATCTTCAAACAACTAGTGGTAAATGCAATGTCACTCCTAAAAGTAGATCAAATTGGATATTGATAATCAAAACAAGTAACCAGCAGATTTCCTCATTTCTGCTCACTAACCATCACATTAATCCAACTAAAACCCCAGTACAGGCACCCAAGTGATGAATCCTATTAACACTGCAAGAAATCTAAAAGGATAAAAATAGAAGAAAACGCTACATGAGGGGTCAAAATGTCAGATATTTGTTTTGAGAATGGTATCAGTACATTCATCCATGTTTACAGTTTCAAAAATTTGCAAAACCCTGTTCATCTTAGAAGGATTCAAGAAAGTCTGGTAAAGTTTCAGCTCATAATTTCAGATATAATGTCAATTCCATGCAAATTCAAGAACTTGTAACTGTCTTGTTAATTATGCTTGACGTGCTTGGTTAGAATACTTCTTAACTAGAATCTCCACTTAAAAATATAAACAAACATGTAAAGCTCAAAATCCCATAAATCCAAAATCACATGTTACGACGGAATGTGAGGCATTATAACTTCAGATATATTCTCTAAAACCATGTTAAGTCCAAGAATATTCAGGTTGTACTTTATCAAAAAGAAAAATTCAAGTTTGGAATTAGAATATCCGCTAATCAAGAAACACGCCATACCAGAAATCTATAATCAAACATTATACAAACAAAATACTGTTGAAAAAGCAAGATTCATGTTAATACCTTATAGCTTTTAGAAAGTGCTGAAACATCTCAGTAATGAGTCTATCACATTCTAGATCCAGCATGACAACACATGACCTGACCTTGGCCACTGTCTCAAGGATCAACACCCTCTTATTAAATGATCTGCTGGACTGGTCATTTATATTCTCAAAGGATGATACAATTAATTGAAAGATATCCTGTATCAACCAAATGAAATGTTATTTAAGGGCTGTAAAAAGGAAGAAAAAGAGAAAGCTAACTTCTCATACCTTCATTTTGTCATCATCATAAGGAGCGTCTGGTGCAGTAATTCTAGTTATCTCACTTATACAAGAAGCAACTGCGACCTTCACATCAAGATCAGAATGCCTCAAGAGGTCATTTGCAACCAATGCCTTCATCAACGGAGAAAGTGCATCATGCATTGATTTCGCCGGTGATTGCTCCACTTTTGACAGGGAAGACTCTACTTGCTTAAAGCAGAAATAAACCAAAAGTATATTAAGATTAAGCAAGAACAAAGGTGGTGCATGAATTTCAGCTAATGAAATTACATACAATATTTGCAAAACTAATTGAGAACACAAAAACTGCCTAGACTAACGGTGATAATTTCTATTTTGCTTTAACAAAATTATCCATTGATAGATGTCCACCATTTAAGATGCTAGACCAGCATCATGAAGGAATTACCTGCCTGCTCTCCTTCTCTTTCTCTGTTTACAAGGCCTTACTAGCAGATTGCTGGTAAAATAAAGCTCAAGAGATGAGGATGAATGGACATCTGAGACGTATCAGGGATATCCACTCTCTTATTGATCTTTGTGCTTTTTGAGGACACCAAGCAACAAGATCTCTTTTCCAATAGATAGTAGTTGTCACAGAAATTGATGAAGATGACAATAAAACTAAGATCTTTTTTGGTTCTTTTTGAACAGAACAAGTTTTATAATTAAAAAATAAAATTGAACAGGTAGTTTTACAAAACTTTTTTAACAATGTAAGAAATATCTTAAGGACGTAATCTGCCATTTCATAAAGCTCCCATATGTATCACCAGAATGTTGGATCTGCATCTGCAAGTTATCCAGGCTATTCCACAGGAAACTCATGGTTCCAAAATTTGAAACAGGTAATGTTTATCATTCTGTAACCAGGAACATGAAGTTGCACTATCCTATTTCCTCTAAAACTAAGATGACAAGTGATTTATGAAATTGTTAAACGCAAAATGCATATAAATCTTCACTAGGGATCGTCACCCAAGGAAAGGAAGCTTATTCCATTACCGTTTCTCAGTTAAGAGGGGTTATAATCAAGAAACCATTTGCATATGAAAATCATCACTTTACCTACCTAAACTATCACCTATCATAACTCAACTACCCGTTGCTTCATTTACCTACCTAAACTATCACTCCTTTTGTGTTAACACACACCTTGATGCTGATCTGGGCCAAGTGGCGGATATAGAGTAAGAATTGGAATATAGTTAAGACATCTTCTACATCACAAGAAAGAGAAACTCTTCACCAAAATTACTTGGAGAAGACATTTTAGGCAGTTTGAAGTATCCAAAAACTGGTAAGAAATAGTTAAGATACCAATTTTACCCTCAATAGAAAAATCCAAGGAAATACTAGCTCCGTCTCAATTTAAGTGTCTTACTTTCCTTTTTGCTCCATCCTAAAAAAAGTGTTTCTTTCTATATTCAATAAGTTGACAATTCAAACATCATACATGGGATCAAATGACGTTTTTGTACATTACACCTCAGGATTTTCTTGCGCGCACCTCAACTAATTCCATTGGATACCAGCCACCTCCTCTATCCAGGAAGGCTAGAACAAACGGGGAGAAATCACCTACTATTTTTTGTGTCTGCTAGGAATTGAACCTGAGACCTCATGCAGCGCAGAGCTACGTCCTAGTAAGGGTGTTCAAGCGAACACCCTTCGCAGGAAAATTATATTGTGTATATAGGTAAATATTACTCATATGATTAGATATAACGTTTTGAACACTCTTGAAACATTTGGACAGGTACATCAGCGGTGTAGGGTGTTCACACGTAGCAGCTGGGCGCAGAGGTTCGATTCCAAGTTGTTGCACACGCGCCTGCTATTTATTAACATTTGTAACATTTTTAAAGAGCAGCACTACCTCACCTTTCCTATTTTATTGCTCATTGCTCATTAAGAAGACTAATAATATTAGAATCATGAGATTGAAAAAGGAATAAATTGATCCCTTAATATAAGGATAATTAATTGCTTTCTACATCTATTATATATTACACGTAAGCAATTTTGTGCTATAATAGTTAATAAATCTGTTATTTTGAAATAATTCAAAGGTAATATTACTTACTAAAATAATCCTTAATTAAAGACCTACAATGTAAAAATCTCTGAAGAAAAAATAAACGTATCAGTAGCCAATTGGATTCCCAACCAATTTGTCTTTTGACTTTTTTTTTAATTAAAACTTTTAAATAAAACTTAAAAGTATTTGTTTAATTGAACATTAAGAAGCAAAACCTAAAAGCTCTCGATTAACTATGCCAAAATCTAAAGCAAAAGGCTCCACAAAGAAATTAAAAATATAAAAACCTGATTCTGCTCTCCATTCTTCGTATCCTGATGCTACCGTTGTCGTCGTCAGAGACCGGTGAAAGTTTTGAAGCCTAAAAGTGGTTTCATTCTAGGCTGAATTCACTTGTTGCTTTCTCTTATTTTTTTGGCTATGTCCATTCACTTAGTATTAATTTAAACCAATGTTATCAAAGGCGAAAAGCGCAAAAAAATTCTAAAGTCGGCTGGGGCTTTAAGTGCAAAACGCAAATAAAGTGCGGGCTTTAATAATAAGCATGAATAACAAAAATATATGGACAAATAAATTGTAAAAACATTACGAAAAAGTGATATATCAATTATCTAGCCACCTCTTCAAGAGAGGCTCATTGGCAAGGAAAAGTATGTCTTAGAGCCTTGATGATGACACTGAAGCGCACATAAAGCGAGGCGAAGCACTCAACATGTTTTGAGCCTCATTTAGGGCTTAAGTTTGACATCACTGATTTAAACATGAACTCATTAAAGCTAAATATTACGCAGTTTGATTTTAAAAAATTTTGGTGCATCCATTCATTAAAAATATCAATTACTAATATTGTGTAGTTTGGTTTTAAAGTTTTCATGCACCCATTAGCAAAATTGCTTATCAAATGCTTGAACACCCTTCGTGAAATTCCTGGCTCAGCCACCGACTTCGGGGTGCTCAGCACACTTCATTGACCCCTAGGCCACACTTTTAGGACCATACGTGGCAAGTTTAAAACTAAAATTCAAATGATGTTTTCGTACATTACACACATCTTTACTTTTTAAATAACCGTGGTTTCCTTACATGCGTGCGCGCACCTAGACTAATTACACATGATACCTGCCACCTCCCACCAACAACAGGTACCAAGTAACTCTCTCCACCAAGGTTACAACGGATGGGAAGAAATCACCTAGTGTTTTGTCTCTGGTGGGAATTGAACCTGAGACCTCATGGTACACAACCCAGCTCATTGAACCCTAGGCCACACTTTTAGGACCACAAGATTGATACGTTCCCCTATTTTTCCTAAATTTTGTGTCAAGTCAAACTAAGACACGACACGACGGAGAGAGTACCATTAAGGGCAATATACCTAGATATATACCAAATAGGCACAAAAAGACAATGATACATAAAAAATAAAAATAAAACAGAAGCATAGGAAAAAAAGGGCTTACGTCAAGCAAAGGGAGGAGTTCATCAAGTGAAGAAGGAGGTTGAAGAAGCTTATTCCCAGCTTCCGATATCTGTTCTTCAAGCTCCTTATCTGAATGCTGCGACATCGTTTTCCAAGATCTTCTACTAAAAAATCTACAGATTTATAACATCAATCAAACCCTAGAGAGAGAAAAAAAATACACAAACCGAAACCCTAGAAATAGCGTTTATCAATTCCTTCGAAACCCTAGAATTTGTGAAACAAATAAGATAAAAATGGATCTTGTGATGAAACCCTAGAACAACGAGTGATTTTGTTTTGTTATTGAGTAGAAACAAAGAGGGCTTTCTTTTTGTTTTTTTGTTTTTTTTTTTTTGAGAGAGATAAATGGTGTAAATTTGAAGAGTTGGAATTTATGGAGGGCTTTCGTTGTTGGATTGGAAAATAAAAAGGAGAGGAGAATCCCGCTAAGCCTCGGAATCATGGAGAGTTGTTGAATTTGAGTTTAGTTTGGATTTTCGAGTCCGCCAATTGGATTTTTCTGACACGTGGCACTTTCTTTTTTTGGCTGTTTATTTATTTATTTTCCATTTTTGAAATGTCCAAGTAAACAACATACCCAGTATAATATCATCAGATGGGTTTTGGGTAGGTTGAGTGTAGCAGACCTTACATCTACCTTGTGACGAGTAGAGAGGATGTTTACGAGAGACTCCCAGCTCAAGGAGAGATGAAAAGCATCAATAGATATAAACAGTGATAACAGCACGATAATAAGATAACTGGGTGAAAGAAACAATCAGATAGTACTAGGGTTCTAAGAATAAGAAAACGTGAAAAAAATATTAATACTCCTAGTATAGGAAAAAATCTGTATGCAATCCACTAACCATCTATCCTGATACTCGATCTCTATACCCTGCTATCCAAGTAACTTATGTTACTTTATTTATTTTTATTGAAGTTTGAAATATAAAGTAAACGAATTAGAATTATTAAAACTTGTAAAATTATAAACTATTATTAAAACTACTGCAATAAATATTTGGGAGTTAGGTATTTAATTTTGAAATATGAGAGGTGCATTCATAACTAAATAAGTATAAGAAGTCAAATTATTTTAAAATAGATATCAATTACTAATAATAATACTTTTACATGTAATATATCCCATAAAAATCGATTGCTTAAATATTGTATAAATAAGATTTCATCGAATAGCCATAAGATTAAAAATTTTGATTTAAAAATATATTGTAAATGCCAGACGATGTATTCTAATTTTAAAATATGAAAATTGCACCTGCATAAGCTGAATTGCAAATCTTCCTGGAACCTCCTCTTTTTGTTAAGAATCTTGTAGATGCAGATCGAAAGCAAAATGAGGTTTCGACAAATTCGGGGTAACCCGAAAGTTGTAAACCGTAAGTTTTTAGGTTTAGCTTTGTGGACACACTCACGGTCCAAAATATAGCAGTGCCATGCATTGCTCTCATGCACTATGATGATGTTTTTATTTTAATTTAAATCCAATTCTTCATTACCAAAACAATAATATTATAACGATGTATAGCGTAATTTACTTTATATTTAAATGGTCGGAAAGCAAAATTAGAATTCGTTAAATTCTGGATAACCCTAAAGTTATAAACCCAAACGTTTTTAGGTTAGCCAACCTTATATGTGCCTGGTTTGGGCAATGTGGGCAAGGAAGACGTAGTGTATCAAACATTTATTCATTTTGTTAAATAATGATAGTAACCTAACTCTTGGAGAAAAATTGTTGGCTTCCACTTGAACTTGCAATGTCTCTACTTTATTTTCATTTACCATTTCATATCCTTTCCTGTTTCACACAATTCTCTAATATATTTATTTTGATTTTGCAATATCCTTATTGGAAGTTGCAACAGTTGCATAGTGTCTCTTCGTAGGCATAGTATCTCTTCGAACGCATCTATTGGTAGGGGTTTTAATTTTCCTCAAGTTTGGTGTTTCTTCATAATTTATTTTAATTTTGCATCTCTTTGTAGAGTTTCTTTTTTTCTTAGAAAAATAAATAAGGGATAAGTTAATTATAAGGGTATTTTAATAATTTACTTTTTGGCTTAATGACTTCCCACTTTAATATAATATAGATTTAAATGCAAATCTTCATTACCAAAAAATATAATATTATAGTGATGTTTAGCGTAATTTACTTTATATTTAAATGAGAATTGTAAATTTAATGTGTATGAACTTTAGACAAGCACAATCTCATCTTATTAGATGGTTAGATTATAGTGAAAACTAATTCTTGTAGTTTGTATATTCAAGAAATTATGTGTATTCAAAAGACAGTGATATTAAAATGCCACATAATGATGTGTATGTAAATATGATCTCCATATTTACTTGAATTAAGACATTAACATGCTTGTGGTAATGTTTTTGTGGCTTTACTCATTTTTTGAAGTAACTTCTGACAGCTACAAACAGAAAGTATAGTTGTTTTCCTTATGTAGTCAGATTAGCCATTTTCATAGTATGTCGATGATGGATTAATGAGATTGTTTTAGCGCATAGGGTTCCGCTTAAAGTTTTGATCTTTTATTCAAGCTCTGCTATGCGTAAATTGCCCGAAAGCAAAATTAGATTTCGTCAAATTATGGGCAACCCAAAAGTTGTAAACCCTAACATTTTTAGGTTTAGTTTTGTGGACACACTCACCGTCCAAAATAATAGCAGTGTCATGCTTCTATGTACTATGATGATGTTTTTATTTAGCTAGTTTTTGGCACGTGCATTGCACGTGTACATCGAATCATATAATTTGTGGACGATGGATTAATGAATGATTGCTTTAGCACATAGGGTTCCGCTCAAAGTTTTGACCTTTTCTTCAAGCTTTGCTATGCGAAAATGGCTGGAAAGCAAAATTAGATTTCGTCAAATTATGGGTAACCCTAAAGTTGTAAACCCTAACATTTATAGGTTTAGTTTTGTGGACACACTCACCGTCCAAAATAATAGCAGTGTCATGCTCCAATGTAGTATGATGATGTTTTATTTTAACTGGTTTCTCTGCACGTGCATTGCGCGTGTATATCGAGTCATATAATTTGTTCAATATTTTTCAGTATCCCTTTCAATAAGGGTAATACATTTTTTACTTTCTCCATAGAGCATAGAATCAACATAGATAATGTTTCCAGTAGTTAACAGTATAGATAATCCTGCTAATATAGTTGAGAACTAACTCGTCATCCAACAGCGCTTCCATAAACTAACTGCTTCATTCTTAATCGATTAACTCGATCTTGAATAAGATAGGGTATTAAGGTCTTTTATATTTAAGTGACTAAGTTTAGTATCACTTCTCAATGTAGTAAAAACTATTAAATAAATAATTTTCACTATTTCTTTTAATCGACCTTAATACCAAAAATGATATATTAACTTGTCCAAGATTCTTTATTTCGAATGTAAAAGATAGAAAGCTCTTCGCTTATATATTATGATTTTTGTATCCTGGTTACAATCAACATATCATCAATTTATCTATAAAATACTCACATATTGACTAAGAGTTTTGTGAGAAGAAATTCAAAAATTTAATAAATCATATATCTCAATTAGTTCTTTAAATTATGTTAGATACTAAGTTTAAGAATTGAGTTTAATTAATAATTAAGCCAAACACTCCTACACTTAGAATATTTCAATTGTCTTTCAACTTGAAAGCAACTTTTCACATAATCTTTTGCATGCTAACCATGATATATCTCAATTAATGAATTTTAAATAGCAATGGAATAACGCAGTTGTTATAACATTAACTAAAGTTATTGCTAAACATAACATACATGCATTTTACAATGATCAAAAAGTGAATCATTTACCTTGTTATTTATGAAAATAGATTTAACCAAAATAATGTACAGATAAAATTCATCAATAAATTGTAAAATAGAATTAAGAAAAAAGAAACTCTACTTTCTTCTTAATTTTTTGTGGTGTTCTGTCTTTACTACTTATATTCATATATTCAAATCCAGAGGGAGTAGATCTAATATTAGAAATCTGCAATATTGATCACATAGTGAAAGTTAAAAGAAAGAACCTCCCATATTTTGTATTGGAACCGGCAATCTTAAACTTGCGAAAATGATAATCACAAATCACAATAGCCAATCTTATATGTGCCAGATTTGGCCAGTGTGCACAAGAAAGACGTGGTGAATCAAATATTTCGAAATCCTTCAAACTGTTGTCCATTTATTTAAATAATGATAGTAACCCAACTTTTGGAGAAAAATTCTTAGCTTCCCATTGAACTTGCAATGTCCCTACATTATTTTAATTTACCCGTTTCGCATCCTTTCCTATTTCACACAAGTCTCTAATATATTTATTTTGGTTTTCCTTATTGAAAGTTGCAACAGGTGCATAGTGTCTATTCGTAACATTTGCATAGTATCTCTTCTTTGTACTCACATAGGGTTCCGTTTAAAGTTTTGATCTTTTCTCCAAGCTCTGCTATGCAAAAATGGCCAGAAAGTAAAATTAGATTTCGTTAAATTCTGGGTAACCCTAAAGTTGTAATCCCCAACGTATTTAGGTTTTTTTTTAGTGGACACACTTACCATTCAAAATAATAGCAGTGTCATGCAGTCCTCCCATGTACTATGATGATGTGTTTATTTTAACTAGTTATCTGCACGAGCATTGCACGTGTATATCAAGTAATATAATTTGTTCAATATTTTCCAGTATCACATTCAACATGGGTATTACATTTTTTACTCTCTCTATAGAGCATAGAATCAAACATAGATAATGTTTTCAAAAGTTAACAATATAGATAATCCTGTTAATAGAGGACTAACTCGTCATCCAACAGCGCTTCCATAAACTAACTGCTTCATTCTTAATTATTTAACTCAATCTTGAATAAGATAGGGTATTAAGGTATTTTATATTTAAGTGACTAAGTTTAGTATCACTTCTCAATGTAATTAAAACGATTAAATAAATAATTTCACTATTTCTTTTAATCAACCTTAATACCAATAAGATATATTAACTTGTCCCAATTCTTTATTTCAAATGTAAAAGATAGAAAACTCTTCGCTTATATATTACGATTTTGTATCCTGCTTGCAATCAACATGTCATCAATTTATCTGTAAAATACTCACATCTTGACTCGGAGTTTTGTGAGAAGAAATTAAAAAATTTAATAAATTTTATATCTCAATTAGTTCTTTAAATTATGTTAGATAATAAGTTTAAAAATTTAATTTAATTAATAATTAAGCCAAAGACTCCTAAACTTTGAATATTTCAACAGTCTCTCAACTTGAAAGTAAATTTTCACATAATCTTATGCATGCAACCATGATATATCTCAATTAATGGTTTTCAAAATAGCAATGGAATAGCACAGTTGTTATAACATTAACTAAAGTTATTGCTAAACATAACCTACACGCATTTCATGATCATGAAAAAGTGAATCATTTGCCTTGTTATTTATGAAAATAGATTTAACCAAAAAAATGTATAGATAAAATTCAACAATACATTGTAAAGTAGAATTAAGAAAAAAAAAAGATTTTTATTACTTTCTTCTTAATTTTTCGTGGTGTTTTGTCTTTACTTATATTCATATATCAAATCTAGAGGGAGAACACATCTAATATTCGAAATCTGCACTATTGATCACATGGAGAAAGTTAAAAGAAGTAAGACTTGGAACAGACAATCTTAAAATTTGCGAAAATGATACTCACAGTAGCCAACCTTACATGTGCTTGATTTGGGCAATGTGGACAAAGAAGAAGTAGTGAATTAAACATTTTGAAATCCTTCACGTTGTTATTTATTTTGTTGAATAATGATACAACCCTTGGAGAAAAATTAATAGCTTCGACTTGAAATTGAATTGTCTCTACTTTATTTCCATTAATCCATTTCGTATCCTTTCCTATTTCACACAATATATTATGCAATATTCCTTATTGGAAGTTGCAACATGTGCACATTGTCTCTTACTAACAGGTGCACAGTGTCTCTTCGTACACATCTGTTGGCAGGGGTTTTAATTTTGCATCTCCTTATAGAGTTTTTTCTTCCTTAGCAAAATAAATAAATAAGGGACAACTTAATTAGAAGGGTATTTTAGTAATTTAACTTTTGGCTTAAGGGCATTCCACTTTTAATATAAATGTAGATTTAAATGCAAATCTTCATTACCAAAAAAATAATATTATAGTGATGTTTAGCGTAATTTACGTTATTTTAAATGAGAATGGTAGATTTAATGTGTCTGAACTTTAGACAAGCACAGTCTCGTCTTATTAGATGATTAGATTATAGTAAAAACTAATTTACTTTAGTTTGTATATTCAAGAGATTATGTCTATTCAAAAGACAATGTTATTAAAATGCCACATAATGATGTTCTGATCTCCATATTTACTTTAATTAAGACATTAACCTGATTGTGATAATGTTTTTGTGGTTTTACTAATTTTTGGAAGTAACTTCCGGCAACTACAAATAAAAAGTATAGTTGTTTTCCATATGTAGTTAGATTAGCCGTTTTCATAGTATGTCAACGATGGATTAATGAATGATTGCTTTAGCAAATAGGGTTCCGCTTAAAGTTTTGACCTTTTCTTCAAGCTCTGCTATGCGAAAATAGCTGGAAAGCAAAATTCGATTTCGTCAAATTATGGGTAACCCTAAAGTTGTACACCCTAACGAAGTTTAGTTTTGTGGACACACTCACCGTCCAAAATAATAACAGTGTCATGCATTGCTCCCACGTACTATGATGATATTTTATTTTAACTAGTTTATCTGCACGTGCATTGCACATGTATATCGAGTCATATAAATTGTTCAATTTCTTTCAGCATCACACGCAATATGGGTATTACATTTTTTCAATTTTTCTATGGAGCATAGAATCAACATAGATAATGTTTCCAGTAGTTGACAATATAGATAATCCTGCTAATACAGTAGAGGACTAACTCGTCATCCAATAGGGCTTCTATAGACTAACTCCTTCATTCTTAATTATTTAACTCGAACTTGAAAAATATAGGATATTAAGGTCTTTTATATTTAAGTGACTAAGTTTAGTATCATGTCTCAATGTAATAAAAACGATTAAATAAATACTTTTCACTATTTCTTTTAATCAACCTTAATACCAATAGGATATATTAACTTGTCCAAGATTCTTTATTTCGAATGTAAAAGATAAAAAGCTCTTCGCTTATATATTATGATTTTGTATCCTGCTTACCATCAACATATCATCAATTTATCTATAAAATACTCGCATATTAACTTAGAGTTTTGTGAGAAGAAATTCAAAAATTGAATAAATCTTATATCTCAATTAGTTCTTTAAATTAGGTTAGATACTAAGTTTAAGAATTGACTTTAAATAATTAAGCCAAACACTCTGACACTTTAAATATTTCAACTGTATTTCAATTTGAAAGTAAATTTCCACATAATCTTATGCATGCAACCATGATATATCTCAATTAATGGATTTCAAAATAGCAATGAAATAATACAATTGTTATAATATTAACTAAAGTTATTGCTAAACATAACATACATACATTTTATGATCATTAAAAAGTGAATCATTTGACTTGTTATTTATGAAAATAGATTTAACCAAAAAAATGTATAGATAAAATTCATCGATAAATTGTTAAGTAGAATTAAGAAAAAAGAAACTCATTTTTATTACTTTCTTCTTAAATTTTTGTGGTGTTCTGTCTTTACTTATATTCATATATATTCAAATTTAGAGGGAGAACACATCTAATATGCGAAATCTGCAATATTGATCACACAGATAAAGTTAAAAGAAAGAAGACTTGGAATCGGCAATCTTAAAACTTGCGAAAATGATACTCACAATAGCCAACCTTATATGCGCCTGATTTGGGCAATGTGGACAAGGAAGACGTAGTGAATCAAACATTTCGAAATCCTTCACACAGTTATTCGTTTTGTTGAATAATGATCGTAACCTAACTCTTGGAGAAAAATTCCTGGCTTCCGCTTGAACTTGCAATGTCTCTACTTTATTTCCTATTTAACACAATTCACTAATATATTTATTTTGGTTTTGCAATATTCCTTATTGGAAGTTAGTGTCTCTTCGTAACTGGTGCATAGTGTCTCTTCCTCGCATCTTTTTGGTAGGGTTTTAACTTTCCTCGAGTTTGGCGTCTCTTCGTAATGTATTTTAATTTTGCATCTCTTTGTAGAGTTCTTTTTCTTATAAAAATAAATAAATAAGGGATAAGTTAATTTAACCAAGTTTAGTTGTACTTGTCCTTTCTCCATATTGGTTTGGGCTAACTTTAGATAAGAGTGTAATTGATCAAAATTCTTCCTGAAATAAATTTAAAGAAAAAAATAAATCCATAATAAATGTGTAACTATAAACCTTTAATCAAGAAAGCAATGTATCAATTATTGAAAAACTGATGTGTCATAATTACACAAAATTAAATAATAGCAAATTAAATTCATTTAAAGGTAATAAGTCACGAATTTTACAACTATAATCAAACAAATTAAACATCATCTCATCAGTTATCATTCTCTCCTTTATTTCTTCCAGAATTGAGGGAAAAAAAAAAGAACTACAAAAATATTTAGGTTAAAAAAACATAGAGAGTGAAAAAGTAAAAATGATACTTCGTCATTCCCAATTTATACGACGCTTTTTCCTTTTTAGTTAGTATAGAAAAGAATGATATCTTTATATATTTAGCAACAATTTAAATTTAAAATCCTCATTTTACCCATAATGACATTATTTTTAACCACACATTTTTTTAGCTTGCTTCATATCTCAAGAATAAAAAAAATTCATTTCTTTTTTAAACTTCATGCTTAGTCAAACACCTTATCTAAATTGTACAGAGGGTGCATCTTTCTTTACTCATGGACTCCAACATAAAATCACCATCTCAACGGCAGTGTGATTTTATAAATCGTTTTATTTTTTATACTTTACGCTAGGATAGAGAAAGTACATGGATTTACATGTGGAAAATCTTGTACCAAGTGTCTTTATTCTAATTGTATGATTTTAACGTCCACCATACATATCTGAATTTTGTTCTCTTCTACTTTGTCTAATTGATCAAAATTTTAATGTTTTTCTGATACAAAAATCCAAATTGCCGAAGTTAGAAAGGTGATAAGTAAACTGACGTGCTTAAAATTTTATTGGTAAATATCTCATACCAAGCATATAGGGAAAAGGAAAAAATTACATTACAAATTAAAAGGAAAAATAAAGAGTGTGGAAAACCATGACAATAGAGAGTTAAGATATAAATATAGATTCAGGATCATTACCGCCAATAGATCTCTGTCGGAGAAATCCCGATATTAAATTATTTGTGCCATCCGAGAAATGAATTTTTAAAAGTGAAGGAAACTAATCAGAGAATGTTTGGATATAAAGGGTTTGTGTCTTTTCGTAGTCGGTTTGTGTTTTTTTCGGTATGGAATCGTTACTAATTCCAAGTTTTTTCTTTTCAATAGGATATTTTAAAGTTTTAAAGGGGTATTTAGGTAATTTAACTTTTAAATTTTATATATTTAAAAAATTAATAGTTCACATTATTGGTAAAACTTTATATAATTTATATATAAAAAAAAATTAATAGTAACATCAGCAGAATAATGACATTATTGGTAAAACTTTAATAATTAAATACTCTTTAAATGTTACCACAAAAGATGATTTTATTATTGAAAAAGGATGAGTCCAAAACATAGTTGCTGATAGCAAGATTACGAAGAAAATCGTGAAGAAATTGCAACTGACATCATTTAACAAAAAATTGAAAAGAATAATACATTGTTTGAGATATATAAATATAATAGTTACAATGAAAACCGCTATATACTCTACTTGTATAGAGGAAAACGACTTTCATTGCTCAAGAACATAAGCAAATATTATAACTTTGAAAGAAATCCAAAAAATTTGAAGTGTACTTCATCAAACACGTGGTAAGATATTAAGAACCTAAGAAACTCAATAGGGAAAAATCAGCTCTTGGTGATTTAAGAAAGATCATGCATTGCACCCATAGAAAATTGTTCGAATCAAACAGAAACAATGATGTAAATATTTGCCACAAATAGCAACGCTATTGGAATTTTAGAATATGATATTTTATATTGAAAAATACAAGGGAACTAAGAGTAGATGATACGGAAGTTGCACTTTACCTTTTTCTATCATATTTCCTTATTTCTAATAATGGACAATTTACTTGTGGATAGGTCTACAGGCGGTTAGATTTCCTACTTATGAGAGTAATGAAACTTTGTATGATATTGGATTAAATTATTATTTTGTGATTAATTTATAGTCGGTTGCTAGTTATTGGTATAATCTCATCTTGAATCATGTCGATTAGTTATGATTTATAACTACTTGATATTATCATATTTCAATTTAACTCGAGAAATAGAGACTGACATTGAATTATGATTTTGTGATTAATTTACAGTCAATTACCAATTATTTGTATAATCTTATCTTGTGTCGATTAGATGTGGAATCATATCCCAATTTAATCGGACAGAATGATTGGTATTGAAAAGGAGATTAGGCAACCCGATCCTTTTGTCGACTGATGCTCTTATTACACTCGTAGTCTCTGAAGGATGAGAACCAACTATGTAACTGTAGACATCGAAATTTTGTGGGACTCTACAAGTTGAGCCCAATATGTGTTAGGGTTTCTTGGAGACTATTCTAACCTAAAACCTAGATTAAGCCTATATAAAGGACACATATTCACTTGAAGAGCGTCTCGGATATCCCATAAACTCATGGGTAGTCAAAAAGGGGTCAATATGTGGCGGATACTTCTTGACAACCAAATTTGAAGATCCACAATATCCTTTCATGGATATCAAATACTACATCCCAAGAAAGTCCACATATCCAAATCTAAATCATCCTACGTTTGAGAAACAAGCTACTAACAACCCTCAAATTACGGAGAAATATTAGGAGAGAAGAATCAAGGAAGTAAACAGATCTTGTACCCGCAATATTCATAAATAAAATCTCTGTTTCTTCATATTTTGTTTGTGGGTGTAATTTATTTCGGCATATTAAAATTTGTTGCAAACAGTAACATCTACATCGAGAATTCAAGTATTGTATACGTCGTTAATCCGATCATTTTTCTCTTTGTCTTCAAATTTGAGTAGTTTTTTGTTCCTTTCCCTTGAGATTTATTCCTTACAAATTTAAATGGATCGTAATTTTTACTATACATTTTGTGTACGACCGATTATTTGTATAATCTTATCTCGAGTTGTTTCGATTAGCTATGGATTATGGCTAATTAATGTTATCAGATTTCAATTTAACTCGAGAAACAAGGATAGACATTAAATTATGATAATTTACAGTCAATAGCTAGTTATTTGTATAAATTGCGTCTCGAATTTGTCGATTAGCTATAACTAACTAATGCTATCAGGCTCCAATTTAATCAAGACCGAATATTTGACATTGAAAAAAAAAGGTTAGGCAACCCTAATATTTTTCTTTATATTTTTAAATTTGAGTAGGCTTTTGTTCCTTTTCCCTTTTAAAAGATTTATTCCTTATTAATCTAAATGGACCGTAGTTTTTACTATACATTTGTGTTGACAAATTATTTGTATAATCTAGTCTTGAATTGTATCGATTAGTAGTCGGTTATAAATAATTAACGTTATCAAAATTTAATTTAATTTGCAAAAGAATGATCGACATTGAAAAGGTGGTTTTGCAACCTTCATTATTTTGCTTTATCTTTTCGTATTTGAGTAGTTTTTTTTTTGTTTTTTTTTATTTTTTTATTGTTTCTTTTCCTTTATTAATATTGTCACGCTCCAAATCGGGCACGGAGCGTAACCGTGTGCAAAAGCTCGACTTTGCGTATAGCGAACGAACCATAATGTTGAATCAACACGGGACATGTTCTGAGGCGAAATGTGATTTCAAAACATGAAAGTAAAAGTAAAACATGTGATATCATAACAATACTGAAAAATATTGTTATAATCATAAGTGCGGAAAATAGTTTGTAAGCATGATAATGCCCAACAAAGGCGACAAAGCGATACTTGACATGACATCTTGTGACATGCAAGCCTCTCGACATGAGTCGAAATCTTTTGAACTAATGCTAGGACAAGGCCCCAGCATACCTGATTGTCCAACATGAAATAACTGCTGAAAGTAAAGACAATGCCCCAAAGTAAATGGGGCTCACCAACAACTGATACGATGATCCTAACGAGCCTATTTTTCATTGTGAAAATTTGTACATGCATCGTGAAACACAGGCCCCGGCAAAAGGGACGTAAGTACATTGGAATTGTACTTGTATGTAAAGCAACTGAATGAAAGAACTATAAGTAGGGTGTTCGGGGAATGGGCAGCCCAAATCAATAGCATGGATACATAAGTAATTTGAAAATGTAACTGTAAGTTGTAAACTGTTACTGAATACTGTAAAGTTGTAACTGTAACTAAAACCTAGACATGACCATGATTTGCATTATCAAGCTGTAATGTACATGAGTAAAACATTTTTAAGTATCTATATATGTGGGAGAGCTATAATATAACCGACAACATGAAAGCACCACGTGAGCAAGTGAAGTCTGGTACGTGGCCCGACCAGCAGAGCAATCACATACCTTGCCGGGGTATGAGACATGAATATGACATGAATGGATCAAATCAATAAACATGAAGAAATCGTCCTAACTGGGCGGAGCGATCCTTATCCTACGTTGGCATACATAGTTTGAAGTGCTTAAACCTTCTCGATAAATCTATGGTACTCCCAAAACGTGTACATGAACATGGTTGGCTTAAAAGCCCATGGATTTCATAAACATAATTTGTATATAGTTTAACATGAATATATATATCAAATGTATTTTCATGAGACATGTAAAATCCTTGGAGTAGAGTAACATGGGGTCATGACTTGAAATCAAGAACGCATGGACTTCAAATCACGAGTTTACATGGATAACAAACGTATTCATGGAAGTCAAAATGAAATTCATGAATATAAATATTGAAACATGTTTGAGCATGACATATACTATATATAGTTTCATAAAAACATGTATCTGGGGTTTATCATGAATTGAGACCAAATACCTTAGAAATCTGAGAAAAAACATTGTTCATGAATCAAACGTAGCGTGGGGAAGAACAAATATGATCCCACACGTGGATAGAGTCCTGCATACATGTAAACGCTCCAATCCAACAAACTAGTTTGCTTTTCTGACGAAGAACACCCAAAACCCTAGCTTGAATCACTTGAGAATGGTTACCTTGGAAATCCTATGTTTTCGTTCAAGAATCATGTATTTAATGCTAGGATTGATTAATCGTAGAGATGTTCTTACCTTGATGTGGGGGGTTTGAGAGGAGAGAAAATCGTCCTTGAGAGGTTTTCTACGTAGTTGGAATGTCTGACAAATGAATTTTGAGTTAAATATTGAATTTACAAAATAGCACATTTGGACGCCATAGGCTTAGATCAGCAAGCCAAGCCTATGTATGACTTTATATATATATACCTTTTATATAATACCCTCACATTATATATTAAGGGGTCATTTAGCATAGAAACAAGTTGTGTTGAGATTGTTATCTAGGAATTAATAATGTATGAATTAGTAATACATAAACTATAATGCGAAGATTAAATTAAATTAATAATTTAGTTTGACACTGTACAAAATTTATTTACAATACCTTTGGCTTCTTATTTCTGTTTTTGGTAAATATATAATTTTATTTATACTAAAGTGAGAATTACAAAGCCAAATAGATACAGACCATTTATTTTCAAAATAAAAACACAAAGACTAATAGTTTATGACTAAACAAGCAGCCACGAAATAATGAAACCCTAGCGGCTATAGAAATAGCACCTAACAAATGTAGAAAACTATCAAGAAGTAACCACCCCACAATACAAGTTTGGTGGGTATACAACTCAGTAATGCATAGATACATTACAACAATTAATAGACAAGACTCAAGACATGGCTACATGCCCATTGCACCAATCTCCGACCTTGACTTATTAAATATATAAAATTTATATTATTTCTTGAAGGTAGTATAATTTCGAACTTTTGTTTAACATTATTTCTTGAAGTTTTTTTTTTTTAATCACAAAGCCCCCATGCACTAGCTAAAGAAATTTTAATTTATGTTTCTTTTTCTTTTATTTGGATATTGCCAACTTTATTATAAAAAGAAAAAAAACTTTTTTTTCTCTCCATTATTCATTTTACTTTATTTGCCTTCTTCATTATTTCTTCGTGATTTTATGACATGCCTTATGTTTTAATTCGTTTAGTCTCAATTCACGTAAGTTCTAATCTAACTTCTAGAACTTCTCATAATTTGTTATTACGGTCTCGTTGAATTTTTTTATTTCTGATCTTTGAAAATTTATTGATACAATGAACAATTAATTTTTTATCCTACTGAGAAGCCTCTTACTATGAAGGGATCAAATGGTGAGATTTTTCCCATCTGCTAAGCAGTAGAATATATGTTTTCGTATATGAACAACGTTGCAATAATGTATTTAGCGGGTGAAGAAGGATGAATAGTAAATTGGTAAGATTTTGATATATAGTTCTTAAAAAAAAATCAACACGTGAAAGGTGGAATATAGAGAAGATGATATATGCTTTATTGAATAATTTGACACAGGTTACTGCCTCTTTGAGTATTGCATTAAGCCTTACATGTTTACTTGTTATGGACAAGCTAACCAACACAATATAATATGAGGTCTCATGGTGTATGTTATTTGCTGATGATATTGTGCTACTTGACAAAACTATTGAGGGCGTCAACCAAAAGCCTAAACTACGGACAAGGACTTTAGATGACAAAGGGTTTTAAGATAATTACAAGTATGAATACATGCATTGAAAGTTTAACTACCATGAGACAAGAGAAGCTGAGGTGAGACTAGAAGGAATTCTGGAGCAAAAATGCAATTTATTTTTTTTATATATAAACTCGTTGCTTCAAGAGAATGGAATGACATATGAAGATGTTACTCATAAGATTAAAACTAGACAACTGAATGGACAAGTCTTATGTGATAGAAGAATGCTTATCAAAGGGAAAGACATACAAGGTCTACTGAACAACTATATAAGACTGTCAATGTTATATGGTAATGAATGTTGATTTCCAACATATTCACAAGAAGAGTGTTGTAGAGAGCGGATGTTAAGATGGATATGAGGTCATACAAGATTAGATAGAATTAAAAATTACCACATTCACTAGAAGCTGCAAGTATCACACATTGAGGATAAATTGCGAGGTCACTTGAGATGGTTTGGACGTGTCTTACGTCGACCTACAAATCCACTAGCCCGCAAGTGTGGAACCACGGTAAGTGAATGTATTGAAAAGGGGACGGGATAGATCACATAGAAGAAGTTGTCTCAAAAGACCTACCTCTCTTTTGTATTAAAGCAAACCTAGCTAAACACGGGACAAAATTGAAAGAAAAAAAAGGTCCATATAGGTGATATCTACTAGTTGAGAATGAGTGTTAGAGCCTGTTTGGATGGACTTAAAAAAAACAGCTTATAAGCCAAAAAAAAATAAGTTGGTGTAGTCCAATTTTTTTTTTTTTTTTTAGCTTATAAGCTGTTTTCAGCTTATAAGCTGCTTTAGATAAGTTAAGCCAAACAAACTCAATTAATTTTTTGAGCTTATTTTAAGCACAAAATGGCTTTAAAGAGCTAACCCAAACACTCAAAAAAGGTTTGAAAAGCAACATAGGCAACTTATAAGCCAATCCAAACGGGCTCTTAGACATGTCTTCCGTGGACCTACAAATGCACGTACCAATTCCTATGCGTGGAACTATGGCAAGTGAATGTGTTGAAAAAGGGATAGGATAAACCTAAAATCACATGGAAGGAAGTTGTTTCAAAAGACCTACAACTCTTTTGTATTAATGTAGATTTATCTAAAGACAAGACACAATGGAAGAAAAAGGTCCACATAGGTGATATCTACTAGTTGAGAATAAGGTTTAGACTTATTAGAGAACTTCTATTACAATTATTATAATTATCATTATTAGATATAAAACCTTTTTTTCACTTTTATTTTATTTAGTTTAATGATGCTATGAAATGAGGTTAAACGAAAAAGTGAAGATACAACCAATCCCAGCTTGTTTAGGAATGAGACGTAATTATTGTTGTTGTTGTTGTTTGACGAAAAAATGTTAAAATTCAGGGCTAACTTTATATTACTTTTGTTGTTATACCCCAATATAGGCGATACCTATATTGTTATTCTTCAGTTGTGTCAGGTATAACATAATACAGAAACTAACGTATAATTCATATCGGTAGTAATAATACAAGAATTAAAAATAGAAACCAAATATAAGATATACGAAATGAAAGTTTTATCCTATGACTCTTTTATCCAAACATCCCTTTATAGCTATTACCGAAGAGGTGGAGTGAAAAAAGAATGGTCCATGCACGAGCACAAACTTGATACTCATTAATTATAACCCACTCAGAAACCTTGAGATAAATGTTATTGTGGCATGGCTTAAAGTTAACTTTATTTTAGCTTAATCATATTTCTTCTTAAGCATCACAAATTGCGAAATTGCATAGTTTTTTAGTATATTTAAATCCTCGTGTTGATATTATATCAGTATTTAATCATTTTTTCTTTTTATTTATGTATTATATATTAATTAAAAAAAAATATGTACTTTTAAATTTTAATTAATTAAAAGTAAAAACTTAATTAAAGTCTCTCAATATAGATATCTCAAATAATTGCTCTCTGTAAAATAATCTTGATAGTAAACGTTAATTGATACTTGTCTTTTTTCGTAATTTGACACTCAAAAACACTCTTTTAAAGAAGATTAGCAAACACAATTACTTTTTAAATAAATTAGCCAAAACAAATAACCTATAAAAAGTATTTTTTGAAAAAAACACTTAATAAAAAAAAAACTTTCAAAATAAGCGGCTTTTTTTTAGCGTGAGCCAAACAGCTCTTAGCCAAACAAGCTATTAATCTGAAATGGTTTATGCTAAACTTGTACTATGATCCAAAATTAATTATGGAGGGATGTTAGTTGAGTTTCGATTAGTTAGAGGGTGATAAATGTAACTTAATATAATTAAATTAGTCTTTGTTTGCCCAAACCCAAACTCAAAAAAAAGTTCCTTTACGTCAACTCCAACTAACGAAAAGTCCTCTAAGGTCGGCCATTCCGTATTTTCCAACTTTATTATTATTCCAATCGCCGATCTAAAAAAAAAAAATAGTTCCTCATTTTATACGTCTCGTTGATTTTGTATATGAAGCCAAAAGAGTAATTAATTTGAGGTAAATCACTCTCTATTTGTTGTGATTAATTAGGGATCTATATGTTATGGAGGTGTTTAAATTTAAACTATGCCGTTTATTATTACTTATTATAATTGGTATTTGTTGTCATTTGATTGGATTTTCGGTTTGTGATCCGGGTTCGGGTTGCCCGAAAACCCGAAGTGCATCTCTAACGAACTACACATACCAATTTTCTATGGCACAACATCAATTACGAGGTGTGGTTAATGTAATAGATGATTGTTCATTTAAGGTTAGTCAATTTGATATGCTTGAAGGTTCTGATGTTCGTTTTTGGGGTTCTGTTGGTGACCATTTAGAAAACCTAACAAAGGGTTTTGTAATATCTGAGATGAAGTTGAATAAGAGTTTTAAAAGTGATGATTTTGTTGTGAAATTGATCAAGAATGTTACGTGGGACGATATAAATGTGCTAGCTGTTTGGGATCTTCCTATGGCGTCGGATTTTGGTCATGTTGTTTTGAGGAATTTGACGAATGGGACGGAGTTTTTAGCCCCGTTGGAGAGTGAGGTTAATGGGACGGTTATTAAGGGGAGTGGGATGCCTACAATGTTTAATAATTGTAAGGTGTTAGCGGATAATTATAGGGTTAGGTGGAGTTTGAATGAGGAAGAGGATGTGATCGAGATTGGATTAGAGGCAGCGATAGGATTTCTGAGTTACATGGCGTTTGGATGGGCGAATCCGAATGCTTCGAGTAGTTTTATGATTGGTGGTGATGTTACTGTTACGGGTTTTAAGGAAGATTTATCGCCGTTTGCTGATGATTATTTTATTACTAAGTATAGTGAGTGTATGATTAGTAAGGATGGGAGAGTTGAGGGTGTTTGTCCGGATACTATATATGAAGGGTCTGATCCGGTTGGGTTAGTGAATAATACGAGGTTGGTTTATGGGCATAGGAAGGATGGTGTGTCGTTTATTAGGTTTAGGAAGCCATTGAAGTCCATTGATACAAAGTATGATTTGCCGTTGAATCAAAATGCTACGATGAGAGTGATATGGGCTTTAGGTTTGATAAAGCCTCCGGATAGTCTTCGCCCTTTTTATCTTCCACAAAACCATGGTGGTAGTTATGGGCACTTGACTCTTAATGTCTCAGAACATGTTGATGATTGCTTGGGGCCGCTGGATGCGGAAGATAAACAAGATCAAGACCTTGTCATCGCAGATAAAAAAGGACCAATTGTTGTTTCAACAGGTCCAGCCGTGTTTTACCCAAATCCTCCCAACCCTTCAAAAGTACTTTACCTCAACAAGAAAGAGGCACCTCTTCTCAGAGTAGAGAGGGGTGTTCAAGTAAAGTTTTCAATTCAGGCTGGACATGATGTTGCATTCTATATAACCTCAGATCCACTCGGTGGAAATGCTACTTTGAGGAATATGTCAGAGACTATCTACTTTGGGGGCCCTGAAGCACAAGGAGTTCAAGCCACTCCCACAGAATTAGTTTGGGCTCCTGATCGGAACACGCCAGATTTAGTTTACTATCAGTCTCTATATGCTCAGAAAATGGGTTGGAAAGTTCAAGTGGTTGATGCAGGCTTACCTGATATGTATAATAGCAGTGTTGTTCTGGATGATCAGCAGGTTACTTTCTTTTGGACGTTGGCTGAAAATTCAATCTCCATTGCAGCTCGAGGGGAGAAAAAGAGTGGTTATTTGGCACTTGGTTTTGGTCGTGGTATGGTGGATAGTTATGCGTACGTGGGCTGGGTTGATGACACTGGTAAAGGGAAGGTAAGCACATACTGGATAGATGGAAGAGATTCTTCCAATATTCACCCAACTAATGAGAATCTCACACACGTAAGATGCAAGTCAGAGAATGGCATTATTACTATGGAATTCACTCGTCCACTACGTCCATCTTGCGATGATGATAAGCCAGAGTGCAAAAATATTGTTGATCCTACGACACCACTCAAAGTCATCTGGGCTATGGGTGCTCAATGGTCAGATGGCCATCTGAGTGTGAGAAATATGCACTCCGTCACAAGCAGCAGGCCTATCAGAGTGCTGCTCATGCGTGGTTCAGCAGAGGCAGAGGAGGATTTACGGCCAGTGTTAGCTGTACATGGGTTTATGATGTTTCTGGCTTGGGGAATATTGCTGCCAGGCGGTATTTTAGCAGCTAGATATTTGAAACATGTCAAGGGAGATGGGTGGTTTCAGATTCATGTTTATCTACAGTATTCTGGATTATCAATTGTCTTCCTTGGCTTTCTCTTTGCTGTGGCCGAACTTCGCGGTTTGAGTTTCAGCTCCCTTCATGTTAAGTTTGGAATGCTGGCCATAGTTCTTGCTATTGCACAACCTGTCAATGCATACCTACGACCTAAGAAACCTGGAGCTGGAGAGGAGGTTTCTTCAAAACGGCATGTTTGGGAGTATATCCATGTCATTGTGGGTAGGGGTGCCATCCTTGTTGGGATTGCAGCTCTTATAACTGGAATGAAGCATTTAGGAGAGAGGTATGGTGACGAAGATGTTCACAGGCTCATGTGGGCTTTAATTCTGTGGATTCTTGTTGGTGCTTTGACAGTGATGTATCTGGAGTATCGCGAGAGGAAGAGAAGGCGAGATAGAATATCAGGCAGAAGCAATTGGGTTCTGGGTAGTGGTGAGGAGGAGGACATTGACCTCCTCAGTCCAAGCCAGACAATGGCAGAGAAAGACTTAGGTTCCTCTGATCGCATGGAAGTTCAACTAGAACCGATTAGCAGATAAAGATTCACATATAGGCATGTTCTGTAAATCTGTTATCACAAATTTTGGGGTTGTTTCTAGTCCAAAAAATGCCTGTTTTCATACAAGGACTATTGGTGATATAGATCCATCGTGTTATATGCCTAGAGACGGGTTCTGTTCCAACTTTTGGGTCCTGCGGAGGAGATGCTCAGCTGCCTGTATTAGAGACCGGCAACATTCATTGAGGTAGTTCTAACTAGGAGACAGCAAATTGTTACACTTGTGTACATTAGTGATGTACGGTTAAATTCGTAGAATGGATTTGAACCATGTTCCCCCCACCGTTTGTCTAAATTGAGAAAGGGAACATCGAGAGGAAACGGATAAAAAGATTTATGCGGGAAGTTATAAAACAATTTTCTATTGCAGTTTGTTTTTCTTGATGCATTATACCGATTGTTCGGGATTTCAATGATCTTCGACTCCATGCGAACTTGACTAGAGCTGTCTCTACTTTCAAGTATGATTTATCAATATCTGGATAAGTATTTGTGCATGTATGATTAGATGATTCATACTTTTGTTCACAAGAACGACACGGAACAATTCAGTAAATGTTAGTTGTTCTGGAACATGAAACAAATTAAATGGCCGAAAACCTTAATGAGACTAATGAACTCACTTAAGTCAAGGAGAAATGCGTATTTGCTGTATTCTTGTCGCAAATTTCATGTAGGCACGGGCGGGGGCGAATTTATAGGGGAGATTTTGCGGCACGTGAGCCCATGGTCTCTCAAAGAAAATTAGGTATTGTATGTACGTAGTTTCTAAAATTGGTATAATATTAATTGCTGACGCTCATGCTCCAAAAAGGTTGAATGACGCCCGTGTTCCAAAAAGATTGAATAATGCAGTTAGTTGAAGGTTGAGTTATTTACCGAGAGGAACAGGGATCTCAGATCAGCCTATGTGTTGATGAACTTTCTACGAATAGAAACTATTGAAGTATGCGCAAGGTAATTACCTTGAGGGAATTTTAATAGGACTGACAAAAAGGCCAAACTAATGACATAATCACGTAATTGTTGTTGTAACATTACCAATTTCATTTGGCGATCCAGTTCCGCCGCAAACCAGAAGCTTTTTATTTTCATCTGCGAGAAAAGGACCAAAAAAGTCCCTTTTCTTTAACTTCAGACTCAAAATAGTGAAGCATTATTTTACATGGAGTAGTACTAATACTTTACTATTTTGAGTCTAATTGTCCTCCCGACTTTTTTGCAAAAATGGTGCACTTCTGGAGTTTTGGTTATTCCCAACGGTTTCAGTCACTCACTAACGGAAACACCCCTTTTAAATGAATTTTCCTTCATGGCCTAAATAGTTGTGATCCTTTACTCCGTCTCCATTATATTTAGGTAAGTTCTACCCCTTTTTACGAACTGATTGGATTAAAATAGAGATAGCAAACGGAAGTAGTGTGTGCTTAGCATTAACATTTGTCTATTTCCTGTGATTAAAAGAGCCACATTTGACCCTGAACTATGCGAAATAAAACAGATTTGCCCTCTGCTAAGAGTTGGGGTCAAATATGCCCTTGATTGTTACTAATTGGGGGCAAATTTATCTCTAAATTATGTGAAATGAAACACATTTGCTCTTATTTTTAAATGGTGGAAGCTTGACATTCCGTGATGCCACATGTCACACAGTTAAGGATAAACTTTTTTACATGATAAATTTAAATCTTTCGCATAGTTTAATGGCAAATTAGACCCTTTCGCATACTTCAAGGGTAAATTTACTCCTTCCCTCTAATTTTAAGTTTTTTTCCCTTTCAATTTTCAGCATTTAAATAAACATTACATTTTTCCTCCTCAATTGTTTTACAACAACTTTTTCTTCATGTATAAATATAAATCTTACAACTAGAGTTCACCTCTCATCTTCTCTCTCCTCTCATATTCTCCAACGGTAAGTGCAACCCCTCCCCCGCAACCCCCGCCCCCCCACCCCCCAACCAAGCCACCCCAAACGGCCACGGCGATCGGCGTGACGACCGGCCGGATCTCTCTCTCTTTCCTCTGTTCTCTCGCCTCTTTCTTTCTTTCTTTCTTTCTTTCTTTCTTTCCTTCCTTCTTCCTTTTTTCTTTTTTTTTTCTTTCTCTTTTCCTTTCTCTTCTACACTGCGACCGGAAACCCTCCACCTGTAGGTTTCCGAGCAGGTTCTGCACAGATACTTGAGTTTTCCGACGGTGAACAGTTATTCTGGCCGGTGAACAGTATTCCCGGCAGAGAACAACAAACAGAGATTTCTCTTTTCTCGGTAGTGAACAGGTTTTATTTACTTGGAGTCGGTACCTCCAATAGCCCATTTCATGCCTTTTAGCCTTATAAATTTTGCTTGCTCTTTAATTGAATACTGTTTCCTTTGCTTATAGAATATTGCTATCTTGTGCTTTATTATTGATTCATGCCGGGGCGGTCGACTACAGAAGCCATTCATATTGTAAGGAGATTGGTGGAGCAATATAGGGAGCGGAAGAGGGACTTGCACATGATATTCATTGGCCAGAAAAGGCCTACGACAAAGTGCCCGAGAGGTCTACGGAGATGCTTGGAGGCTAAAGGTGTACCTGTGGTGTACATTAGAGCGATAAGGACATGTATGATGGAGCTAAGACCAGGGTAAGGACGGTAGGAGGAGACTCGGAGCACTTCCCTGTACTGCTGGGGTTGCATCAGGGATCAACTCTTAGCCCATTTCTATTCGCCTTGGTGATGGATGAATTGACGCGACAAATACAATGTAAGGTGCCTTGGTGTATGTTGTTCGCGGATGACATAGTCTTGATTGACGAGACTCGCAACGGAGTTAACGATAAGCTGGAGGGCTGGAGACAGACATTGGAGTCTAAAGGATTTAAATTGAGTAGGACCAAGACAGAATACTTGGAGTGCAGGTTCAGTGGCGTACCGCGTGAGGCTGACGAGGAAGTGAGGCTGGGTACCCAGGCCATTCAAAAGAAAGGAAGTTTCAAGTATCTTGGGTCTATTATACAGCGAGATGGGGATATCGATGATGATGTTTCACATCGTATTGGTGCAGGGTGGATGAAATGGAGGCTCGCCTCCAGAGTCTTGTGTGATAAGAAGGTTTCACTGAAACTCAAAGGTAAGTTCTACAAAGTGGTGGTTAGGCAGACTTTATTGTATGGAGCGGAGTGTTGGCCGTCAAGAGATGTCACGTTCGAGAAGATGAAAGTCGCGGAAATGCGAATCTTTGCGGTGGATGTGTGGGCACACTAGGAGGGATAGAATTAGGAATGAAGATATCCGAGACAAGGTGGGAGTGGCATCGGTGGAGAACAAGATGCGGGAAGCGAGGCTGAGATGGTTTGGGCATATGAAAAGGAGAGACACAGATGCTCCAGTGCGGAGGTGTGAGAGGTTGGCTATGGACGGTTTCATGAGAAGTAAAGGGAGGCCGAAGAAGTATCAGGGAGAGGTGATTAAACAGGATATGACACAGTTTCAGCTCACCGAGGACATGACCTTAGATAGGAGGCTGTGGAGGACTCAGATTAGGATAGAAGGCTAGGTGGCTTATCCTTTCACCATAGGAGTTGCAGTTTTGCTCATTTGTTTATTGCCATTTGATTTCTGCATTTGACTGCTGCTTATATTTGTTGGGTCGTGTACTTTGTTTATCTTATTTATCTATAGTAGTTAATGCTCCTTTCTTTCCGGACTGTTCTTCCATGACTTTCTCGCTTTTGTTATTCCTTGTTTTCATATTGTTTTCGGTATCTTGTACTATCCGACCTTTTGTCTTGTTTTCCTTGTTTTTCTCTCTTTTTCTCTCTTGAGCCGAGATGTCTTCCGAAACAGTAGTCCTACCTTTCAAGGTGGGGGTTAGGTGCGTACACTCTACCCTCCCCAGACCCCACATGGTGGGATTATACTGGGCTTGTTGTTGTTGTTGTTGTTGTTGTCGTCGTCGTCATATTAATAATAGACTGAATATCTACGTGTTATTATTAACGTGCAACGTGTTCATAGAGACTAGTCATACATAACAAGAGATAATCTTTGCGAAACATACTAAAAAAGAAAGTAGAACCCTTAAATTGAAACACATGAAATAATTCTATTCACTTATTAAAAAATTAGATTTGTGCAATACGCGAAACTATAAAAGTAGAATGTGTTATAAGAGGGTTGAATTCTAATTTTTTGTTAAAAAAATACAATTGATTATTGACGTGATAAAAAAACTTAACTTTTCAAAGTGAAAATTCCTCGAAAGCTGTGATCCATGAAGGACAAAGAATAGCTCATGCTTATATGAAATTAGAATAGCTCATGCTTATATGAAATTACTAGCGGTCTATGCCGTCTTTGTGCACGGGCCTAACACTTTAGATTATAGTGCATCTATGTGTATATAGTTGTCTTTGAATGGTGATTATATATATATATATATATTATGTTCAAAGCACGATTAATATAACATTGTAGTTTGTGCTCCGTATCTAAAACTTTATTATATTAATGGTTGCTACGAATACAAAATCGGCAAATTTATTAATATTTTTTAAAAGAGAAGACTTGTTTATAAAGAAATTATTTTCCTCTCTTTGAGATAAAACAATAGCAATATTTAAGCATCGTTGATACTTTTAATTTTAATTTGATTAATTTAAAAGTGTAAAATACTTATTATTTTTTATCAAATTTTGATTTGGATAATTCTAATTTAAATTATTAAATTAATTTTACATGTTTAAAATAAAACAAAGTAGAAATTGATTTTCTATTTAAACGAAGAAATACTATTTTTTAATTTTTGGTAAATATTCTCGGTTTAGCTCATTTTACTTGTCATGTTGTCTTTTGCATGGTTTTTTAAGAAAACGTCGATTAGAAATATGATTTGACTAATTTACCTTATTCATTATTTGATTTCCATTTGATATATATTTTTCTACGACATTAATCTCTTTCACATTTATTGGAGTAAGAATAAAAATAAAAAAGTAATTAAATTCTATCTTATTTTAAAATATAAATATTTTAAGTATATTTATTTTAGTAAACATAACAAATAAATGACATGGCGGAATAGCAAATACAACAGTTTAATAGCTAGATTAGATCTCAGGCTAATATAAAAAAATAAAAAATTGTATGGTTTGACTACTAACCTTTTGAAGAAAAGCAATTTCATTTGCTCCACTAATGGATTGATACGCACGTGGAATGAATCCATCATTATTGACTCAATGAAATACTTTGGAAATTACATGAATATTATTTGATTTTTTGATATGGGGTGCATTTTTTTTTGGACATTATTAATTTGCACTATTTTTATGCATATATATATATATATATATATATATACACACACACACACTATGTTCAAAATACGACAATATAACATTGTAGTTTGTACTCCGTATCTAAAACTTTATTATATTAGTGTTTACTACGAATACAAAGTCTGCACTTTTTTTTTGACATTATTTTTTTTTTAATATGGGGTTCACCTTTTTTTTTTTTTTTATATTGCTTGATTTTGTTAATATGGGGTCCACTTTTTTTTAATCGTGAGTTTGGAGATGGTGGGTTCCACTTTTTTTTTTTTTTTTTATATATATATACGCTTGATGTTGTTTAGTATGGGTCCACCTTTATGCGGCACTTTTTTTTTTTTTGACATTATTAGTTTGCACTACTATTTTTATGCATATAATATATATACATATATTATGTTCAAAACACGATTAATATAACATTGTAGTTTGTCTTTCTTGTATCTAAAATTTTATTATATTAGTGTTTGCTACGAATAAAAAAGTCCGTGACTTCTTTTTTTAATATTATATTTTTTTAATATGGGGTTCAATTTTTTTTTTTTAATATTGCTTGATTTTATTAATATGGGGTCTACTTTATTTTTTTCCATGAGTTTGGAGATGGTGAGTTCCAATTTTTTTCTTTGCTCGGTGTTATTTAGTATGGGGCCCACCCCTTTTTTTTTTTTTTTTTAAGGACAACGGACGATGAAACATAGTCTAAACCCATGCTTTATATAGTTTCTTCCTTTTTTTTATTTTTTTATTTTTTATATTAGTTTTATGTTATTTAAGTATGGGGCTAAACTTTTTGGACATTATTAGTTTGCACTATTTTTATGCACACACATATATATATATATATATATATATATATATATATATATATATATATATATATATATATATATATATATATATACGTTCAAAATACGATTAATATAACATTGTAGTTTGTCTTAAATTAAATCTTTATTATATTAGTGTTTGCTACGAATACGCATCGTGTTTAATATGGGGCCCACATTTTTTTTAACAGTTGTTTGTTTTTTAAATATAGGATTACTTTTTTTTTTCAATATTGCTTGATTTTGTTAATATGGGGTCCACTTTTTTTTTCGCGATTTTGGATGTGGTGAGTTAAACTTTTTTTTAATACTCGATGTTGTTTAATATGGGGCCACAATTTTTTTTAAGTTTAATATGGGGCCCACAATTTTTTTTTTAGGGGTTGATTAATATGAGGGCCCAAAAAAAAATTTTTTTTTTTTTTTACGGGGGTCCATTTACGACGAAAAAGTGCCCAATGGGGTTCAATTTTTTTTTTTTTTAAATATTGCTTGATTTTATTAATATGAGGTTCGCTTTATTTTTTTATGAGTTTATAGATGGTGAGTTTTTTTTTTTTCTTTTTTTTTTTTTTAATTGCTCGGTGTTATTTAGTATATGGGCCCACCCCTTTTTTTTTTTTAAGGAGAATGGACGATGAAGCATGAGTCTAAACCCATGCTTTATATAGTTTCTTCTTCTTTTATTTTTATATATTCTTTGGTATTTATATATATATATATATATATATATATATAGACTATGTTCAAAATACGATTAATATAACGTTGTAGTTTGTCTTCGTATCTAAATCTTTATTATATTAGTGTTTGCTACGAATACGCATCATGTTTAATATGGGGCCCACATTTTTTTTAACATGTGTTTATTTTTTAAATATGGGATTCACTTTTTTCAATATTGTTGATTTTGTTAATATGGGTCCACTTTTTTCCCCCGATTTTGGATGTGGTGAGTTCCACTTTTTTTTAATACTCGATGTTGTTTAATATGGGGCCCAATATATATATATAGACTATGTTCAAAATACGATTAATATAACATTGTAGTTTGTCGTATCTAAATCTTTATTATATTAGTGTTTGCTACGAATACGCATCGTGTTTAATATGGGGCCCACATTTTTTTTGGGTCGTTGTTTGTTTTTTAAATATGGGATTCATTTTTTTTTTCAATATTGCTTTTTTGTTAATATGGGGTCCACTTTTTTTCCCCGATTTTGGATGTGGTGAGTTCCTCCACTTTTTTTTAATACTCGATGTTGTTTAATATGGGCCCACAATTTTTTTTTTTTTAAGGGCTTGATTAATATGGGCCCAAAATTTTTTTTTTTTTTTCGTAGGTCCACAAACGGACGATTTAAAAAGTGCTAAACCTCTCTTTCTAAATAGTAGTAATTTTTTCATGGGGGGTCCACAAACGGACGACGAAAAAGTGCCCCCAAACTCCCTCTTCTAAATAGTAGTAAAAAGTAATAATATGTGAAATTTTGTTCTCTTTTTCTTTATATTTCATTTATTAAGTTTCTCACACGTCGTTGAGTCTTTTATTTCAAACCAAAATGGAGTAAAGAAAGGTTTGTAAGATAGTGATACATAGTTCTTGACATGACGGGAAGTGTTTAGCATTGCCTACCGTGTCAATATACAGTCAATTGTAGATAAATGGACCCCCTGCAACTAAGAAGTCTTAGGGAAGATATGATCACATTGTATATTTTTATATATAACTACATATGTGATATTAGCTAACTAACTTAATCAAAATACAAGTTCAGAATTCAAGTATTATACTATTTATGTAGTACAATAATATTAATTTTTAATTGCATTTAACTGATTGCTGCATTTTTCCACGTCAACTGTTTTATAGCAATTCTTTCTTTCTATACAAATAATTTTCTATTAAATTTATTATTCTTCATATTAATAATTGACTGAATATCTACGTACATAAAAAAGATTCTCTCTTTGAAACATGCTAAAAAAAAACATTAAACCCTTTAATTGAAATAAAGGAAATAGTTCTATACACTACTAAAAAGAGATATTTGTGTAATATTTTTGAATCTATATAAGAGGGAACAATGTGTTATAAATCTAAATTAAACTTGAGGTAACACTTTGTGAAATTATCCCCAAAAAAAAAAAAAAAAAAAAAAAGAAAAAAAAAGAAAAAGAAGAGAACAAAGACGGCGACACCGCTTTTGTCTCTGAGGGAACAAGTCCGTAGTTGTCTGATACAAGCTCAAAAAATGAACAAATTCCTTTTTCTGTCGCTCTTATTACAACTATAAAATTCAGCAAATCTGAGTTCTCAACTGTCCATTTCGCAGCAATATTTCTCTTGGGCAAATTGACGAACAGATAACAGGTGAGTCAGCTCTTCTTTACGAACACCTAAAAGATTCTTCATTCACCCTAATTCTAGTCTCATTTCATCTAAATTTCTGTGTTAAGAAGTTAATATTTCTTGATATTGAACTCATAGTGGCAGATCCAAGATTTTAAGTTCTTGATAGTGAGTTCCTACTTAGTATGAGTATAGAATTAAAAGAAAATTGTGCAATTATATACTAGTTCAACCTAATATGAGTCAAATGTAAGTATGTAACTCATATTTGACTTGGTGGACCTTTTCAGCTTAATAACTAGACTTTGCCTACCACACATCCTTGTACTGTACTAACTTTTTTCTTTGTTTCAGCTGAAAAATTATGTTTCCTTATTTTTTTATGGACTAAGAGTTTCTGCCTTTCTGGTGGGGTTCAACTGATTTGGTGATGTTCTTTGTTTTTGGGTGCTATGGAATGTTTAACCCGCGTGCCTTGTTCTTTTGCTTTGTTTAATGCAGGAAATGTCTAGCCTAGTGGAGAGGCTTCGCGTGCGAACGGATCGAAGACCAATTTACAGTTTATTTGATGACTCCGATGATGAAATTGATAAGAAGTCTGAGCCTAGCCTGGAAAAATTTGAAAGAATTGTCCGTCCTGACGCGGTAAATTGTCCTTGAATAGTGATTTTTTATGCTAATTCTTTTGCCCATTCTTTGCTTGACTTGCTTTTGTAACAGGGTAGATTCTTTGTATTACAAATCATTGTAGACGTCCTTATTGTACTTATTTGTAGTAACTTATTGCAACTTCAAGATATCACTTAGATCCTAGTTCATCACCAGGAAAGGTAGATTCTTATTTTAGTTTACTACATATACGAGTGTGAATTGTCTTTATAAACTGAATTGCAGCTTTATGATATGACTTAGAACCTAGAGATGAATTCGGCTTTGGCTCGATTATCACGAGGAAAGAAGATTACTTTTGGTTTACTTGGTTTTTCATATAAAACTTAATCCAATAGAGAGTCAGGCTTAGAGATGAGAATTTAGCGATTCAATTTACTCCGAAGCCTACCATTGCCTTGAAGTCTATACACAATGGATAAACTCCGTGAGTCTAATATTCTTTTCTGATAACCGTGGTGTCTAATCCTAAGTTGCTTGGACTCGGGTGCGGGTATCCAATACGGTGTGGTTCCGAGTGTCGGATTCGGCAAAATCTAACTTTTAAAATTTGGGGGTGCGGATCTAGGTATGGATAAGGGTGCAGGGATTCGGCTAAGAAAATTCAAAAGTATAAGAATAGAGCTATAAGTCCGAACTCAGAACATGATCCCTTGTATTCTTGGTTTCTCTCTGTTTGGTGAAGGAGCGAATGTGAGACAAAAGGACTATAATATTGAAGGTATGCCATTTCCCATGTGTTAAATCTGATTTATCTTTCATTTTGAGAAATCAAAATCTCAATTACTCCCCCCCAATTTGTCCATGGACTCTGGTCAAAGTATCCGAAGTTGGTTGACCGAATCCGAGAGGTATCCCACACCCGTCCCAGTAACAATAAAATATTCAATCTGAAAATGCAGGATTTAGTTAAGGCACTACCTGGAATATACTATCGGATGCAGCCAAACTTTGAAAGTCTCATATATAGGCTAAAAGACCGAAGTCCTAAATGTTTTATTCAAAGACTCCAATAAGTTATATCGACTCTCTACTTAACATAGATTATTATAGATTTTGCAAAGCACAGATGAGCCTCGCTTTTACAACGTATTGTTCTGTTTACTTATCTGACTCCCTGCCTCTGAACTTTATAATGGTGTTGCTCCCTTTTGATTGAAAGTTGAATGCTTTCCCTTATTGGATGAAACTGAAATTAGCTTCTCTCCATTCAGAAAATACCTTTCCGTTCTAGCTCATTGAGGTGACATACATCGTATTTCTTTTGAGCTTGAGCGCATTGTCCCCATGGTATGCTTAAAGTGCATGGATATTTTACTATTTGTCATTCCCTTTTGGACCTGTTGAAAACAAGATGCCTCTGGTCTGGTATGGTAGGTTAGCAGGCTGATGAATAGTAGTAATGATGGTACGTACTGACCTCCTCATCTGGAGTCAAGCATCCCTTTGTCTTTGGATAAAATTACATTATGTTTATGCTACTTTGTGGAATTCACTGATGTCAGGGAAACAAAAATCAACTTCACAGTTTGTAACTGCATGGCTATACATACTTATATTTAAGTCAAATTTGTTTTCTCTGGTAATGATCTTTAATACTTTTACTTACACTGGAGAAATGATGAAAGTTCACTTATAGAAGGATGAATCCTGTCAAGCTTGTGGAGGAGAGGGCGATCTTTTGTACTGTGAATCGTGCACTTATGCTTATCATGCCAAGTGTTTACTTCCACCACTAAAAGCTCCTTTTCCTAGCAGCTGGAGGTGCCCTGAGTGTGTAGGTTCCCTTCCTCTTGAAAATCTATCTGTACTGTCAGAGTTTTTCTTTATCACTATGATTTACCATGTTTTTGTAGGTGAGCCCCCTAAATGATATTGATAAGATATTGGATTGTGAAATGCGCCCAACTGTTGCTGATGATAGTGATGCTTCTAAGATGGGGTCGAAGCAAGTATTTGTTAAACAGTATCTTGTTAAGTGGAAAGGATTGTCCTATCTGCACTGCATATGGTATCTCTTTACAGCAATCCTTTGTTTGCTGCTACTTTATTTGCTCTGGATTCTATTTGCACTTTTGACAATTTACTATCATATGGGAGCTTCTTTTAGAGTTTTAGTGTGTCCAATAGTGCTTTGCTTCATAGTACTGTTATCTAGTTTTTTTTTCTTTTTTTTTTTCTCCTTTCTCAATCAAGGTCACTAGATTTTATTGCTCCTCGTTAACAATTTTTTCTTGCACCTAGTATGGTTTCCTACCTTAAACCCTTTGAAAACTGCAGTTTTATGTTGTCGAAGTAATATCCCTATCCATGTTGCAGGGTGCCTGAAAAAGAGTTTCTGAAAGCTTACAAGTTGCATCCACGTCTTAAGACTAAAGTGAATAATTTTCATCGTCAAATGTCATCAATGACCAACTCCGAAGAGGACTATGTTGCTATTCGATCCGAGTGGACTACAGTTGACCGAATTCTTGCTTGCAGGTTATTCTTAAAGAGTAGATTAATAGATTTTAATTGAGCTGTGGATCAGACTAAACATTTTTATCTCAAAGCTTACATTATCTGCCTTGTGAGGTCAAATTTTAGTCAATTTCTCATGCATAGATGATTGGGTGTTAATTGTAGAAAACCATGTCTTCTCATGAGATTTTCTATCTTTTTGGTAATTTTTTTTTTTTTTGATAAGGTAAGTATTTTATTAACAAATGGGGAAGTCCCCATATACAAGCCTTGTACCAAAAGAAGAGAATCTACACCAAAATATGATTCTCAACAAAAGAGATCGAATCCTCTATACAAATAGGGACGTCATAAGTGCACCAAAAGGAAACTAGAAATAACACACTACTTTGCAACTTTACAAAATCTTGCTCCACCCCTTCAAATGCCCTCCTATTTCTTTCTTTCCAAATGACCCACCTGATTGCTAAAGGGGTTACCCTTCATGCTCTTGATCTTCTCTGCCCCCTTCT
>NC_081345.1:26414085-26439473 GCF_029784015.1 Lycium ferocissimum | reverse complement strand
CACGTTTGGAAACCTGGTGGAAGTCTCTTATAATCTTGTGTAATTGCTGGAACTCATTGGTGGTACTAAAGGGATTTTTGTTACTATCATTATGCGGAGGAGTGGAATTTCTCAATTTGGAATGATGAATTATGTCCGACCTCTGGTATTCAGTGCTTCTATGACCTTAGAATTGATGATACAGTGGTACCGTCAGAAATGATCACGATTAATATCTCGTTGCTACTGGTGAACAGGACTCTCTGTTGCTTAGTGACTCCTTTGTCCATCTCAGCTGATAGTGCTGCTGTTCATAAAATTGAGTGGGGGTACTATTTCTTGCTCATGGAGCGAGTGTTGCCCATACATTAGATATGTTTGAGTTCAAAGTTACTGGAGTATGATGTTATTATGCTAAACAGTTCTTTGATGGCCTAAAAAAAGGCAGAGTTGCAGGCTGTGCGTCACGTTGCATGGATGGACTAGGTTAGGTTTTCCATCTTTTATTTTACTACTATATATATATATATATATATCTAGGCTAAAGTTGTTTCCGTTTCAATAGTCTATTTTCTGTTCTAGCACTTTTCATTCTTTGATTTTGGAAGTTGTAGAAATGTTGGAAACATAGATTCCTTGGTGGGATATGTTAACGCTCCTTCTGGAGTTCCCATGAGTTGCATTTCCGATAAGATGCATAGAGATTATGTTGATTAAACCAAACATGCAAGTGCTGTTTGCAAAACCTATGTAGGCGTTTGGCCATGAAAACCAAATATTTTTTACTTTATTTGTAATTTTGAAGTTGGAGTTATCTTTGGTAATAGTTTTTGCAAAGAATATTTGGTTGTTCGAATGTATTGAAGGTGAAAAAAGTGAACAAGATTTTAGGTGTTTTTCAAATTTCAAGTTGTATTTGGAATTTTCATGGCCAAATTTTGATTTCCAATTAAAGTGAAATAAATTTCTGGAAAAATGTGAATTTCTCCAGGCCAAATGGTCCTAAATCAAAACAAAATCCCAAACACTAACCCAAAAGTAAATTTAACTTAAGTTGACTGGTCTCTCTCAAAATTAGTCGACACTTCTTTTAGACGTATTTTTGTTCTTGACGTAAATTCTTTTCTAGTCTTGTTAGGATAAACTGTTTTATGCTCAATGATATGGTGAAAGGCCAAAAAAGAAGATACTTCTCCATATGCGCTATAGAAGGAGATCTGAAAACGCCAAAAAAAAAAAAACGGAGAGCTCAAAAAGGATGTTGAACTGGTGGAAGTTTCAATCATGTGTTGATGAATTCGATAAAATTTAAGTGTTATATATGTGCGAAAATTTGTTGAACAATAAAGTAAAATATATTTCAGAACTCACTATTTCATTTTGAATATTACAAAGTTCAAATTCTGGATTGAGTATGGGTGATGAAAGGAAGTTCCTTCCTTTACAAAACGCAGCATGTGGAAGAACAGAGTGCCTCAAATAGGAAAGTTGGCCATCACTTGTCAATGGGTATAGGCTGTTTGCTAAAGCTATATGAGGAAAACTATGTAAAACTGCAAGTGAACGTTAGTTTGGATTTTGCACACATTCATTGTCTTCTTTGTTTGGTGTAACTAGGGAATAGGCTGTTTGCTAAAGCTATACAAGGAAAGATTGTTCTGGATGGAAAATTGAACTCGTAATGAGCGATAATAAAGGGGTGCATATGCGGCCCCTAAATTTGCCCTTTTTTTTTTTTTCGTTTTAACATCTCAACTAAGTGTTGTTCCTATTGAACCCTGAACTCATCCTCAAGTGAGTCTATCAAATCCTCTAAATCTGATTTTTAATAGATGCAGAAATTAAATTGGGGAAGTAAAGGTGGAGTAATATTTTAGGCATGTGGTAATCTATTCTTTAGGTAATGGCTGTGTCGGTTTCTGCTGGTTCTACTCTTTTACCGCCAGCTTAATTAAGAGCTACTCCCCCCCCCCCCCTTCAATTGCTGCTAATCTTAGCTAAAAGATGACATAATTAAATTAGAATATATATTAGCATGTTACTAAATTGAAGATAGAATACTATGTAAGTCAGATTGTGTTTGATAGACACACTTGAGGACGAGTTCAGGGGTTCACACTTGAGGACGAGTTCAGGGGTTCAATAAGAACAACACTTAGTTGAAGTGCCAAAATGGAAAAATAATAACAAGTTTAGGGGGGCTGCATATGCATTAAGATCAGAACTTTGAACCTACATGATGTAGGATGAATTTATGATTCAGTCCGTTACCATATCAAATTACATTGCTCGTAATTACTCCCTGGTTCAAAATAAGTGTCTATTTAATCTTTTTGCACACCTTTTAAGCAAATATTAATTTTTAGAAAAAAAAAAGAGATATTTTGATTAAACTATCCTTAATTAAATACTACGGAGTGCCTAATTAATATAGTTTCTTGATTACATAAAAACTCACTTATCTAAATAGGGATAAATTGAAAGAAAATAATTGATTCAATCTTAATTACGTAGGTGAACACTTATTTTAGATCAAAATAAAAAGGCTAAGTGAACACGTATTATGAACCGGAGGGGATTATATAAAACTCAAAATGCATTAACTTCTCACTACAAAAAAATAGGTAATTTGCGGAAGTTGAAAGTTGCAATTCGCGGAGGCTAATTGCTAGATTAGGCTAAAACCTCCGTGAATTGCAACTTTCAACCTCCACGAATTACTCATTTTTTTATAGTGTCTACTCTAAAAAAAAGAATTCTCTCATTCCGAATCCATCTTTAAATCCAAAAGGAAAAGAGTAATTTCCCACATAAGAAAAGGGGGGAACATTTAAAACATAGATAAGACTTCATAATCTAAATCTTTCCTTTACTTTTTTCTTCCTTTTTTGTTCATGAAAAGTATCAATTGATTTTCCTCTTTTAAAGTTGCACTTCGTAATTGTCATTGATATCTTCCTTTCCAAGATAAATGTCACTTTAGTGAAGAAATAAATTCAGAATTTATGCAATATGGTCCTCTTTCCTAGTAAATATCGACGTACGCTAGTAAAACACATGTAATCTTTAAAAAACAGCACATAAGTAAAATTCTGTTGAGAAAAGATAAAGTATCAGTCTCATTTTACTTTTGCAGAATATGATTGATTAGAATATCACTTTTAGGTGATCAATTCCGAGACAAATACGATGACAAAAGGTCAATTTTTTGGTAAGCAAAAGTACGAGTATAACTATTATTTTGATTATGAGCTTGAATACTTTTAGATTTTCTTTTCCTTTTTACATAGTTATTAAAAAATTAAGGGAAATCAAATTAGAACCACTATATTTAAACTTGTGACACTTTCATATTATAGGCTTTTAATCATTGAGTTGCTTCAGTGGAGAGAAACCTTAAACTGATAATTTCATGATATGCTAGAAAAAGTAAAATATTTATTTTCAAAATTTATTATGTTGAGTTAATGCCAAAAGTGCATGAGTTTAATTTATAACCTTTTACTATATACAAGACTTTTAAATACTCAATCTAATAATGTAGAGGATTGAACACACCTATATTAGTATTTTTCATGTTATCCTTCATACCAAAATCCTAGTAATTAAATTCTAAATTTAAGTATCCTGATTGTTTTAATTAACATTTGCAGTAATTAAGTAGAGTTAGACTAAAAAGGCATAATAATTGGACGGAGGAAGTAATATTTTTTATGTTTCATACCAAGATCCTAGTACTAATTAAGTCCTTACTTTAAATATCCTGATTGTATTAAGTAACATTTATAGTAAGTAGAATTAGACTAAACATGCATAATAATAAATAAGACTTCTACATATTAAGTAGAATTAGACTAAACATGCTAATAATAAATAAGACTTCTACATAGTAAGTAGAATTAAACTAAACATGCATAATAATAAATAAGACTTCTACATAAAATCCAACTCCTTCCTTCACTTCTCCCCATCTCCTCAAAACTCTAACACACTTCAGCTCAACCCCACTTCCACCCTCTCCCCCACCCCACCCACCCCACCACCACCACTTCCTCCGCCGTGAACCGCCGTCATGATGGCAAAAGCCACCACCCTTTCCAGTGAAGTAATGAAAAAAATAATTCTTTCCTACACTTACTTAGCAATTTGGATAGTCCTTTCTGCTACAGTCATTGTATACAACAAGTACATTCTTGATAAAAAACTCTATAACTGGCCTTTCCCTATTTCCCTTACAATGATCCACATGGGTTTTTGTTCTTGTCTAGCTTTTTTCCTCGTACGTATCCTTAAGTTTGTCGAACTTGTCACCTTGTCTCAAAGAGTATACTTAACATGTGTACTTCCCATTGGTGCACTTTACTCACTTTCCTTATGGCTCTCAAATTCTGCTTATATTTATCTTTCTGTTTCCTTCATTCAAATGCTTAAAGCCTTAATGCCAGTTGCTGTATACACCATTGGGATTTTGTTTAAAAAGGATAATTTCAAAAACTCAACTATGTGTAACATGTTGGCAATTTCAGTTGGTGTTGGTATTGCTGCTTATGGTGAAGCGAAGTATGATTCTTTTGGGGTTTCTCTTCAGCTACTTGCTGTTTTGGTTGAGGCAACTAGGTTGGTTATGATTCAGATATTGTTGAATTCAAGAGGAATTAATTTAAACCCCATTGCTACTTTGTACTATGTTGCTCCTAGTTGCTTTGTTTTCTTGTTTATTCCATGGGTTTTTGTGGAACTTCCAGTTTTAAGAGCAGATAGTAATAGTTTGGGAGGGTTTAGTTTTGATTTTGTGATTTTTGGTACTAATTGTTTATGTGCATTTGCATTGAACTTAGCTGTGTTCTTGGTAGTGGGAAAGACTTCTGCTTTGACTATGAATATTGGTGGGGTGGTTAAAGATTGGCTGCTTATTGCATTTTCTTGGTCAGTGATTAAGGATACTGTGACTCCATTGAACTTGATTGGGTATGGATTAGCATTCTTGGGAGTTGCTTATTATAATCATCAGAAGTTGCAGATGTTAAAGGCAAAAGAAGCAGAGAAGAAGTCTCAGCAGGATGATGAAGAAGGTGGGGTTTTGTTGACAGAAAGAGAACAGAATGGAACAGGGAAGAAGGGTGATTCAATGGACTAATTTGAGAAGAAATTGGGAATATTGACAAAATTGGGTATGAAGTAATTAACTTTATATTTATGGCAGGAAGATAAGGTCTTGCATGACATGAAATGTGGTGTTTTTTTTAAGAAATTTTAAAGATGGCTTTTGCTGTTGATGGATCTTGGGGATTAGGTATATTGGCTGGATCAGCTGTTACCCTTTTTTATTTTTTGGGATAAGATTAGCTTACTTTTCTTTTTCATATTTGGGATTTTTGGGTATCCAAAGCTCATCTTTGAGTGCAAATTATATTCATATGTTATAGTTAAGAGTTAATATTCCAGATACCTTTTGTAGCTGTTTCTATATTCTGCTTACAAGTTTGCCTGGTGACAATCTTTTTTCTCCTTCCTCTCCCCTCAGCGAAGGAGTTGTGAAGGTATCCTGGATTTGGTTTTTAACAATTAGTAGTAACATATTCAGAAGTCCTAAATTGATAATAGGAGGTCTTTGGCTAAAAGTAAAGTGTTTTAAGCAGTCGCCTTTCTGCTTTTGGGAAAAAGTTGGGAGTCCAAATTTTTGCTTCTCAAGAAGCAGAAGCAAAAGCAAAAAAATAATTTAACCCTTATAACTCTCAAATATAAACACAATCCTCTTCTTTTCTTCCTTTTTTGTTTAACTATATTTATATTAATTAAAAGCCTTAGTATATATTTTTATTTTATGTTTAAAATTTTAACTAAATAAAAATAAGAACTTAATTAAAATCAAATTATTTCTCTATTTAAATAACACTAATTATAAAATGACCTTTAATACATCTTTTCATAATTTAACACATTTCTTGAAAAGATTGGCCAAACACAATCAGTCAAATATTAATTGAAATACTTCTCAAATTAGTTGGCCAAACTCAAAAAGTTTTGTTTTGAAAAGTTATTTTGATAAAAATGCCTATTAAAACGAGCAATTTTTAAAAGTTAAACCAAACAGACTCTCAATCTTTCATGATTTTTATCCACTTTAATAACAGCTTCTTGCTCCGGTTTTGCGGTTTAAGTTCATATTGATGCCATTTGCAACTTCAGATATGTTCTTGCTTCCTATTGAGATGGTTCTCTGCTCCATGTTAAAGTTCATGGGAATCTCATCTTTATGGTATACTTTTCCTCTTTCTACCGACTGTTAACACACTTTGATGCAACTGAAGTGATAATTCTTGCAATACAGTTAATTTTTAAGCCACAAATGTTGCCAACTTTTAGACAAACTTACAACTTTTATCCCTAAATTTACTACCTTAGTCACTTATTATATGTGAACCATTGAAGTAACACTGCATTTCTAATTCTAGTCCATTTTGAGTGGGTGTTTGTAACATGATTTTCAAATGTTTGACATCTCTTTATACAGTTACTTGTTTCCATGTATCCGGTTAAGCAAGTCCTGCTCGCGAACTTACAAAAAGGCTGAGCTCTAAGTGCGAAAGATTGTTTTACTAAAGTAACGTACGACAATAAGCTGCGCGAAAGCCGTTGTGCCTTAGCGTATCGGCTTTCTTGCTCAGTATTATCTTTCATATATGGACCAATCCAATGGAAATTGTAATGCATCAAAGTCCACAAGTAGGTTTTCCGGTTTGTACCTTCACAAGTATCAGAATTTGACTCTTACGTATATGCTAGATAAATCGATTGCAGAGAACCATTTTAAGTATATACTGAAACATGGTTATTTTTGGATGTCTTGGTTCAGCTAGAAAACTCCCTGTGCCTAAATTAGTTCTCTTATTTCTTAATTTCTTTTACTATCTCGGAATATGTACTTTCATAAGAGATTTATTCTTTATACTCTTTAGAAGTACGTTTTTTGATACGGTAGTATTTGACAATTGAAAAATGGAACCTAGTAACTTTATGCAACATTTCTAATATACGACCTAGCTGTAGCAGCTCAATGTACATTATACAAAGAAGACTGTTCTTGTCACTTTCGTTTCTCCACTCCGTTTGGTCCCAGGACTACGATACTAGAAGTTTTAAAGAAAAGGATTTTTCCCGGATTTGGCAGAGCGAATAATCGAGTAAGCAGTATGCTTTGCGAATCAAAAGCATTTTAAAATACAACATCTCACAGCATAAAGTCTCTTTCTTGAGGGGGCAGTCGGATGCACCAAGTTCCCATCACATTGGGTCTATTCTATGCAGCCTTAACTTATATTTCTACAAGAAGTTATGTCCATTGCTTGAATCCGTGAATCCGTGACATCCTGATCACAGAATAGCAACTCTTACTGTTACGCTGAGGTTCCCCTTCTCAAAGCATCTTTCTAAATTAAGATGAATTTATTATGCATATTCCAACTATTTTGAGCACTAATTTTGTTTGTCAATTGTACAAGGCTCATGCATCGATCACCTTTGTTGGATTTGATGTCACCCGACAAGTCAAAGACAATCAATTGGGTATAACTGCCTTCATGACGATGTTTAAGGAAGCCAACCATGCCATGATTAACAACATCCTACATATTTTATCCAAGCAATGCCTCTACATACTGAGCATGATGAACCAGAAACTCAGAGGTGAAGCATAGCCTACAACAACCAAAATAATGTCCCACACGTTCTCTGGATTTAGACCGTCCCAAAATACATCTTCGTTTGTAGCATCATACTTCTAGTTCCATCATTTACGTAAGAAGATCAGGCATATCAGATAAGCCGCTCAGCTATCAACGCGCATGACGAAGAAACTCCTGGCTTGCCATGACTGATATTGATTACAACGTCATGCACATTAAGCTACCAGAAGTCTTTACATGAGCAAACCCCATCTATGAAGCGGTGAAATCGGTTCCTGTCCCTGACCAATATTTCTCGCTTGTAAGTCTTAGAGATGAATTTAGTTGCAGAGTGGCAATCTTCACAGACTCGTAAGTTTTTCACAATTCGAATAGGAGTTCCAGGAGGTGTCTTCATAAGGGCAAATGCAATAGCAAGCTTTTCACTATGCCTATTTACAGCTCCCTCTTTATCTTCTTCATCAATATCAAGCAACACTTCCGATGTTGAAGCAACATATCCAGCTCTTCTAATCTCCTTTCCAATATCATCCACCATCTGATAAATAATTTTGTACTCGCTATGACTTTTATCTCCTGAGACAAATTCATAGATTTCGTTGTATAGCTCAATCATAGTGCTTCCTGGAACCTTTCTCATTCCCTTCTTCGCCATAACTTCCCTAATCATGGTCTTCTTCTCCCAAGAAAACATTTTCGCATAAATGTTAGAAAGTAGTACGTAATTTGAGTCATGCATAGGTTCATGTTTTATCAGCTCTTTTGTTATTTTTTCACCAAGCTTCAACTCACCATGAGCACGACAAGCAGTAATAAGTGTTCTCCAAATTACTGGATTTGGCTTAATGGGCATTCTCTTAACAAAATCCAATGCTTCTTGCACAAGTCCAGCTCTGCATAACAGATCAACCATGCATCCATAATGTTCTATCTTAGGCAAAATCCCAAATTCCTTTCTCATCGAATAAAAGTATTGCTTACCTTGCTCAACTAAAGCCGAATGGCTACAAGCAGTAAGTAACCCAATAAAGGAAACATCATCAGGTACAATCCCATCTTTCTTCATCTCCTCAAATAACGAAACAGCTTCATTCCCCCGGCCATGCATTGCCATACCATCAATAACCGAAGTCCAAGAAACAATATTCTTTTCGCGCATGCTCCTAAACAAACTCAAAGCCTTATCAACATCACCACATTTTGCAAACATGTCAATCAAAGCATTCCAAAGAACACCACTCTTTCTAACATTCTCCCTCTCGATATATGCCTCGAGCCACTTCCCTAGCTCGAGCGCACCCAAATCTATACACGCAGACAACAAACAAACCATCGTAACTTCATCAGGTGCTACCCCAACAACCTGCATTTCCCTGAACAACTCTACAGCCTCGCTAGACAAACCCCATCTCACATAACCGCCAATCATCGCACTCCACCCGACCGAATCCCAGTGCGGCATTTCATCAAACACCTTCCGTGCATACTCAATCCCACCATCACAACAACAATACATATGAACCACAGTATTCAAAACATGAGAATCATCATAAAACCCAAGTTTCAACACTGAACCATGAACAGTTTCACCTAATTTCAATTCACCAATACCAGCACAAGCCTTAAGAACAAAAGGGTATGTAAATTTATTAGGCCAAATACCATAACTTAACATTTTACCATACAAACACAAAGCTTCATTCTTTAAATCACTAGTTACAGCATAACTTCTGATAAAGGTATTAAAAAGAAAAGTATCAAAGAAATGCGGTTTAACATATGGGGAAAAAATGAATGATGAAGCATAGGTAATGGCATTAAGGTCAGAAGAAATGGATGTGAATTTTGTAAGTACAAGTGGGTTACTTTGTAAGCCTAATTTGAAGATATGGGTTTGGATTTGAAGGAGTTTTGGAAGAGAATTGCAGATTTGGAGAAGTGATAAGCAGTTTTGCTCTGCTTCTCGTTTCTTGCTGTGAAGTGTACAAAAAAGCTTTGCTTTTGAGGGTAAATGATGCATTTGGTTGATGCCATTAATGGCGAGAAATGCTAATCTATGACTATTATTGTTCAAAATTGATATAATACTCGGAAAGCACTTCTTTGCAATTTGCATTTAGTATGTGTATTCATGACGGGATAGTATGTGTATTCACGACGGAAATGCAAGGTAAGACTACGTATGGTATCTATGTGTATTTATGCAATTTATATGCATTAGGTGCATTTCATAGCATCGGCCTTTGCGAATGACCAAATCTAACAAACAAGTAAACCCGAAGTGTTTTGCAAATTCTCAATCCGTTAAGTGCGGGAGACTTTTGAATATTGTGATCATAAATTAAAAATGTGTTTATCCTTTAAATTTTAGGGATAAGGCACCGTTACTCCCCTGAACTATACCCGAATTTGCTACAACACACCTTACCTTTTCCAGGGTCCTATTACCCCCTAAACTTATTTAAAATGAAATAATTACCCCCCTAAACTAGGGTTGCATATCGGTCGCCTTGGTTAAGTTTCAAAATTATCTATTAAATTATTGGTTATCGTTTGTAGATATGTTAAACCGTTAAAGAACCGTTAAAATATCGATTAATGGGTTATCGGTTAATCGGTTATCATCGTGTGTTATCGGCTTCGGTTATCGGTTAACCGTTAAGATTTCACACAACAAAAAATGGCTTAACCACCAAATGAACTCGCTTTGTCCGTCAACAATCGCTTATACTTTCTATTGCTCCCAAATAAACTATGGATGACAACCAAAGAAGCATTTGATCCAGCAGATATTATGAAGCACGTAATGGAACTTTGTTAGCACAGTAATTAGAAAATGAGGAGTACCGAGAGAATACTTCTTCCACCTCATCTATTAGATCAAATAATCATACAGATCTCTCTATTTTTCTTTTGTTTTAAAACTACTTCCTTTGAACATTGATATTAGACTCATACATCTCCTAATATTGAATCAAGCAAGATACTTAAATGATAATATATATGAAAGGTAGAAGTAATTAATTAAATTATTATCCGGTTATCGGCAACCCGTTAACAAAAATGGCCAACCCGCGACCCGAACCAATAAGCCAATAACCCAAAAACACCACCCGGTACCCGAACCGATAATCCATTAACCCGAACCATTAACCCAATAACTCAATAATCGGTTCGGGTTATTGGTTTAACTCGTAACATGCACAAATTTCTACCCTAAACGCCGATGCCCACTCATATGGGAGAGTGACATACACTCTCCTTGCCATGTGTATTTATTTGTTTTCTTTTTAAATTTTTTCACTTACGTGTCAATTTTTTTAAAAATAAAAATAAAAAAACTCAATTTTCATTAAAAAAAAAATGAGTTTTAAAACCCGTCTTTTTTTTTAATTTGAAATTTTTTTGATTTTTTTTAAACCCATTTAAAAAAAAAAAAAAACTAAAAACATGGATTAAAAACCGAATTTTCTTTAAAAAAAGGATTTTTAAAACCCTTTTAAAAAAAAATTGAAAATTTGTTTTTTTTTTTAAAAACCCGTTTTTGAAAAAGAAAAAAAAAGCTGAAAATGATTTTTTTTTTTTTAAATATGGAAAAATGGATTTGTTAAAAATATGGAAAACTTGATTATTTTTTTAAAATGTCTTAAAAAATCTTGATTTTCATGATTTCATTTTCTTAGGACACTTTTATTTTTCAAACTGAATTTTTATAAAATTTTGAAAAAATTAATTATTTTCTTAACATGTGGAAAACCCATTTTTTAAAACTAAATGTGGAAGACTAGATTTATTTTCAAATTTTTAAGAAAATGCAGATTTTTAAGGAAAAAAAATTAAGTTTTCCCTTTTTTTTTTTTTATGTTTCTCACTCTCTCAAAGAGAGTGAAACACACTCTCTTTGCCACATCAGATTATGGGGGTAATTATTCCGTTTTAAATAAGTTTAGGGGGTATGGGCCCGAGGAAAGGTAAGGTGTGTAGCAAATTCGATAGTTCGGTGGGGGTAATGGGTGCCTTATCCCTAAATTTTATGATCTTTGACTTATCATGTCGAATGTTGAAATTGAAAAACTTACTAAATATAGATTTTCTTTTCTTTTAGGACAAATCTAAAAAGAAAATAAAACCCTTAAATTGAAACGGAGGGAGTAGCATCTAGTTTTTGGAACAAAACTCTAATTAATGTAATTTGGTTTCCAATATACATATAAGCAAGTAAGCATCACTTCTAAAAAGTATTAGTGCTAGTATGCTAATAATTTATGTATGAACTAGAGTAGTCAAAATGGGCGTGACCCTTGAGGCCATCCCAACCCAACCCAGCCCATTACTAGGTTTGGATCACGTTAAGATTTTTTAAGTCCATTTAAAATTGAGGATCATAAGCCCAGTCCCAAGTCGCTCGCCGGCTCTTAAGGCTCGACAGAGGCTAGGGCAAGGCCGGCCCATGGGCCAAAATGCTATTTAATTTAAATTTAGATTTTAAAAGAATATGGGAAAAAAGAAGTAAAAATTAGGAATAGTGATTACCGAATAAGTCTTAGTAGCTATACAATACTTTGCTCATTTATCTTTAAATCCTAATCACCAAGTGTAGAAGTTGCATTCATGATTGCAAATTAATTTAAATATAAAATTTACAGAAAATTGTGACAAAAAAGTAAAACTAGGAATACCGATTACCAAATAAGTCTTAGTATCTTACACAATACTTTACTCATTTAGCGTTAAGTCCTAATACTAAAATTCCTAATCACCAAGTATAAAAGTTGCATCCATCATGAAAATGTCCAAACACTTATGCTACTCAAAATTGGTGGCACGGCTTTACCCAAATTCAATGTGGTAATATTTTTTAAGTTAATTTAAATATTATTAATTTTTGAAACGTAGTTAATTGATAATTTTTAACTAATTAAATTTACATATATATGTAGACGAAGATGAAGATGTTAATTAAGATAACTTTACCATAAACGGAATCAAATGTGCTTGATGTGTGTTGATGTTGAATATGCTATAAGTTGTCATAGGATTATATACTTCTATAAAATCAAATGTTAGAAATGTTAACAAATTGACATACTTATCGGTTCTAATCTAGATTGAAAAGAAATTTCTTATAAAAAAGATTGGAAAAAATTATCCAGCAACCCTTTTAGGGCTGAGTTGGGCTGACCATTTTAAGGCCCTTTCAAATGAAGGCCCACCCCGCCCTAGCCCATCAAATTTCTTTTCCCACAAGGCTTGATTGAGTTAGGCTGGGCTGACCCATTTTAACAGCTCTAAATTATGAATTTATGCCTTTTTTTTAATTTTTATCAGGAATAAAATGAGAAATAAGATTTGTATTAGTTATAATTGGATGTGAGCAGGAGCGGAGCTAGGGGTGGGGAAGGGGGTTCATCGGTGGAAAATTACAGTGTAAATGAAAGGTCAAATTTGTCTTTTATGGATATATACTCTTTAATGAACGTCCTTGACACAAATGGAGAAGCTTGGCTTCAGTGGTTAAGGTGGTTCAAAATTGATGCAATGTTGCAAGTTCGAATCTCACCCACTGCGCTTGCTGCATGTTGCCTTTTCCCCCCAATTTTTAGCTTTTTACACTTTCAGGTATACTGTTATTGAGGAAAGACCCAAAAAGATCCTTTATATTTGGACTTCCACTCCAAATGGTCCTTATTATTTGAGGTGGAGCACTAATAATCCTCCATCTTTCAAATAATGGAGCACATTTAGTCCTAGCTAACTAATTCTATCTATACATTCTCTGGAACAAAAAACTAAGGGATAATTGCTACTACACACCATGGGGACACTTAGGATATTTTGAAGGGATGACCGCAAAACCCCTCTAGTATTTTGCCTTACTCTCATCATATATGGTTTTTGGCATTGTAATTTATTTATGTTTTTGTTAAATCTGAATAGCATTGCATCTCGCCATTATTCAGTCATCTCACTTCTTTTATCATGCGAATTTGCACAAAAACCAAATGATCATGAAAAAACTGAGTTCTCCCCGAGTATAGACTTTGGGGTTATCGGAGATCTAAGTTAGAGAATTAAGTAATTCGTATAAGTATTCAGACGTATTACTTCCCCTTTCGAGTTTACTTGAGTCGAGGGTCTATCGGAAACGACCTCTCTACTGAATATGTATTATTATATTAGTAAATATAAGTAAATATTAGTAATTCAATGCTTACACCTTTTTTAAGAACCTTGACGATTTTCAAAGTAATATATGACTAAAGGGGCACTTATTCATAAGAAAATAAAAGTTTAAAATAAAATAAAAAACTGCAAAGTGAAAGGATATTTTTTAAGAAGCGCTCGATGGAGCAGGGCATATGTAGAAAGAAATGTTAAACAAAGCATGAGAAGGCGGGTTAAAATTCAGGGATTAAAGTTGGTTTTGCCCTTCGCCACCCCACTTCATTTTTCATCCTGTAATTTTCGTGTTTTTACTGCTTCATATTTTGAACCCCTCTGGTAAAATTCCTATCTACGCCACTGGATGTGAGTACCTAAAATGATAAAACTACCTTTAGCTAATCTTGAGTACGATATCCCAGACCTTGCATGAACTTTGTACCATTATTAATCGCATAATAACCTCTAAATTATTATATATCTGTATTAATATAGTATTATAAATTATGCATATTAAGTATTCAACTACGCGTGAACTATTGTTCGATCAAGTATAAAAGGCCCGAAAAAACAGAACTCAAATGCCTCGAGTGCGAAATTAAGCATTATTGGTGGAAGTTGAATATGCTCAACACATCACTTAAATCTTTCAACTTGACATCTTTCAGTTTCAACCCAACTCAGCACTAGTTTTTTTTATTATCGTCTCAATCTTCGTGCTTCTTAATAAGATGGAACTTATAGTCATTCACTAAACTATCCATTTCAACCATAGCAAAATACTGCTTCTTCCTAACATCTTTAAATTCTTCTGCACTGTGTCACGGTCAGCTACCACAGTTATCAAAAAGAAAAATATGCATATAAAGGAAACGGTCAGATTTGCCCATGTACTTAAAAAAAAAATTATATTTACCTTTCATTATACTTTTCAACATATTTGTCCTTGCATACCATATTTACCCCTCAGCAAACACTAAAATTGCAGATTGAGGAAATGAACAAGAAACTTAAAGATTTGGAGTCGCTGAATCAAGCTCTTCTTATAAAGGAAAGATTTTGAAATGACGAGGTGCATGACACACGATGTTTGCTAATCGATGTGAGTTTTTGTGCATTTTTTAATGCTTCACAAAGTGTCTTTGTATTTGTTGTCTCTAATGAAGCAGTATGATTTCACTGCATGATTTTTCGAGCTAATCATATATGCTTCTGCAAAGTTAATTTAAGTTAATTTTTGGCACTCTTTATTTGCCCACCACAGTTATTTTCAATCCAATTACGCTTGGCTTTGATGAATACTCATGCTAGGATTCCTTAACTGAATATCTAGTGGATAAAGATTGCAGACTAGAGTCAGATCCATGATTTAAAATCTATGAGTTCATCTTTTAAGATTCGTAGCATTGCATCTATTAATATTTTAAAGTTATGGGTTCATATCTACTTCTTATTACAGCTTTAGTAAATTTTATGCATACATTTACATTCAAAGTCAAAATACTTGGTTTATGAACTTGGTACCAACAAGCTATAGACGCCCCTGCCTACAGTAGAGTATGTTACTGTCATGTTCGTTACCTTTGCTCTAGCTGAATGGTGCTTAATTTATGTTGTCACATGGCTTAAAGGACAGCCGTGCTTTTATTTGCATTAAGAGAATGGGGGACTTGATGCTAAACCATTTTTTTTTCTTTCTTATTATTACATAGGGGGGAGGGAAAGGGGAAACTGGGGAGGAGATTACAACAAGGGGATTCGAACCCTCACCAACAAGGTGAACGTTCAGGTAGCCAACGAACTGAGCTACTAAATCACGTTTCTGCCAAAAGAATTTATATAACTCCGAAAAAACATCAACAAAAGCAATGAAACTGTGTTCCTTGTGGGACAATTACCTAAAATATCCAAATTGGCGTCCGTTTAAAAAGTTATCCAAATGAATGAAACTTTTGGGGTATATATGCACACATTTAACTATTTTTATGATTTTTTCTTTAGTTATATTAATATTTACTTTCAACTCGATTTTTATTTAATTTCTAGTGAGTTGACTATGCTTGATATTTCTAGGCCTTTATTGACATGATCTAATTGTAAAGGGGAGATTTTATGTGCGGATATGGTTAATTTATGTTGCTTTTATTGTAGGACCACACAAGAAGATAAAAGAGCTAGAAACAAGAAAAAATGGAAGAAACCCCACCTGATGAGATGCACAATTAAAGCTTCACCACGCAACTCAAAGCACAGCAAGGGCAATACTTCTGTCAAATCTGCGCTCTCAGCTCCCAGGTGTGTTACATCGCACTTTCCTAATAGTAAATATTTAATTGAGGACAGTTTTAGAAATTCATCGTCATACCCCTTTGACCTATATAATCCCCGAAAAAGGTGGGACTGACTGGGGAGGTGCCAAATATCTAATGACAATGTACTTCAATGAACACTATCCTACCAAACCATCCAGGTGCTAGTTTCGTGAAGGTTTCTTTCATCCTAATATCTATCCATCAGAAACAATATGTATGCCTATCCTCGATGAGGAAAGGGATTGGAACTCTGACGTTAGCATTAAACAAATTTTGGCAGGTATCCAAGAATTGCTTGATTGGCCAAAATCTGACGATCCAAAAGACAAAGTTCATGTTATGAGCTATACATCAATGATCATAATGCATGCAAGGGCCGAGTGAGACAAGGGCCTACATCAATGATCGTAATGAATACAAGGGCCGAGTGAGACAGCAGGCCCAGAATTATACGTATAATTAGCTGGAGTATTGGTTGAGTGAGTTCATATTGACCTTATTCCGGAGATTGTTGTGAGCTGCTGGCTGTTCCGTAGCACCCTCCTTCTTCTATCATTTTTAGCATTATGTTTTTTCTTTAGTATTCGGACAATGTATTCGCAGTTTCAGACTTGTATTCCTATTATTAGAGGCTCTTGTATTTATGACACCAATCTTGGGTGGATTTGAATTATGTTTTCCGTATTTTCTATTATAAAAAAACTCAGTAATTTGAAGAAAAAAAAAAAAACTACGTAAGCTTGAGGTCATCTCTAATAGGGCAACTTGGCTTGGGCAATGTTTTTTTTTTTTTTTTTTAGAGAAAAGGAGAAGAGAATGACAAGTCCTTGAAGTAGTCCATTATCAACCGATTCAATACCAAAGTTTGGATCAATCATTAGTTGTAATGTCTTTTGTTTTCATTCTTCTATATTTTCTTTTTCTATTATGGAGTAGTTTCTTATAGGGTTTACCAAATATGGTGTTTATATGATTTATTGTGGATTTTAACTCTAGTTTTGTGCTTGGATTTGTTCATGGAGTTATGAATTGAGTTGCAATTTGTTCACTATTTTATTTAATTGAAAGAGGAATAGTTTTTCTCTGCACTATGTTATTTGGTTTCGTTATTTCTTCTAAGTAATCGGAAGTGCTTCTTAAAGAACCTAAAGTATTTGACTGATCTTATTAGAAAAGTAGAAGATCCAAGATGTACTTATGCAGCAATACATGTTTTCATGATCACTTAATTAGTTCTAGTAGGCAAAGCTCAAACATTACTACTATATGGAAGTTCTGCAAAAACTTTTATTTTGTTATGTTGTCCTTCATTTTACTCAATATTTTCCTATTAAAATTTAGATAGTTTTATATTTCCCCATTTCTCCCTGATCATTAGATGCACGTTGCAGCTTGAAGTATAAGGAAAAAATTCACAAACTTTCCTGATACGGTTCGAGCCACTAGGAATGGGTAAGGGGTCAATCTCATCCCCCAAAATACCCCTAAGTCGACCCCCTAAATTTTCTAACCCTAAGACTCAAAAAATTTCTGATCGGACTCGATCCGGCCCCTTAGAGAACCATATAAGTACTCATGGTCGCCCCTCGTAAATTTGACAAGTGTTTTTTTTTTATGCATCAAGTTGTTTGATTTCACCATATACTTCCTTCACAATACTCAAATGAGAGACTCAATTTCTGTTGGAATTTTATTTAAATAAAATTGAATATTTTAGAATACAAGGTGTCTTATCTATATGCATCAATATTATATTATAAAAGCACGAATATTCCGACAAAAATATTCTTAAAATGTTGATCAACTTTTATGTCCTTCGAAAACTAAATTAAGTTACATGCCACCTTGGATAAAATGGTCATTACAATAAATAATAATAGAGTTATGAGTCCCAATTGGAATCTAAAACTAAAGAAAGATACACCTGATAGAGTCCAAACACGATAAACATGAAAACTAAGGAAAAGTAACCTACCCTCAACAAATTAAAGAACCTTATAATGCTAAAATCCAAAAAAGTTAAAAACATTTGAGTGGTAATACCATCCAAGTTAGAATAGTACTTGATGTATTGATATCTTCAAGTGTAATTAGTACTCCCTCCGTCCCAATTTATGGAAATCGGGTCCCCTCCATGCTTGACCCGCCCAGTTTCTCCAGTTGAGTATTAATTTTGTTAAATGTGTCCCTTCAAATAATGAATAATTCAGATTTATTTGCTAAACCAACCATAGTTAACCCCTTTCTTTCTTCTCTCTCCACGGCCAACCTCTCTTTTTCCCTTCCAAATTTATCCAAAATTGCTCCAACACCCACCATTTTAAATATGGTCAATGATTATATCTCTTCTCTATCACAACCCCATTCTCCTGAATTTGAGATCAGAAAGCTGGGAAAGAAGAGCAATTGTATATATGCTCAGGTTAGAAATTTTGCAGATTCAACTGAAGCAAAATGCAGAGAAATTGTCCCTATAAGATTTTCTCCTTTTAATTGGCTAGAATGAAAGATGTGTTACAGCCTACTATGATGCTAGTTATTTCCGCCATAACCATAACAATTCTTTTACCTTTCAACTCTATCATTCTCTTCAGATATGAAAAGAAATTATATCAAACCTAGTTAGTACACCATTAAAATTCCCAATAAGCATCAATTTGTGGACATGCTACATGAGTTAAAACTAATGTTCTTAGCTCTAGGCTAGAGGAAACTCCTGGGGCTGCAATTGACCATATGAAGGACCATCAACTTCCATTCTTCCATATCTATGGCCACATGATGGGGCCCCATGGAAGCATCCCAACATAAAATTTCTTCAAACAAAGTGCTTGATATACCTCCGGTTGAGTTCTTGAACCTCGCTACTCTGGGTGTTGGAATTTTCAATGTGCAATTTTTGATAGTTTTACCTACCGATGACGGTTGTCGCAATAGTAATTCAACTTAGTACAACCATTGATTCACACAATTGGTCATCGCGCTTGGTTGAAAAGCTAGTGGCACGAAGCTACCGTGTGCTGAACTATGACTGAACGCCTCTAAATCATAATCCAGGCCATAAGAAGCGAATAGAGAGAGGTTGGCGGTGGAGAGAGAAAAAAAGAAAGGGGTTAACTATGGTTGGTCTGGCAAATAAATCTGAATCATCCATTATTTGAAGGGACACGTGTAACAAAATTAATACCCAACTGGAGGAACTGGACGGATTGGCTACTAGAGGGGAGCCTCCTCCTCATTTATGTGATATAGTTTGACTAGATACGAAATTTGAGAAAGAAAGGAAGACTTTTAAACAGAGTTGTCTAAAATAAGCCATAGATATTTGTGTGACTGTAAATCATTGCATTAAGGGTAAAAGGGAAAGTTTTAAGTTAAATTATTTCTAAATATAGAAATGTATCATTCTTTTTGGTACAGACAAAAAAGGAAAACGTGTCACATAAATTAGGAGAGAGGGAGTATAAGAAACAATTTTTTGTATTTTATTATTATACTATTTGGATGAAAATCAAACTCTATGTTCATTACGTATTAATAACACCTTTGTAATTCTCTCTACCACTATGCCTGATCAGGGATACCCTCCCACCTACTCCCTCACAGGTCGATCGCCTCAACATATTGGTAGCTTTGACATTAAAGGCTCTTGAATCTGCTACAACATGAAGTGTAAATCCTCATGTGATTAATATATTAAGGAAAAGATTTAACGCATCTATAAAAAGAGTACTTATTCCACTAGACAAAGCCCCCATTATTGATTAGTTGATATTTGAGTGTCATACGATATATTGATTTTGAGTTATTATATTAGTTTATTTTTTGGATAAGTGAGTTATTATATTAGTTGCCATTGTTTCATTTCAAAATTTGCAGGGAGTTTTAAATTGCCGATTGTTTATGAATGTACATATCTCCAAATGCTTATTAATAAATTAACCACAATACAGGAAAAATTAAGAGTATTATGCATTTAACATCTTATTAGCTGGAAAAACTGATCGAGATGAGGCGTCAAGGTTCCTTTTTGAACTTTTGGTATGTCGTAATTGGTATATTTTGTTTATTTATTTCTAAAAAAGTCTTATGCCCCTTTTACTCCCTTCTTGTGCAAAAGTGTTCTAATTAACTTATTTCTATTGTTGGTTGTTTTTAGAATAGCAGATTTTATTCATGTGGAGCAGGTGAGTCCTTCGATGATGTCGCAATAAAGCCATCTATGAAGCTTGTGAAGTCTAACTTTTGAATCAGGAAATTTAATTGATATAATATGCAATTCTTTCTTCTGCATTATGCCAAAAACATGTATTGTATAGGTACATTAAATAGTTGAGGCATTGTGAACTGCAAGTAGGTTAAAAGATAACAAATGATCCAAAGCAGTGAAGCTAGCATCTAACCTTGGGTGAAGTCCGATCTAGCTCGCTGGTGATGTCTCCGACGGTCAAGTATCGGGAAATTAGCCATCGAGAACTTTCTATTTTGGGTCTTTTGATTTGTTTTGTTTGATGGTCGACTCTTCAGCTGATCTTTTTGTTTTCTTTTTTGCTTTAAGACATCTATTTTTTGTTTTGCTATTATTAATAATACAAACTTAGTGGCCATTTAAAAAAAATAAAAAATTATAGTGATTTAAATAATTAATTATATGACATAGTTTTGCGTAGTAAAAAAATTGAAATTTTATCTTTCATGAAATTTTTTATGGGAAGTAGTTCGACTCCCTAACTGGGTGACAACAAGAATGCTAGCACTTTTGCATCACAATTTGTGTATATGGTAACCACTAAACTGATGGTAGAAGAGAGATTTTAGTTAAAAGGATTACTGTATCCATGTATAACTTTTCAATAGTAACAAAATCCTCTGGGACTTTCCTAGTGGGCAAGTTTCAGAACATTTACAAAGTGGGAAGTCCTTGATAGGTTACGCTTCGCTACCTCTTTAATATCTTTTCTACACGTGTGTATCTTGAATTAGTTAAAACATTAGGTATCTAATATAGTTGTATCAAAAAGGTACTCCATTGCAATCAATATTCACAAATATTGGTCCAAAATTTCTCTATTGGTCTTCAAATAGAATTGCTTCGTAAGGATCTTGAAGTGACAAAAGGAAATCCATACGAAGGATATGATTAGTGTATCTACAATATTTGACATATTTATACCTTTTTGTCTATTTGTAAATCTTCTTAAATTTATAGGAGAGATTATGAAGGAGAAAGGTGATATTGAATTTTTTTCAGCATAATAATTAGATTATAAGCTTTGGTGATTGCTAACCTCTAATATGTAATATTTCATAAGAATTGAGGAAAGCGCCAGCAAGATCAATTCATCAACATTAACTATAGTTCTTATTGATGATTTTTTTGAATTGCGCTGTTTTAATAGATAACAAATATCTTGTAGAGATAAATTAAAGAGAAGGCGGCAGAATAAATAACATGTGATAAGCAAATCGTCTCATCAACAATCTATTTAACATATTAGTTGTATTTCTTTTTGGTATCTTTTGCAGTTTAAACGAGGATAAAAAAAATCGGTGCGTCCAATATTAAAAGTATAAATCACCATAGAGAAATTGAAACCAAAAAATTTGAACAATGGTTGCTTATCAAAATTCTCTTTTTTGCTGAAAACTTATCAATATTGGATTATGTAAATTCTACTTTTGTCTTTAATTAATTAAATCATGATATATCAAAATCTCTAAGATCGCAAGACAAACATTATTGCTATATCTAAAGATCAAACGTCTCTCCTCCTTCCATCTTGCCATAGTAAGTCACAACGCGAATAAAGTTATGGTTCAATCTATCAACTTTTCATATATGTCCAACTTTTCTCACATGCTCCCTGAAGTCTTTATTACCCATTTTGCTTATATAAGTAACTAAAAAGAAATGTTGACCAATAAAACATACACATGGTATGAATTAGTTAAAAGAGTAGCTGTCTTTGATATCTGCAAAAGTTACACAAATTTAGCATTTTTCTGGTTATAGATATTCACATATCCTACATTAATGATTAATCACATACATGTATTTATGCATACTTCTAATGTTACTCTCTTAATTACTTATCAAACCCGTACATACTCCCTCCATCCCAAATTCATTTTTTTTCCCTTTGCACGCCACTACAGAAATCAAATAAATAAAAGGTGTATTTTTACTATCTTACCTTATCTCTCTCTGTTTAATTACACTCTAATCCATATTGATTATTTTCAATAACACTTAGCACTAAGCAGGGGCGGATCCACCCTTTAGGGTGGGGGTGGCATGGCACCCCCTCGATTAATAAATTTTCTATATACTTATGTTGTAATTTGCTTAAATTAGGTTAAATATTTGATCTTGCTACCCGTTGGCCGTAAATTAGACAAAGGTGCCACTGCCATTTTGACTCAAGTTTGAATCTATCTTGAACATTTTTTGACTCCCATTTTTCTTTGCGCTTTTTATTTCCTTTGTACCAGTAATTCCCTTTTCGGCCCTCCCAATTTTCTATTTATCTTTTAATTATTTATATTGCCTTTCCTCTTTTCTATTATTTTATCTGTAATCTCTAACGAGAACACACAAATAGAAACTTCAAAATCTCTTAAATTAAGCATTTCTCTTAATCTCAAATCTGTGAGTATTTAAATCGAAAAACTTAGGTCTCAATGGAAATTTTGGATTTAGATAAAAAATTCAATTTTTGTTTAATAATTTCTTTTGTTTATTACTCCCTCTGTCCATGTTTACTTGTCTATATTTGCCTTGGGACACTCTTAATAAGCAATAAATAAAATGAGAAATGAATTGGAGTACTTAATAATAGGGTAAAATAGGTATAAAATGGTAAATTATGTCTTGGTTTTTCAAACTATATAACTTACAAGTAAAAGTGGACATATATTTTTAGTATAATGGACAAATAAAAATGGACGGAGAGAGTGTATTATAAAAATTTATGTTATTCTATAATTGTTAACTTAAATTAAAATCACTTTACTACTTAAATTGTGATGAAAATTTCGTAAGCACCGCTTAGAAAAAATATGAAATTTATGATTTATTTTTGAGAACTTGTAGTTTATCTAATTCTACATTTATTTATGGGGAGTATTTACCTATTGAAAAGTTTTCTATTATTTTTCTTATTTTGAATGGTGTAATTCCCTTATTGAAGATGTTATTTTACTTATGTAAATTCATTTTTTTTTAATATACATAAGAGATGCAAGTCCCTTGGTGAAAATGCTGATTTTACTTCTGTTGTTAATGGGTGTTAATGAGTTTGATTCCTTGTTTAAGATGCTGATTATGTTCGTTTCTTAATTTTTGAGATCTAATTTTCATATTTGCAAATAAAAAAAACCAATTAAGTTGACCCGAATAAACTAAAAAGAGATGGACCCGACCCAAATACACATTCCTAATAAGATGTACATTTAAGAAAATTGTGGCACCCGCCACCTTCAAATCCTAGATCCGGCTCTGGTACTAAGGGTAAGATGAGAAAAAATAAATTAATTCTATCTTAACTTTGCAAATTGACTTGTAATATGGGACGATGGGAGTACTTGTATGATTTAGGACCAAACTGATCATTTTTAAAGTACATTAAGGATCATTTCTAGCGTCATGTTTATACATCAAGGACCAATAGTACCAAAATCCATAAATGAAGACCATTTTAATTTGGCATAATACCTAAATAGACTCTCTAACTTGCCGGTACCAAAAGCATTTTTCCAACTATGCTAGCAAAGACAAACCACCTCAACTTGTCTCCACTTTATAAGTTGAACACTCTAACTTACAAAATAATCACATAGACACCTCCAAATTTATATGTCACGTTAACATTTGTATTTACGTGTTCAATTTTTTATAAATTGAGAGCATACTTACGCACTTGTAAAAAAGTGAAGCGCGACTTTGCCAAACGTTTGAAGGTCTATTTATATATTATGCTTTTAATTTTTAACCATTTTGTGAGTTTAACGAACTACCCTCCAAAGTAGAAAGGTTTGGTTAATGCGATCATGGAGAGAGAAGAGAGAATACAATGCGAAGACAAAAACGATTGGACCCTCGTATGGCCACGTGTGTCATTTTCTACACTATACATTCAACAAATTAATTGGCGCACTTCTCTAACGAACCTTCATTCTTCTCTGCTCATTCGAAACAAGGAGCTAATCGAAACAATGAGAAAGCTTTCTGTTTTTCTTTCTATTGGATTTGCTCATACATCCTCCAAATTCCGCTGCAATAACAATAATGTTCTTCGTTTTTACAGCAATTGCACCTCTCCCCCCAAGAATCCTGGTCAGTAATACTTTGCACCTCTTTAAATGTGATTTCTTAGAAAACGAGTGTTTGTTTTTGTTCTTCTAGGAGTTTGGACTGATGATTATTATCTGAGTTTATGTTTTTTGGTTTACTCTGCTTTCTAGTGAATAAACTTTGAATTCAGGTGTCTTTGTAACAATTCTTGATGATTAATAGGATCTGATGTAAAATTGGATCAATTGTAAGTGTGTGATTGTAACTTCATTTACGTTAAACACCCCAATTATCATTATTCAGAACCAATACAATAAGATTTTCTAATTAAGAGTTTTTTTTTTTTTTTAAATCTAAAATTTAGGGTGTAAGGGGGAAATTCAATTGCTTATTTCTTAGCCAGTTGCCATTTTCATTACACCTAAATATGGCTAATCTAGTGCCACTATGTATATTCTCGAAATTGTGACTCATCGCGCGTTAGACGAGAGCTTATCATTGTGCGTCGGAGATGCTAATGCTTGGAAGTAAGGGATTTTCATTAACAGGGTGCTAGCAGAAGGCTCAATTCTATATGTGGACAAGGCATTTTCACGGTTGATCACCATTTGAAAACTTTTCGATTTTATTCTGCATAAGATATATACAATTTGAGTACTTTTTGATCTGTCTAGTAAGCTTCTGCTCCAAACTTGTGTAGCCAAAGTGCATCCAGTCAACTCTGAAACTATGTATCTGTTTATCTGCTTCCCCTTAATTGATGAATAGATAACTTAGAAGTTATAGAAAGACAAATTACGCACCGGTATTTCACTTTATGACCGAAACCCACTGAGGTGAGATTAGACGGGGTTGTGATGCCTAAATGCAAATAATTCAAATATCTAGTTATTGTTTAGGAGAATGGAATGATAGATTAAAGTGTTACACATAGTATCAAATTCAAATGGTTCAAAC
>NC_081345.1:26392685-26413985 GCF_029784015.1 Lycium ferocissimum | reverse complement strand
TTTATATCGTGATAGTGAACTTTTAATGCAAGTTATCTATTCAGTGTTGTTTGAAGGCTGTGATTTTAATTACCATGCTTTTAGGCAAAGCTTGCACAATGGGAGGATAATAGGGAAAATCGGAGGCGTAAGCTTCTTATGGAGGAAGCTGAGGCCAAACAGCAAGGTGCATTTACACCAATAAACAAATCTCGCAATATTTTTCAAAGATGGATGTCTCGGTGAGTTGTACATTTTTTAACATTCTTATGGAACCGATTTCTGTGCAATAGTTTTTTTTTTTGGTCATAGTTTCTTTATTTAAAAAAATAAGTTTGTTTTTCCAAACAAAGTGAGAGAAAATGTTTTGGTTCTCAAAGAGATTCATGAAGGAATTAAAAGGATAGGGTGGTCTTATCGTCTTAATGCTTTGAATGCGTTGATTGTTTTGGTTTATCACATTCTCTTTTCTAATTGAATCTGGATCCAGTTTATTTCTCTTAGGCTTTCATAATGCTTATGGGAAGTGTATGTGTGCTTTTCCTAGGTTTGTTGTCTCACGGAGAGATCATTTTTCTAGGAGGAGCTTTATAATTTCACAGTCTATGCAAGCCGTTTTGGATTTTTAAGTCATCATAGCATTTATATATCATCTAGTGAATAACGGGGAAAAGGGTTGGTGAGTTATTATGAGTATGGAACCTTTAGAAAGCTTCATTAATGAATAGCAATTGAGGAATACAGTACAGCTAATGCTTCACCTGATGAATTTCTAGTCAGAGATGTAGCCCTACATATTAGTACATTTCTCTTCTCCAACCACCTGAGTTGGGGAATTTCTGCTTAGAGAATGTTGTTTTATTGTTTGACTTCATTAAAAATAGTACTGCAGGGATCAACATATGCAGTGGTGATTCTAATTTACTTCTATAGCAGGTGCTGCTTGAATTAGACACTTTTCATTAGCTTTTGTCTAATTTCGAGCTTCTCTGGATTGCTATTTTAGAAATAACCATTAGAATCCTAGTGCAGAGGTTTTCTGCCATTTGTGTGTCTTATCACATTGATATAGGTTTGTTTATATGGGTCACTCTCTCACAAGTCACAGTTGCTGTGATAACTTCCGCTGCAGATGTTTGAAAATGGTACAATGGAGAGAATAATAATTTATATATTGTTCAAAAGTGCTAAGGATAGAGGTATTAATAACCTATATATAATTCAAAAGATTTAAGAGTTCATATTCTTTCAACAATTCATGATTAAACCTTGTTCATTTTCCCTTTTCTGTCAGATGAAGTTTAAGTACAGATTCTGGGTGTGTTCGTTTGGTCAATTTTTTTTTTTTTTTTTTTTGAGACTTGTAACAGTTAATCTATATATCCACAGGTGTACTACATCAAAATATGTAGTCCCCCTCCAAAAGGTTACATTTACAGCATTGAACTCTACAGTTTCTTATTCTTACAAGAGATCTAACACATCAAAAATATCTTCTGTCTGACCTAGAATTTCCTGTTTACACCAAAAATAAAAAAGAGCTAGGCAGTTCATCTTTAACTTCTGTAAATCGTTCTGCTCAAAACATCTCTGGTCCTCTCTTTCCAAACAGTCCACCAGATACATGATGGGACAATCTTCCATCTCTCCTCTTTTCTTGTTACATTCCCATCCCTGTTCCAGCACTTTAATACCTCTTCTATGCTCCCAGGCTTCACCCATCTGATCTTCCTTAGGTTGATAAACATCCTCCACAGCTGGTCTGTCCATTTGCAGTGCAAGAAAAGATGACTGATTGTCTCATTATGATCCCCACACAAAAAACATCTAGAACATAAGTGAAAACCTCTTTTGTTCAGGTTTTCATGAGTTAACACTGCCTCTGTTGCCAACAGCCAGTTAAAACAGTTCACTTTATAAGGTACTTTTGTCTTCCATATCATCTTCCATGGCCATCCTTCTTCTTGAAAACTTGATACATTCAGGTCTTTGTATGCTGATTTTACAGTAAAAATTCCTTTGCTATCCTTCGTTTGATCAAAATTTTTGGAAAACATTTTCTTTAAGAAAACAAGTCCACAAGTGGCATTTCACCAACCACCCTATCACCACCAAACCCCAACCACTCCCACAACCCCCCCCCCCCCCACACACACACACACACACCAAAACAAAAAAAAAAAAAAATCAATAAGTTTGAAAGTTTTCTTTTTTGATTTTCTACACCCACCCTCTACCCCCTCCCGAATTTTCTACATATTTAAATTTTACCTTTATAAAAATGGAAAGTTTGAGTTGTTAAATTTGGTGTGGGGTGGGTGGTGGTGAGGGATAATGGATGGTGGTGGGGTGGGGCGTGGGTAAAAAAAAATTTCCCATTTTTTATAAAAGTAAAATAAAATATATGAAATAGAAAAATTGGGAGCGGTGGTGTGGGGTGGGGTTGGTGGTGTGGGTTGGGAGTGGGTGAAGATGAAGTGCGTTTGATGGTGGTGGTTGGGTAGGGGTGGGATTTGGTTGGTGGGGTGGGTGATGGGTGGTGGGGTTGGTGGGGCTTGGGTGGGTATTTTCCAAAAAATGTTTTTTACCAATCAATCGAACATGAGAAATAAGAAATTCACTTATTTTCCACTATCCAACCGAACATGAGAAAATAAGTAGAAATTCACTTATTTTCCAAGAACACATTTTCCAGGAAAACATTTTCTGTGGAAAATATTTTCCTCCATACTGAACACACCCTCTATGTATCAAGAATATATTCTTTTAATTGGAAAAAGGTGATACAACCTCCTTCCTTAGAAATATAACATGTTCATTAACTTCTGGTCTTATTTTGGATCTAGTTATTTAGATTTTGAAAGAAAAAGACATTTATATATTTAGAGTCTGCGTAAAGCACATCACTATCACAAAATTGATAATTAAAACTTATGATAAGAATTTGCTGAAGAAAATCATGGTTAAAGAATTTCACATGGACTTTGAAAATATTCTTGGGGGCAGTGGGAGAACGAGAGCAAGTCAATATAACTTTATTCTCTGTAGGCAAGCAAATTTTTTCACATATAATGGCTTGGGAAGTACATTTTCCTTTTTGGATAGGACTGGCTGTTCCTAACATGCTGACATTGAGAATGAACAATGCAATTTTCTTTGATCAAAGGATAACTTAGTAAACTAGGATGTAGTCTGAAGGAAAAAGTCTATAAGTTGTCTGTTTCTTAGCAGCTTAGTGTCTTTGAGTATTTCTTACGTGGTCCATGGTCCTCGAAACACTTAAAGGATCTCAAGCGTCAGGTGAAAAGGAGCAAAAAACCTCTTTCTCAACATGTTGTGTTAAGGTAGGTAGTATAAGGAAGACTCACCATCAATTCCTTTTGCATTACTCTGCATTTCCGTTGTTGTGGAGGATTATTTTTCCATTTTGAACCTAGACAAGAAATGAGCTCAAACTCGACAGACCTGACCTGGTTGGGACACCCAATAGTTGGCTCAGCTTGATTCAGTTGCAGAGCTAATACGTAGCTTTGTTCATTATTTTTGATCATGTTGTTCTCCTCCAAATTGTTTACTTTTATTTGGAGGAATTGATGTTGTTCAGTTGCAATCCTTATTTACTTTTATCAAAAACACAGCGGCAGGCCCATTTTGTCCTTTTCAATTGAGACATATTTATGTGCAAAGTTTAAAAAAAAGAAGAAGCTTGTTTCGCTAACTTCTGCTTTACATCATTCACAAGAGTCCAGATTCTTCTTCACTACATGGGGAATTGATGTTGTTAATAGTCCCCTCTTTACAAGTGCCACGGGAAGAGCAATCTGATCCAGAGAGTTTCAACCTTGCAGTTTTTCCTATATTCCGAAGCATTAAGGTGCAAAGCACATAAATTGCCTTCAATCTAGATAGATTGTAGTCTTGTACAATAAGCCCTGTCAAAGGTTTAATGTCCTTATCAAGTATCCTGTACCACCTAGGTTGTGGCTAATGTGAGGCAATGTTTGACTGTATACTTGAATTTTGTAGTGCCAAAGATTTGAACCACGACTACTTGGCATAACTTGTTTGACTGCCTTCTACTGACTGATTACCTAGCAAAAGGCTAAGTGGTGACACTGATCCTTGCAGCTCATAGCAGCACTTCAGACACATATGTTCTGTTCTAATAATGAAAAGAACTTCAATTTTAACTGCTTCAGAACCCCTTGCTGTCCAAGCTCTTCTAGTGATAAGTTTCCATACTGCTCTCTCGAACTACGTTCGTCACGTGGTATTTATGCGTAATAGACTTCCTTGTTGCATATATTCATAGACACAGAGAGAACCATAAAAAAAAACCATCACTCATGTATACCATCTTTGTGGTCCTTGGAAATTATTGTTTTAAAAGAAATTTAATCTTTTTGTCTTGGAAGAGCATTGGTAACGATATGGGCAATGTACATAACTGAGTGATTTAATAGAATTATTTTACTTAGTAAAAGAATAAAAAAGAAAGGAAGTATGTCACTGCCATTAGTATAATGTATAGATTTAGTTGCTTCTTCTTCACCGCCAGTGGTATAATTGTCATTTTCTTTTTGGCTCAGGAAACCTGAAGATGTGGAAGAAGGAGTGGGGAAATGGGTTTCATATCTTAATCGCGAGAAGAAGTTAGACTCACAAGTCGGCCGCCGCCCTGCTGCTCCTCCAGCCCCAAAAGGACTATATCTATATGGCAATGTTGGGAGCGGTACAATTGCTTCTTGTCTATCTATGTTGCATGGTAGTTCATATATGCTGTACAAATTCATCTCATCCTCATATTTCATAATGATAAAATTTTGTTTTATGTTTAGCTTATATTCATGATCAGTATCACCCATGCTTTACTCACAGATAAATAAATCTGACTATATGTTGGACTTCACGTAGGGAAGACAATGCTTATGGATATGTTTTATAAGGCCAGTGAAGGAATTGTTAAACATCGAAGAAGGTTTCACTTTAACGAGGCAAGTGCTTGTTTGGGCCTTTTGTTTTTTACTTGATTTGTCACATTCTACAGATCAATCAATCAATTGATCAACTACTCAAACCAACTAGTTGGGGTCGGCTATATGAGCCCTATATGTCCATTCCACCCTCTTAAGGCTCATTTCATTCAAATACTTGTGAGGTTCTACATATGCATGACAAAAGTTCATTTCAATTTCCTGAAACAATTTAGTCTGTCTTATCCTGAATTGCAATTCCGTAATTGTGTTTATAAGCAAAATGTCACGGGTCAAACCTGACAATTTGCAATGCAAGACTGTCTGTCCAAAAACCACAAGTAGATGACATGTAGTAACCGATATTATTTTAATACGTAGATAAATAACTAGTATACCGACATTATTTTGATACGGACGAAAATAATGATAGTTTTCCGAAGCTGATAACAAGGCAGTTGCTTAATAGGAAAATATCCTAGAAATTTATGTGAGGTGGTGCAGTAATAATCAGCAATAAAAGTACATTTGTCTGTGAAGGATGAATGAGTCAGAGTTCCACTTGATATGAGGCAAAGCATATCGGAGTTAATGTGAAAAATGTTAAAACCTCTTGGCCCCTGAATGGAATACTGGATTTGATTACATCTTCTGTTCCTATTCCACTATTTTGCCTCTGTGGTGAAATTATCTTTAGTTGTGAAAAATATTGCTTTTGTCAATCATTGTTGCTGTCATGAAATGGGTCTGGCGTACAAACACATTTGCCACGCTAGTATGGGTTCCTGAAGTAAAAGAATCGTCTGGTATATATCTGATTACTCTCGAGTAGTTAGTCAAATTCTCTCATTTTTCAAGAAACATCAGGATTGAAACCTGTATAACATGTTTGAAGCATGCTTATTAAATGCCAAAGCTTATGTGTGTGTTTTTCTATATGGTGCTCATGTTAATCTGCCTATCATGCATTTCAATACTTGAAATGGTCAAACAATCCTATCACTCTGCTGCGATCACAAGATTTTCCATCTACTGCACTTCTGATTTACTCCAGATGTTACAATTGGCAGGCTATGCTTGAAATTAATGAACATATGCATAAAATTTGGAAGACTCAGATGGAACAAAAGTCTCTGCAGTCAAGTATTTCTGGTTGGGTCATGAATCTTCCTTTTGATTCAAAAGTTAAAGAATGGATAGCTGCGGAAGAAAGATATAAGCAAGATGTGCAGATGAAAAACATTCTTTTGGACGTAGCTGACAAGTTTCTTGTTAACCAGGCAGATCGTAGGAGAGGTGCTAGCATCCTTTGCTTTGATGAAATACAGGTAAATAAAGTTAGATTTTGTTTATATGAACTTTTCTAACCATATCACTACACAGTAAATTGTTACTGATTTTTTTTTTTTTTGATAAGTACATTGTTACAGAACTTAAGTACCAGAAATATACTAGGTCTTTGCCAACCTCAAATCTTCAGGAGCTGTCTTTTATGAATTATTGAATTTATCAGACACAGTGGATCTAAAGAAAATAATAAGAAGTTAGCTATAGTTACCTCAGCTTCAGTATTATATTTTGCCTCATTCAATCTGTGTATGTTATTTATATAAATACAGCATCCAGTATATGTGGAAGTCTGCCATTATTTGCTAGAGTCATCTCCGTCTTCCTCTCTATTTGTGTTGTGGAATTACAACATTAAGTTGCCAATACTCTCAAAGAAGTTGTAGCAACCTATTTATGCTGGGTCATATGTTGCGAATGAATCAGACTGAAGATTACTTTTTTTTTCTTTTTCTTTTGGTGGCAGACGGTTGATGTTTTTGCCATTGTGGCATTATCTGGAATTCTTAGCAGATTGTTGAGTACTGGAACTGTTCTGGTGGCAACCAGTAATCGTGCACCAACGGACTTAAACCAGGTGCATTTACTTCTGGAAAACCAATGAATCATTCTCAAAGACTATTCCATTTGCATTTTAAAACTCAACTCGCTTGATTTTTGCTGCAAGTTTAGACTTGGAAGATGAATAAAATGGAAGTCTCTGGCTCGATGTGCTTGAAACATTGTTACATTTGTTTGTAACATTTCTTTTTCTGATCAAGTATTTATTGTGACGTTTCTTTTTTATTCAGGATGGTATGCAAAAGGAGATCTTTCAAAAGCTACTAAAAAACCTTGATAAACATTGTGAAACTGTTCTAATTGGCAGTGAAGTTGATTATCGCCGCCTTATTGCTGAGAGATCTACAGACCAGGCAAGATTTAAGGAAATTTACTTGTTTCTATTCCCTGATAAACTAACTCAAATTTGCTCATATACACAGCTTTTTTCTCCTGTCTAATTTGAAAATAAATCCAATTGTAAACATTAAAAGCAAGCCTCTCTCCTATGGTTAAGAAGCCACATCTCTCCAAGGGTGGGGGAGTAGGACTTTTGACAAGAAACATGGACAAGCTTATTGTAACCAATGCCAAATCTAGCAAAAGAAGGCCAAACGATTAAGATAGATCTAATAACTTTGCATGCTATGGATTACTTAGAGACTTACTGGATCTTTTTTTTTTTTTTTTGTAAAACAATCATTTGATTGTACGGACTAAATACTATCTAGTTTCTCCTTTTCTTCATAGCTCTCATATTTTTTAGATTGTATAGAACCATATGCCTTCATGACTTTCAAGAAGACACATTTTATTTTGATTGTTTGTTCCCATTATGCAACTGCAGGTCCACTACATTTGGCCTCTAAATAGCAACATTAAACGAGAATTTGAGGATACCTGGAATAAAATTAGTAAACAGGCTGGAGGAAGCATCATTTCACATACTATTCCTGTGATGTTTGGAAGGTACTCTAATTAATCCTTGATATTTTTCAAGTCAGAAAGAGCCCTTGGATCTTTATATGATAGTCCTTTGCTTTTGATCAGAGCATTGGAAGTTCCTGAGAGCTGCAATGGGGTGGCACGGTTCAACTTTGAATATCTGTGTGGTCGGACGGTACTATGCTCTTGTCAGTCAGAATTTTCCTTTTCTTTTTTCTGTATGACTTAATTATACTAGAGAAAAAGGATCTGTTAATGAGAGAGACTTATTCTTATCTATTTGTTTGTACTTTTGCCTTTTGTCGTCATGATTAGTACATGTTTATTTTTATCAGTCAGAATATAATCACTTGTCAAAGTTCTTGACATCCATTTGAGTATCGAGTTAGGATTTTGGTTGGACAATCGATATGACAGTATGTCGTGTAAGTAGGAGTGGGCACGGTATCCCATTTTTAAAAATTGTTTATGAATCAAAATGTTCTTGTAATTTGTACTTATATAATGTAACGAGCTTTTAATTATATTGTAACTTAAGCCTAGCTTGTGGTGACAGTGAATTCAATGAAAATTGTTTCAGCCCTAATGATAACATTCCCTCTAAAACTCCAGATATTATAATATAGAAAATATCTGTTCTATTTTTCTTTAACTTCATTCAAAATTAATCTTAATTTAAGTTAGTAATTTGACAGATGAACTGAAAATACATACGAGCCAGCTTAGGCTTGGCTTTGGTGCCCGGACCCATAGATAAGAAAGGAGCTTACTGAGAAAATGGTCTGACACATATGTCAAAAATAAATAGCATGACCTGGAGAAAATGAAGAGAATAGGTGCAGAAGAAGCCTAACTTTAAGCAAATTAGATGCTGTTACAAAAAAAAAATAGAGGAGGAGATGAACTATCTGTACTGCTTTAGTCGATGTTGCCAACTGTAGAACTTGTCATTTCTTTTCTGGTGACTTTTGGCATGTTTTCAGGTTTTAGGTGGATAGTCTGGTCGTTAATTCCGGTTTGGATAGAGTCTCAACTTGTTTACCTCTGATTATGTCCATAGTTGGCTGGTTGGAATTCCGAATGCTTGTCTTCATATACTCTGATGGTCTTCGTGTAGTTCTGTTCAAACTGAACTTCACCATAAGTAGAAATTCAGTGATGTCTTAGCTCTAAGGCCATTTAAATTAAGATGAAGTAGGGAAGTACTCAGCTTGAACTTGAATTTGTATTTCATGTTGCACTGTTCCGATGCAGTTTTTTCATCTGAGAGTCAATCTAATAGGAACAAGGACAAGACTGTATCTTTAGCTCTGACCTCGTAACAGAATGCTGTCGTATTTCATCTAATGTGTGAACATTTCAGCTTGGAGCAGCAGACTACATTGCAGTGGCTAAAAACTATCACACGGTTTTCATTTCTGATATTCCTATTATGAGCATGCGTATCCGTGACAAGGTACCATCTTCAACATTCCTTACTACACATGCTAACTAACTCAAAATAAATTAAGCTTTGATTCATAGATTCTGCTCCTTGTATATTGACAGCCTGCTAATACTACTCATACTAGCATAAAAGACAGTTAATTGTCACTAAGTAGTTCCAACTGTGTCCTTAAACTAAGCGATAAGATCTTGCCTCCGTCGTATTTACTGGATATGTGGATTCCTTGCTTTTGGGGATCATATCGAAGGGAAAATAATTGCTTTTGGCCTTGACATGTCTGAGCTTTTTCTTGTTTTTTTCAGATACAATCAATTTCTTTGACTTTTGGGGCATTGTTTCTGTGCTGTTTAAACAACCTTATCCAGCCGTCTGTAGATTGGATTCATCTCTCCTATTTAGCCCTTTAGTAGCTCTTTTTTGTTTTTATTGTTGAAAGGTGCTTAAAATTCATATTTTGGACCTATCAAATGTTTGCACTTGTATCCTAATTCCAGAGGTTATAGCATTGGTGTTTCTTTTTCATTCTCCATAAATCAAAGGGAGACATCTAAGAGAGATTGTATCCCAGTGATGTTGATAATTAGCTCACCATGGAGGTGATTGGCTATTCAAGTATCTCTATGGCTCTATCTTTACGATATACAGACAATACTTCCAGATTGATGTTAAAAAAACAGTACAAAGCAGAGCAAAAGAACAAGAGGAAAACAAGATTTTACATGTTTCGGAAATGAATACATCCACACAGGAGATCAAACTGGACTTCTTCAATATGAGAGAATCTGAGAAAGTTCACTTGGATTTACTAGTCTCAAACCAAACCCAAGTACCATTGTACACTTTGTATCTCAGAACTTAGCTTGGAACTAGGATTTAAAAAATTTGAACCTCTTAGTCAGCCATGTCTTGCTAACACTCTCTTGGTTCCCCTTATACTATGTTAAGGTTCAAATATTAGTCAACTTCTTTCAGGACTACCTAGGTAATAGAGGTAGTATAAGACTCGTGTTAAAGAGTTCTGATTCACAACCCATGCTATAGCTTGGATGATCACCTCACCTAACAAATATCAAGGCAGGCACACAAAAAAGAGGAACATGGTCAATGGTTGGCTGATCATATTTATTTTAAATATTACAAGTATAACGTGATAATGGGTGGTTGTAGGGGGCATGGCTTTGCTTGAGTTTCCTAGTTGTGTGATATGTTGGTCCCCTGTATTTTCTTGAAATCTCCCTATTTCATAGGATTGAGAAAGGTGGTTGGTAGGTAGTGTGGACGATATACATGGGTAGGGGAGTTTAATGCCTGTTAGCTATGTGAATATGTAACACATTTTACTACTCTTCCTTCTTTGTCTGTTCCGTCTCTCAGCATTTGAGATTTATGTTTTACGCCCTGTTAACATATTAAATTTAAATTATATTCGTATGCGCTATATTTTTAAGATCTTAGTCCCACTTTCATGCTACTATGTTGTTGGGTTATTTTTATGTTAGTGCTGGTTACAATGTTTCTACTTCTCAGGCACGAAGGTTTATCACCCTCATCGATGAGTTATACAATCATCATTGTTGCCTATATTGCTCTGCTGAAACCTCAGTGGAGGATCTATTTCAAGGAACAGCAGAAGGAACACTTTTTGATTTGGAAAGGTAAGTGTGCTTTATTGTTTCACTCTCCTAGGTCTTCTGGTCTTCTAAGAGGGTGTCCAAATTTGTTATTTTGTATACCTTTGTTATGTGTGCTTTTGCATCACTAGATTAAATGGCCACCCTCTTGCAGTGAGAACTAATATATCCTAGATAATGTTCATCAAATTGAGAAAAATATCTCTGAAAGTTAAGATTTGTATAATGTGCTTTAGATTGCATGAAAGCTACAACTATTTAGTATCTCTCCATGCATGAGTCAATTTTCTAGTAACAATCTGGGCTGTTGCGTTACATGACCCAGAAGTGTGGATGTACCGACACTAAACACTAAACCTAAGAAGCAGTTACCTAGGGTATTTCCATCTATTTCCATTATGGAAATAACCTTTGAGATTTAGTAAAAGGATTGAGATCATCTGATGTCAGTGTGCTATTTGTACAGCTTTCAATTTGAGACAGAGATAGAAGGTACAAAGCTCCGGCGAGATGTTTTAGCAGAAGGCAATGTTAGTTCAGGAGGTGCTCCATCTGGCATTACTTCCATGCTATCTGGTCAAGAGGAGATGTTTGCATTTCGACGAGCTGTAAGTGATTTTCACTGTTACGCCTCTGCTTTTCCATCTCAGTTTCTTCAGCTGTGGGCTCACCTAGGGGAAACTGGATAGGGTTGAACATCTGATGTTGAGGAGATAGAACTCGCAAATAAAAAAAAATTCCACTTCACATTTTGGAAAAGCTCTTGGGTTTAACAATTATTGCAACCCTCTTAACCCTTCTGAAATTTCCTGGATTTCTCGTTATACATAATTATTACTACCACCACCACCATTTACTTTCTGTTTAAGTTTTTCATTTCTGAATAAACCAGTAGTCTTCCGTTTCTAAGGGCTTAGCAATATTTAAAACTGTTCAGTTTTTGTTCACGTAAAAATAGATTCTAAGTTACAACTTACAAAAGGTATATTTTAAGCAAGAATATCATTTACTTGTGGTTATAGCTTATGGGTAATAATAGTCCTTTTCTGTTTATCATTTTTAGATGGTGGAAGTTAAATAGGCATTTCCAAGTTGCAAATAACTCCATTTGGCATTTCTTCTAATCTTTTTCTTAATTTAGCATTCCTCTTCATCCTGTACATTCAACAGTTTGAAAGAAAAGCTGATACAACAATTTACCATACGCAATACATAGGCCTAAATAGAGTCTAAAAGAATATAAAAGCTTATGATAGATCCAAAGTGAAAATAAATGCAGAACCAAACTGAAAGAAAGAAAAAAAATGAACTAATTACTGTTCTGTTTTGGTTGCATGGTTACAAAGCATAAAACAGAAATTTTCAAACTGAACTAGCACAGAAATCTAACTAAAACACCAAATTCAGACCTTTAGACAACTTTACTGTTTATTAATAGTTTCTGATTTTATCATGTTCGGTAAATCTGTTAATTCTTAATGCTTTTTCTTCATACACTACAAAGACATTATTTGAATGGAAGATCCTTTTTTAATGCAGGTCTCGCGCTTGATTGAGATGCAGACACCTTTGTACCTAGAAGCAGTTCAGCATCTCCACCCTTATTTTGATTCTTCGCACAATGAGTTTGAAAACTATAGTGCCAATTAAGAACGATGGCCTATGTAATTAGGTGTATGTATAAGATCTTTGTTGACAATTCTTTTCCACCCTTTCCAATTGTCTTTTTCTTAGTTCTTTTTTTGAGAAAAGAAGAGAAAATAAAAGGGAGTGAGGGGTGGCACAAACATAGGGTAGTCCTGCGAGATTTCTCATGATTAAAGGGGATGTATTAGACAAAATATCACAACAATCTTGTTTCAGATTGCAAAGTTGATTTCTTGGTTAGCTAGATCAATAAGAAGGAAATGTTTCTGGTGTTTTGGTAATTGACCATCCAATTCCAGTTCTCATCACTTGCAGTGTGAAGAGAAATGAAACTAATGAAAATTGGAAACCTGAGAGGCCTTCTAGTGCTTTCTGTTTGCAGCATTCCCAAAATTTGAAAGGTAATCTATCGAAGTGCTTATTTGGAAAAATGATAACATGAGTTGAGCTTAAATGAAACAGTGAGGACATATAGCAGGTCTCAACTTGTATGGGGCCGAGGCGTAGTTGTAGTTGTTGTAATCTATCAAGGTACTTGTCTGTCGTCAGTTAAGATTTGAGGCATTGCACATTTCTATCTTCTTAATTTCAAGTGTGTGCGTGTGCGCGCGCCTCCTATTTGTTTTCTTGGAGATAAAATATAAAGACTTATCAAGGAAACTCACATATAACTGTGTGACTCTCTTTTCAACTACAACAAGAAGTCGAGATGCTGAACGGACAGTGCCTGTGTATATCTTGGCATATCTTTGAGAGCAAAGCTAACAAATTCATAACCTTCACTTCCTTTTTTTTTTTTTTTTTTCAAATCCTGAAAAGTATAAAGCAAACAATTTTTTTTTTCCACAGAGGATATAAAAGATGAAATAGAAAAGTTGACCTTAAGTACAAAAAAAAGTGAAGGTAGAACGTTACCGTATATATTCATATGTTGCTTTTAGAACTAGGAAAAGTGGAAATTTTACCTTTTTTTGAACGAATAATAGGTATTGGAGATTTTGGTGAAGGCATCGCGGACCAAGAAGATAGTAAAACAGATGGACTGCCAATAAGTATGGGTATAAACTTAGTGCAATTCGCCCATTTGATACCTTTAATTCTTCCCACTTATGGCCTACTGTCTCTGCTCAATCATCACCACCTGCGACTGCAAGTTCTTAGTTGCTATAGGGGTCATTTGATTAAATTAGTAAATCAATTGTTTCAACATGCATTGCCTTTCTCTCAACCCAGACTCCTCCATCTACTGGCTAGAAGTTTCTGCTGCTACAGCAGTACCACCACAAAGAAACATGTACATTACCTGTTTTTAGAGATGTAAGATCTTACATGCAAAAGTTGGTGAATAGGTTACTTCTCGTAAAAGAATTTTTGTATGTTTATTCCTCAAACAACGCAGGGCAATTGTGAGACAGTATTGGTTAGTAGCGCTGTGCAACAGTGATCGGTCAGATTATGTAATTGCAGAATCATCAGCCCACATATCCTATTATTCAATGATAAACTAACAGGTGCAATTGATACCACATCACTTAAAATCAAGATAGCAGTAAGATGTTTACACCCAACACCAACTTAGATAAGCAAGCAAAAGCAAACACATTTAACAAATAATGAATTATAAAGTAAATCATCCTTTTTTTTTTTTTTTTTTTTGGCCTTTCCAACAGATTAAGAATGCCATAGACAACAGCTCTAATCAAAGACCACAGAGATCCCCACAGCTGAATGCAGTATAGCTTGGGATACTTTAATCATCCAGAAAGAGAGCAGATGTGGTGATGATCAGTTCTGCTCCTCATTGTCCCCATTTTGCTCTGCTTCTGCAGCCATTAACTCATCAAACTTCTCAGTCTTGCCCAGCACTATTTCAATCTGCACATGACAAATAAAACAAAAGAACATAGTTTGATCACACATCAGATTAGACGAGAGATGAATGTTCAGGAAAGGGGAAAAGAAAATGGATCGCAGACACCATTTAACACCACTGGCTCACATGAATTTAACTGATTTTAGGATGACATTGTTTTGAAGAGTATAAAGTGGAGGAATATGAAAGCTGCAAAAGCAGCATCCATATAGCTACAATGTAATACTGGCCAGATTCATATTTCCATTACAGTTATTGCCAACAGAGCTTATTTCTATTATTCTACAGCTTCTGAAAACAAGAAACAACAGCAGCGAGCAAAGCCACAAGAAAGCACAGTTAACAGGGAATGTACATTCAACAGGCATGGGGTGTAAGACAAACTTCCAATCAAGTCTAATAAGATGACCTAATAAGACCGGACAACCATTTTGGTGCGCAAGGATGTAAACCACCAATAATCCTAAATTCTTGTTTTGATACGGACCAATAACCCTACAAGTCTATTCTACAGCTTTTGCAAAATTCTGCACAAATCCTGACTCAAACAGAGCGAAATGTTTGCACTCATCAACTCCCTCTTGAATGCTTTATTTAAGAACACATCAACTACCTCTTGAATGCTTTATTTAAGAAACGTCTATGCTACAATTTTAAAGGAAACAATCATGAGTCCAAGCTAACATTTACCATAGAACCTCTACAGAATGAGTACCCTTAAACCCACCAAAAATGAAGCAGACTAATACATCAATTAACCTACTCATAATGCTTTTGGAGTTTACCTTTGCTTTTGGTATTGGTCGGGCTCCTGGTTCATCCCTCATGTCCACTGTGAGTGTCCTTATCTCTGCAGCAAGTGTACCCTCAAAGTTAGATGTGAAAGATTATGAAAGGGATGAGAACGGAGTAGGAGAAAACTCACTCTTCTCAATGGCGAATCCATTGTTCTTGAGAATTTCAGCAATGGTAACCACTGTCGAAATAGCTGTATGCATGTGGCAAAGATTGTTAATCCTTTGGAGATCCATACGGCAAGCCAATTCAATTACTAACAAGTTTTCAATATGACGCAAAAGGATGAGTCCACATAAAAAACGAAAACACATCAAACTGAGCTGTTCCACCACTCTGTATTCCTTTTTATATAATAAGTTTACCAGCAAGCAGAAGGAGCCGCTTGAAACATATTGTCAAGCATGTTCTGCTTTTAAATAAAAGATCCTTGGGAAACCATAGGAATAAGGTTTGTGATGAAGCAGAATTCATCGCAGATACACTGAACCACTTTTAAAGTTTGAAAACTATGCTTTTTATGCTAGATGCTGGTTCAAAATTGTTTCACTAGGACATCACATCCCTGCTAAACTGTGCAACACTGGGTATTATGCTCTTCTTATGCACAAAAAGGGTGACAATAGTAAACAAATTATTCTTGAGACGGCAAACAGCATCTCACAATGCCGAGATTGAAATTCACGAATCATTATCATTAAACAAAGTCAATGGGGAAAACTAGCTGCAGAAAGTGATAATGCCACCATAAACCAAGTTGTAACGCAGTATATTCTTGATGTGAAAAAAATAGCATAACACAATTAATGTAGATGAAGACCCAAATGGCATCAATTATAAGCAACGGGAAACCACAAAAACTCAAAATTGAGGGTCTAGGAGACTTACCCATCCCAAGAGCAGAGAGTTCCACTTCATTGTACTGTTGCATGTACCTCTGCAAGCAACACATCAAATACCTCAGGATAGTAACTATTACTGTATACGCGAGGTTTTTTCCGTAGATAAAAAAGAGAGGTGATATGCCTATATGAGATCAGATGACTGTGGAAACATCATGCAAAATCCAAATCCAAATCCTTCATTTTATCTTCTCTCACATACGTCGTCAACAAATAACCCTAGGCAACTCTAGTTTCACATTGCGAACGACCCTATAACCATTAAACGAAAACAATTACTTCTAAAGCCAGATCTTTGCCATCTAGCTGTCTTCATAACTATATCTCACAAAATAATGCTCCATAACCAATTTACCAAAAAACAAGACAAATCCTTCATCCAATTACCCAAAACAAATATGTACATAAATTTCCACCAGCTCACATCCACAACACACAGCCAGCTAAGAATATTTACACTATTAAATTACTTCAATGTCAATCACAATGCATGGCTCTGTAACATGGAAAAACAAGTAAAAAAATATTTTACACTATCACCAAACCAAGTAATTAATGACCCTGATTGATAAAACACAGTAATAATATAAAAAATGACTATGCTTTCAATGTATATAATGGTAAAAAAAAAAAAAAATTACCTTGGAGAGGTTAACATAGAAGAAAAGGGATTTCTTAGTGTTAGAAACTTGGATTCTGTTCTTCTTTGGAGTGTCAGCTGAGACAGTCATGTTGTTCACTCCTTCTGTTATTCCTTCCATTCTTTCTTCTTCAGAAAACCCTAACCCTAATTTCCAAGCCTCCTTTTCTTCTACACTTTCCCTTTTAAGAAGGGTTCCGTACAAATTGGGAAACTATTAACCCTCGGGTCAGGTGGTTTTAAGTTTAAAACGATGACGTTTAGGGGATCTAGAGTTTTTGTCTTTTAAATGTAGCCCCTGTAGTTTCGAGAATTGTACTTTACACCCTCTTCGCATGGGGAATTACATATGATGCGGGGAAAGTCCTCAATTTATTCCTTTGAAAGTCCTGTCTTGTTGGGGTAAATTTGAACTAGTCATTTAGAACCAAAAAAAATAATAATAATAATAAAAAAAAAAATACATAAATGGATTTTTTATTAGAGGGTTAACTTTGGACATGTATACTCTTACTTTGAATATCATGTTCGATAAAAGAACCAAAATATGATGGAAGTAACATCTAATATTTTCAGTTTCTTCCATTATGACTTTGTCGCAAACTACTTATTTTTTTAAATTATTTACACGTATTTCACATAGATGCTTACATGCATATGACTTTTACTTTTACTTGTGTAAATATTGTTGGTTGTTTGGGACATTTTAATATCTTTATGTTCAAATTATACATTTTGCCTCAAATATTACGAAATGCGTTTTTATGATAATAAATATTTAAATGCATATATATTCTAAAAATAATTATTACCAACGCGAATATGACCATAAAGATGCATAATATGTTATCCGAATCAACATAAGTCTGACGTTAAGTTTAATCCACGGAATATAAGTTTCAATGCAATAATAAAAATGCAATCAATTCCAAATTTTAGTTCTTCCACTTACTCATTATATTCAATAATATAATTTTATGATAGAATGTTTCTTTCTTAAAGGCGATCAACATTTCATGAATATTTTCGTCGATCAACATATATCTCTATCCAATAAACACTCCTATTGTCAACCTTTTGATGTGAAAACTTTTATCAATAACACAAGTAATACGCTAAAATTATTATTATAATTATTATTTAATTTGCTCTCAAACGAAACAACTTATTTTATAGGAATATATTATTTATGAAAAATACCATCCCCAAAACATTTCACACGTGCAACTTTTTTACTCCTATTCCATTACAATGGGAGCTGGATAATGTTGTTTTCAAATTTCTTAACTTCATGACAAATTAATATACTTAAAAATTCAGCATTTTTTGCCAATGGAAAGATATTTAATACACTTTATTTTGGGTTTTTGGCATTTATTTAAAAAAAAATTAAGTTGATTAAAAAAAAAATTAAGTTGATCTCAATAAGTAAGATTAATATTTTTAAAATAAGTGAACCCCCTCTTTCAAACAATTCCAGCTATTATAATTTCATCCACATGCATAACTCCTCCTAATTTAAAGGATTGGAAATATTATAATTTCATCCACACGCCTAACTCCTTCATTATTAAAATTCATTGATGAGTTCTTGAAATATTAGAATGAGGTATATTAAAAGATGTAATTATTGTTCAATAATATTATTTAATGGTAATTTGTCCACACGACATGTGTTACTTCATACTCATAAAATTAATTGATCAGCATGTGATTCTTTCTTCCTTTTTTTGTTCTGTTTTTTTCCTTTGTAGATTAATTATTTATGTTGATATACCTTATAGTGGTCTTTGTCTAAATGGAATAATGTCTCGTATCATATCAACAAATAATTAATATCATACTTAAGGACTTGAATTTGGAAAAGGAACACTACTATGAGATTTTATTTTTAAAATTAATTAGATTAGGAACCAAATTTTAGAAGTAGTATTTGTCTAAAACTCTATCTTCAAATGGGACAAATTTTTTATTTACCAAAATAGACAATAGAAATATGATAGAATTAGACTAAAAGGGTATAAAAGTGGTTCAATATTTGAAGAATATTTTAGTTAACCAACATTTATATTCATGCTTTTAAAATAGTATAGATAGATTACAAATTATATTATTAAAGTGCCATATTCATTCTCTTTTCAGTGACCATAAAGATGCAAACCAAATTCTCACGTTTTGGTGTCATATTATCGCCCCTACTTTTGTTCTTCCACTCACTCATTATTCACAATTAGTTATGGTAGAATGTGGCAATTATTTCTCTTGTAACTCTCATAACCTCCGACTCTTTTACTACTCCATAGTCTCTCAATTGATTACCCCACTCTCTCACTACTCATTCAATTCATTTCAAGAATGATTTTTTCTCCTATAAATAGCTGGTCATCCTTACCATGTGGGTTAGAAACAACATTGGAGAGTTCTTGAAAAAGTGAGAAAAAAAAGAGTTTTATTTAGTTGAAGGAAGGTGTTCTTTTAATTTTGTCAACATCTTGTTCGACTTTGTCGTATGATAATGAACAGATGTGTCGGTAATACATCCAGAAGATCATCACAAGAAAAATTTGATGGGCATTATTTTAAAGAGAAAATGGTATATCCATGCCCCGAAAGATACTTTTATTTTTTCATTTTGTTTTGCAATTGTAATTGCACTTTCAGTTGTATTTTCACCAACAAATATATTTTATTTATACGTAAAAAATGAAAATATTATTTTCACGCATAAGCACTAAATTGACTTTAAATTACACCTATCATCATATGGTTAATATCGATGAAGATTTCATTTGTTGAGATAGAGAAAAAGACAAATATAATACAAATGAGTAACAGTAAGTGTATTTTTGTTTTCAACTTCTAACGAAGGTCAAGACTAAAGCGAAAATCGATAATTGAAGGATAGTTTTGAACAGTTTCTTGCTTATATGTGTCAAAAATTTGCGGGTTATATAAAAGAAAAATGATTAACCTTTTGACTTTTTGTTTTAATTCGAATGAGTGTGTTTATTATGGAGACTGAATTTCCTAATTAGAGGAGCAAGAAACAAAAATCTTAGAAATTAAACAAACTAAATACAAAACTCAAGAATAAGAAAAATGCTTATTAATAAAAGGAAATTAAAGTTATTACCTTATATTTTCATAGTTTTAAAGTTCGAATTTCATTAACTTCTTTCCTTCTCTTTTTTATCCCTTCTATCCCAGACCTTTCCACATCCGAAAAGATTTTTATAGTAAAACTCTAAGATATATATAACAGTATATTTTTCCTCATGTTGTTTGTTTAACAATTGATTAGGTCATCCCTAGAGTAGCCAGTAACCTTCACTTGGACAGTTGGACGATCCTCAATAATTGCTCGTGGCCAAATATGAAAACATGACGTTCACATTAATATGCATCACATCACGTTTGAATTCGATTTGTTTAATCTGTCAGGCAATTATAATAAGAGTATTTTTTTTGTTATAAGTCATATTCATCGTTACAGTATTAAACACGTTTTTTTCCTTTAATATGTATAGCATGTCCTACGCGTGTCAACAAATGGAGGAGAAGCAACAATATACCAATAAAGACCCATTGGTCATTATTAATTGATGATGATACTATATTCTATAAAGGCCCGCAGTTTGCAAATGTATTAGACTGCATATTTTTGCTTGACATGATTCAAATCTCTCTATAATTTGGTTAACTATTAAAATATTAATATTATACCATAATATATCAAATCGATCGATTTCAAAGATAATTAATGCTAAAGTTGTAAATTAATTCAGACATCAAATTCTATTTGAATTTTCCATCTCTTTAGACATACTTTACCAAAGGCAACAGTTCATGAGTTGGTAACTTTAATAATTTGACCTACTGTTTCCCTAAATTGTACGAGTAGTAATTAATTCGTCTTTAATTGTATCACTCGTTTAACGGCCAAACTTTATATGAATTGACCTCATTTTATATAAATTAAACTTGTTTAACTTATACTAATTTTTACTGCATGACGATAAGCATCACCAATATTTTTTGCCTATACACGACATGTACAACTCAAGGCGCTATCTAAACGGCTACAAATTAATGTGTAAACACGACAATTTACCACTCGGCCGCCATCTAAACCTCAACGTGAACAACTTTTACTGTATCACACAATCCCACCAATCATTAAAATAACAACTTATGTCTTTTTTAAGTGAAAAATTACCACAATCTCTCTCTCCATTACGTACCTTATTATCTCATATAAATTAATATTCCAAGTACATGGAAAATCAAACTTCCTGAATCTTGCCCTCTGTTCACAAATACAAAAGTCGTATTTGCCTGACCATAACTTTTAGGTGTGAATTTCAGCTGGTTTCCATATTCAGGGAAGAGAATATATAAATTCATCAACAGGAGCCAAAACAAGGCTCTATGTAATGTACGTGGTATTCAAGCCGTTGATCATTGGTAGTGAGATTGTTGAAGAAGAAGACCAGTGGGAAAAAGAAAGATAAATTCTACAAGAACATTTTTTCCCTGTTTATTGAGAGAATCATTTGATTTTCCTGAAAACAAAAAATCAGG
>NC_081345.1:26295415-26392585 GCF_029784015.1 Lycium ferocissimum | reverse complement strand
TTTTTCCCCAACCGAAATAATTAGGGAACCCATTTTTAAAAGCGGAATTATGGGATTTGTAAATATTTTAATCGGTTAAAATAGGGTACAACACCTACATGGAAATTAAAAAATAATATTTTTTCAATAAAAAAACTGTATTTTAAAAAAAAAAAAAAACTGCATTATTTTTTTTAAAAAAATCAGCATTTAAAAAAAAAATCTGGATTTTTAAAAAAAATATGAAAAAAAGTAATAATTTTTGTAAAAAAATATTAAAAAATTTATAAAATCAGAAAAAAATGATTTAAAAAATTGAAAAAGTTGATTTTTTTTTTAAAATGTGAAAACTAAATAATCAGTTTTCTATTTTTTTAAGAAAAATAACTTTTGCATTTTTTAAACTATTAATTTTATTTTCTATAATTTTTGATATTTTTTTACAAAAATTATTATTTTTCAGTTTGTTTTTTTAAAATAAATAGTTTTTTTTTAATTTCCATGTAGATGCCATTGTGACATTATTTATTCGCGTGGACAACACTTGACAACATTTTTATATAAAATAGAGAGAGTAGATCACATGCCATTCAAGAATAATTTGAGGTGTGTTTTGCAAACTAAATAGTGATAGTTTAGGTAGTTTTCTCAACCTTCTGATAATTTAGGTATGAAACTAAAAAAAAAAAGTGATAGTTGGGGTGTGTTTTTGACTCTTATTTCTTGTTATATATCAATTTGTTTGCATGATGTTGATATAAATATGCAAGAAATTAAGCAGCAATATTCATTATAGGATAATCTTAGTGCTGCTACATTACAAACCGTTTTCTTGTACAGATAAGTCTCTCCTAATAATTTCTTATAACTTTATAAATAAATGCAAAATGAAAGCTACAAACGAGCGCTTTTGTGACATTTAAAAAAAATAAAAAACTATTGATGCACAACTGGAATAGCCTGAATAAGCATAAGCCTCTAAACTTTATCTTTTGTGCACTTCCATTTCTAAACATGTCACCCATACGGAGATGTTTTGTTTCATCGCATGCATAATTGGACTCGTGTTTATATGAGCACAAGCAAACCACTGCTCCTGGAATTGGAGGTTGGACACCGAATGACATGTATGTTGGTGGAATCGAACCTGTAACTTGGCTCAAATTATGTATATGTGGTAAACAAAAGTTGAACAAGATAGTACAAGTAACAAGATTTAAACCAGGTAAATCAAGATGGGTTGTGGTAGAATCCCGAACTCGAACCCATGACGTCCAAATCCCAATCCGCCTTCATTCAACCGCATTAACAAGTGATCTAAGTTACAGGTTGTCCGATAGTGCCTGTTCCATATATGCCAACTCCAAAGGGAGCAATTGGTGCGATTGAAGATTGTTTGTTTGATTTGCCAAAAGAAACTCCTGCTCCAGCACCAATTGTTTGACCAGTGATTGGACCTTGAGATACTGAAACATCTCCATCATTAACACTTGTAATGTCATGTATACTTGTTCGTCTTCTATCCTTGTTCATCGAGTTTAAACGTATGAAGTATTTTTGGGCATGACTGGCCACTTGGGTGGGAGTTCTTGTCATGACAAAGTTCCGAGAAATGCTTCGCCAATCACCTTTTTCGTACTTTCAGACCAAGAAGGAACAATCTGCATACCAACAGAGATAAAGCAAATGAAGAAAAAGTCTGTGTCGATACAAAATCGAAAGGATGTTAAACTGTGTCTAGAATGCAGAATATGTCGGTAAGAATATGCATCATCAATTATTTCTCTGCAACCTTGGTTCTTAAAGCCAAGAAAGTGAGAAGTATAATTGCTACAAAAACGAGATCCAGTTTCAGGAATTTCAAGGAGTATAACACTTATTTTAGGATGAAAAGATGAATTCAAGTCAACCGTCATCTGATTATGATGTTGGACAAAGAGTGGCTTAATAAGTTGAAATTGTTCCAAAGGAAACCTACAATACACCGCCACTGAAATAACAATATTCTCGTGTCTGCCAACAACAATTTGACATAGTGTGAGCTCAAACTTCAGAGTAATAACTAATAAATGCTGCTTATATTCAATAAACAACAAGAGTTTCCAGTTGAGTAGGCATACTTTTCTGCTATGCTATGCCTGCCACACTAAGCTGCTTAAAATATACCTCTTATTGTTAACTAGTTATATACTTATTAAATCGTATTTATCTGTTTTAAAAACCAATGTCATACACTCGCAGGAAGCTTGAATTAGAGAAAGAAACTCTTGGGATTAAGAAAAGAAACATCAATCTGTAATTTCTGTCTAATGCATAAACAGAAGTCTATATCTTAACATTCCAGACTCGCGAAATCCCCTGATCCACTTAGAACGTTTCTCTATCGACCAGTTCTCTTATCAGAAGAGTATTTTCTGAATGTGACAGGACGATAATACAGTTTTTTCAAATGTCTAGACGGCTTAGTCCTAAGACTTTACGAAGTACACCCTCACAACAACAGCTGTTATGTTTCCATATTCTACTCCACCGGAAAAAAATGTATTATATGTAGACTACTAAAATAGCAACACCGAAAGAAACATATCCGCGAAGTAAGTAATCATCAACTAGCTGTGTCATAAACTCATCAGCCTGTTACACCCCGTAGTTTGGTACGCGGAAGTTCGTAGGTGTTGGCGGTTTTAAGTATGGACATTGGAGTTACCTCCAAGAATACACGAGAATAGATGTGCTTATCTTATGTGTATGAGGGTTAGTTATGGAAGGATTGAAGGGCAAGTGAATCAAGGAAATTAAATTTATTGGAATTTTGAAGAAAATATGAGGGGCAATTTTGGCCCAACTTGGAGGAAGAATATCTTTTATATATGAGGAGTTTTAAGGTAAAAAAAGCACTGAAATGAAGTTCGTTAGTCTAACTTTCAACGCAACAACCCGCTCATCGATAGGACGTCGGAGTAGAGAATTATGGACTTTAAAATTTAGGCCGACGGAAGCGAAACAAGACGTAGCACTGATCTTTTCTGATCTCGCTCGACTTTGAGACACTATAAAAAGGTTAAAAACCCCATTTTCTTCCATCAAAAAACTTCTAAAAAATTTTCAAAAAATTCAGCAAGCAAACCTCTCTTATATCACATAAAAGGTGAGGATTTTAAGTCAATTTCAAGTTACGTATTAATCGAGGTCCGCACAACGTGTAGTCTCGTTTATAATTTCATTCCGTGTTGGAGTTGGCTTGGAAACAAAGTAAATATTGAAGATCTTGCTACTTTAGTAAAGATAAGGTATGAATCATTGAATCTCTCTCTTTATCAACGTTGATTTAGGAATATTTACAAGAATAAAAGTTATAGTATGTTGTGTTGATGTTGTTGGTTTATGGATTGAGGTTTGAAGAGAGAGTTTTGGATGAGAATATACATATTTATCTTGTAGAATATTGAGGATGTTGTTGATGTTGTTGGTATTGTTTGGGAGTTGTTTTGGTATTTGGAGGAAGTATATGATATAGGGGAGATCTTTTACAATTTTAAGTAACCCAAATTAGTCTTCGATAATTAGTGCTTACATAAGTTGATGGAAATATGATGAAAGTATGATTAAAGATGTATTTCTCGATATATAGGTTCGGGTGAAGGGCAAACGTCGGTGTAAGGAATTCTTTAAGTGGTGGCTTGACGGATAAGGTATGTAAAGTGTTCGTTTCCTTCTTTCTTTGGCACGAACCCAACTAGAACATGAACATAAGCGTTCCATAACAACTTCACTCCATTCGTATGCTATGTATTTCAAATTTTAATGCCTTACTTATTTGATCGATTCTTACCATATTATCATGTTTATCCCCATTAAGCTAATTCCTTGGATTCGATACGAGCTCCATATCATTCGGAGGTTATGACCTTATGTCACTCCGAAAGGTCGTTTTTACTTCACTGGCTCATTATGCATGGTATATATGTATGTATGCACTATTTTACTACACCGAGCCCCGTATTTATAGTCGACCGGGTACTACAGACTTTTATTGTGCGATCGACCGGGCCGGGTTATTACACACCGGAGGTCCGAAAGGGCGGGGCACGTTATACGTATCGAGTCCCGAAAGGCGGGTACGTTATGATGATGATACTATTTATATATATGTATATGCTTGCATATGATTTTAAACTCATGCATTGTATCTTGCGTCTCAAATAAGGTGTTACTTTTATTGTCTTTGTATCTCGTTTTACTTATGTTATTGATTCGAGCCTCACATACTCGACTTTTATCGTCGACGTCCCGGGTCGCACGGGGACGCCATTGCGTTTCGTGTTCGGTACCGACGGGGGTTATTGAGGAGCGGCCATGATAGGACTTTCTAACTTTAGCGGTGTTAGCGAGTGCCACTTCTGGGACTTGTCGTCTTTTGGTATTTTACGCTAGTGTAGTATATGTTCATATATGTACACTCTTAGAGGCTCATAGACATATTAGCGGGATATGTAAATATTATGTATGACCTTGTCGGCCTTGTTTTGGGTTTGGAATTTTTAAAGCCTTGTAGGCTTTTATGATATACTTTATGTTGGCGACCTTGTCGGTCCGTATATATACATATGTGTTGAATTATCGGATATTTTATGTTGGGCACTTACGCGTGCGAGTGTTCCACGAGTTATGGTATGTGATGTTTAAGCGTCTGATAAGTCGAGTGGTTTTCGACCTACGGGTTGGAGCCCGTCATACTCCTCATTAGGGGTGTGACACAGCCTCCAAAGACTGCTTATATTATCAACTAATCTTGAACCTACTAATCACAGAAGTGCATGGTTGATAATATACACAAACCAAAAGGTGACGCAAACATGACACTGGATTAAAATAACCGATTAGCAGTAGCCTCAAACACAGAGATATGTACTCATGAATTTCTTACAAATGCAATAACAACTGTAAACTATGCACCAGTTCCAAACAAATTGGGGTCAGCTACGTGATCCCCCCTTCTTCATTTAAGTTACAATTCATGTACGAATTTCTTACAAATATACAACAAAAATACATCTAGCTTAATATTGTACTGAAGTGACTGGACGGTTACTGACCTGTGCTCATCCTCCGTCCAAGCAATCCCTTTGCGACGGTCCTGCTCCAACCTTGTAGTTTTATTTCCATCATGCAACTCACCATTTGACCTGCCTGAAATACCGCTCTTCTTGCCTGTTCTTTCATCACCGCCATGGCTTGACGACCTGTCAGAAAAAGAGCTGTAGCAAGGCAAAGGCACACAACCAGACTCGATCCGGCTCACATCATCGAGTAAGAGCTCATAATGATTCTTAACCTCTTCTAAGGTTTTCCCTGGAACATCAGCTGCAATTTTCTCCCACCTATGTGCAATATCCTCAGGATAAGTTGCCAAGGCATTCTCAAATGCTATATCCTGCTCTTTGCTCCATACTGAGCTTCTTGATTTAGGTACTGTCATCTAGCCTTCTTAAATTCACTATCAAGATTCAAGCTTTTAGTGAAACATTTTATCAATCAAGTCTAAGTAGTCCCACAGAAAATCTTGAAAATTTGGTATTCATGGACACATATATACACACAACAATAACATTTGCGTCTCGGTCTGTTGGTTGGGAATTAAATTTATAATGAATCTGGACAAATTTCAAATTTAAACTTGTCTCAGGCTAACATTATACAAAATAAAAATGAGAGAGTATATGCAAGAATTATTGATTGGGGTACTGAACTTTTAGAAACAATGTAACAGACCAATGAGGTCAGTGAGAACAGAAACAAAAGGATTCCAAAAATAGGCAAGTAGACTGATGAGTATCAAATATCAGTGGGCACCAGAAAGGAAAGAGATGCTGATGGATTCAAAATTTTGACATTTTTGGAATGGTGGCCCTATTGATTAAAAAAAAAAAAAAAAGATACAAACTTTTGTTAAGACCTTGAAAAATATCTGAAACTCATGAACAGTAGCGGAGTCAGGATTTTCATTAAGGAGAATAAAAAAAAAAAAAAATCACAAGAAGAAGCCAAAAAAATTCAACATCTTCTATCTACACAAAATAATTTTAACTTTTATATATACAGTGATATTTTCTAGTGAGAACCCCTGCGACTACTTTTTTACCCGTAAATGGCAATTTTTTTTTTTTTTATATTCCATTTATTATGTTTGTATCTTAAATATAGTTGCTTCGCACTACTTGTAGGTTTAGAAAATCGAGAGATAATTTATTATTAATTTTATTTATCCTTATTATAAAGTATTGGGTTGGCAAATTCAAGAAATTCTTAGTGGTTGCGCAACGTTTAAGGTATGTCTTATTGGTTTCAATCATTATGTTAGCAATAATTAGGAGTAATATAGTAAAATTATATCGTTCGTTTTGAGTTCCTTAATAGATGCGAATCAATACGCGATAAAAATGGACGGAGGAGTACTATAAAAGAAATAGACAGCCTTAAGTTGTATTGGTGAATCCAATTCAATGTTAATTAAGGCTATGGATTAAAGAGAAGTGAAAGGGACTTCAGGGAATCCAACCAAGAAGAAAGTCCCAAAATAGTATTCACATTGGCCTTATTGATACACATGTTGATTACAACTGTTTTGCCAGTACAGGCCCACAAGAGAAGTATATTCTCTTTTTCCTCTTACTGAAGTAGAGCTAACTCTTTTTTTTTTTTTTTTTTACAGCCAACAGCCAGTAACATCATTCAGTAAAGTTTTATTTCCTCCCGTATAAAATTATACGTAAGTGATTCAAAAGTAGTTGTCTGTTATTTATCGTTTTAGAAGGTAGAGATGCAATTACTTATTTCTTTCTCATTTTACCTTAGGAGAATTTTATCGTGATGGAATGTGCGTAAATAGATTAAACGTTAATGGAGAGAAATTATTACTTAGACATAAATAAGAGTAAAATAGTTAAATAGCTCTCTTAATTAATGCTATTTCTTAACAAGCGTGTAACACAAAAAAGCCACATATAATTTGGGACGGAGAAAGTAACAAATTGAACAAGTTCCAATAGTATCTCCTAATGTTCAGTATTAAAAACAAAATAAAAAAAAATTTACACTTGAAAGAAGCAGAGGAGGATATTATGATGGTTTGGTATAACACCCTTATGTAAACAAATTTCATTTCTTATTGATGATGACGCGAGTTTGAACTTGTTTGGGATTAAGGTACAGTTATCGTTGGTGTCGTATTAAATTGATGATATGTACACTGTAATTACAAACAACATTTTGACAATTTGTCCAATCAAAGAGCTCTTGAAGTAACTTTTTTTTTTAAAAGAAAATATTGAAGTACTTTCTGATTGTACCAATTATCAACTAACTGAAAGGAAAGCAAATCCAAGATCTTTCTTGAATTCTCCTCCGCTGGTAATGAGAGTGATGGAAACAACTCTATCACCATCAATTTAATCATTGAAAGCACAAGTTTTCACTAATAAATGGGACTATATTGTTATTAGCCAGAATCTTGTTCTTAAGTGCAAATAGTCGTTTAGCTAAACTATCAAAATTTGTGATTTTTGTCGGAAATGTTTTTAAAAAAAGTATTTTTTGAGAGTAGAAATTGTGTTTGGTAATTAATTTGAAAAAATGAGTTTGTCGGTATTAAACATTTATGCTTGACTTAGGTTCTAAAATTGATTATAGGGAAAAGTTGTTTTTTTAACTTTTGAAAAATAGCTTTTTTCAAGCTATTTCAAAAAGCAACTTATTTTTTTCGTACATACTTGGCCAAACATTTCAAATTCCTTAAACTATGGAGTATATTTTATTAATAAAAATAAGCACTTTTTAGCCTTTCAGAAGCTTTCGCCACCATGCTATAAGTCATTGTTTATTTAAGTATAGGCTAACTAAAATGAGATATTATATGAAAAATAAGAATTTAAATTATGTTGTTGTAATCAACAGTCAACAACTACAGCTATGTACAGATTGGAGTGGGATTTTGAGAAAATGATTTCACAATGGTGGACCTATCCCAATTGAACACCAACTTGCAATGGTGACAACTAATGGGATGATACATTAGTTAAGGACAAAGAACAACTATCAAAACTGAAAGCTGTTGTCCCAATAATTTCTAATGTAAGCGTAATAATTTTTCGCTGAGGAGAACCGGGGGGGGGGGGGGGGGTTATATGAGCCCCATCTGTTAGTTCTTGCATTTTGGAATTTGACCTATAGCCCACTCATAGTTTCTTACGACTGGCTATATAAATTTTCATTGTCTATGCCGCTCACTAGACGTATATTATATGTCGTGAGAATTAAATAGTAAATTGATTAGTTTTATGTTATTTGTCAATATAACAAATCGACTTGGGACGTGACAGGTGATCCAACTTAACCCAAAAAAAAAGATTGTAAATATGATTTCAAAACTTAAAAACAAAGAGAATAACATTTTACAACTTGTTAAAAAAAGAGCGGAAGAGCATATAAGTTAAATCCTTCAATTTTAACTAGTGGAATATATTTACAAGAACAAAAATCCCAGTGGGTGGCAATTAGAGATGGCAAAAAGACGGGCGTTGCGTAACGTATGCTTCTCCTCTACGTCGTAATCTTGTCAATTTTTTCTTTTAAATGTTCTTAATTAATCATAAATAAGAAGTGTTTTTACTAATTTACTTTTTACTCTTTTCAATAAATGTAGACTCTATTTATGTGTTTATCCATACTTTTGTTTACTTTCAAAAACAATTAATGTTATGGGTAAAACTTAAATTAATTATATCTTGGTTATATAAGGCGACAAGCATTTAGGTATGGAAGGAGGAGTAACGAGAAAAGTGTTGTCTTCTGTATTCGAAAATATATTACGGAAACAAACCAAGTAAAATCGAAATGGAGAAGAAGCGAAATAACAATAAACAAATGCGAGCCCGAATTGAATTCACGGTGTATGAATTTAATCCCAAATACCGAGTTACGGATTATTTCCTCTCGGGATAGAGACGGATTACAGAATCACCGGTGTACGCCGGATTACATAAACGCCGGTGTGCAGTGAACACAAAAAATCGGGCGAATCACACTTAGAACTTTACTATTTTATGCAGAACGTAGTATGAAAGAAGAGAGATTGCAAAATTTTTATTAAGGAAAGACCAATATTTATAGCCTACAAAATAAAGAAGTGAAGAGGTGTGAAACCTTTTCCATGAAAAGATGCAATGGTTCATTTCCCATTCACACCCATTCATAAAACCCCAACAAAAAGTACCCGTCATTCTGCAGCAGTTGCATGAATTTTATTCAGAAAAATAGGAATGGTGAAAGGGAAAAAAGAAAACAAAATTTGTTAGACTTCATGAACTGTGTGTTTTAGGTGAAATCATGCAAAAATTCAATTTTTCTGATTTTCATTCGTCTCATGCCTTTTTGTTGGGTCGCACATCGACTCAGGGAGGGTTACTTGGTTTTAATTTTCGACAATCTTACCTAATGTCTTAATTTTGGAATTGAGTTAGGCCAAGCGATTATTAAATGTGATCACTGTTGCACCCAAATCATCCCAGCAAGTCATATTCAATATGAATTTATACATATGCTCAAAACTCCATTTAGAACGCAAGTACTAAAAATCAAGTACGTATTAGGTTGTCACCTTTTCAAGGTACCAACATGTCCAAAATTACCCCGAGCCTCTGGGTCTCAACCCCTCTCAATTAGTCCTAAAAAGGTTATACAAACTTATCCTAGGCTTGAATCATGATTCCAATAATAAATATGAAAAGCCAGATGTGAATGGAAGAAGGTACCACATGTGGATATTGTTGTGAGAAAACTACAATTATAGCAATTATAACGAAAAAGAAGAACAAACAATTTTAACGTGGAAATCCTCAAAGGGAAGAAATCCACGATTGTCATATTTTACCAAGATACAATTTTATGAAGAAAAGCGAAAACGTATATACGGGCGCATGAAAGATCGTAAACCCTAGTAGTTGTCGGACCACTTATCCGTATATAAAACGGACCATTGCGATCAATCCCAGAATCGGTCTTTACATCAATCCCACAAACGTAACAGATATATAGAATCGGTCATGAAATTCTCTTCCATTAAAGATATATTTGAAGAAAACTGGAGTGCCTATTGATTTGAGATAGAACTAGTATAGACTTCGAGTAACTATCAAACCAGTTATATGGGAAGATCTTTCAATTGACGAATCATGACTTTTTAAGTAGTACAAAAAATAAAAAGTTGAACCGGCCCCAGTGCAAAAAAAAAAATGACATTAGTAGTATTCACGCACGAAATTCGTGCGTGAAAGGACCAAATCGCAAAAATACGGTTGAGCCTTTCACGCCGAATTTCGTGCGTGAATGGTAATCACCGGGTTTTTTTTTTTTTTTTTGCGTTGCCTTTTCAATCACGTTTTTTTTCCATACTTTGGGCAAATATTAGTCATATTTCAAAATTTCAAAATATTAATATTTTATATAAAACTTAATATCTTTTTTTTGCGTACAATAATGCTTACCATTACATCAAGTCCACCTAAACGTTTGGATCGTTGTTTTAGCGGTTCTAAAGTGCCGAAGCAAGTTTTGGAACTTGTAATATTTATAGGGTTTTGATTTAAGTGTTTTAATAATAATTCATCCAATACGAGAGGTTTATACTAATTAAAAAATAATTCATTTCATTTAATTACAATACTAATTCAAAGCAATACAATAATAAATTACAATAACAATACAATCTCAAGTTCTAGAGGCTCTATTACTTCGAGATGTGCTTTGTACTACCACGGCCTTGTTGCCCACACGAATGCTTGTCATGGCCATATTGCTTGCATATAGAGCCTTCATGCGAGAAGCAAGTTCTTTCACTAACATCCATTTGATTGGGTCTACGACTCCCGTGAGTTAATGCCCAATTTTCTAATGTAATCCTTGTTAGCAACCATCGAAAACGGCTCGTTTGGCCAATAAGCATCGTTACAGTGGGTGGAATTGGGCGGAATATGCTCTAAGGTAACTTTGGACCTTGTATTCCCCCGCCCGCGTAATTTGTTACCGTTTTTCTCATTCTCTCGGCGCACTTGAGCGCACGAGAACACGGCGTGGTACGTTTGCCACTTACCACAAGTGCATGTTCTTGTTGCCTCATAAACGGTATGCATGCTTTCCACCCTTACCGTTATAATAACCCGTCCTAACTTCATACATGTTGAATTGGGTCATACTCGGTCCATTTTGGTGCCGCGCTCACATTTTTGTCTATAATGCTCCATAGTTTTGAAGGGCTTTGGCATCCATGTTCCGCCGTCGGCTAATATCGTCCTACGCTTCTTGTCCTAACAACAATCGCTCCACCACCGCTTGAAAGTCATTCTCACCATTGCGGTGACGAGTAGTCTCGGCGTATTTCGTTAGCAAGCCATTGAAAGGCTGCTTGTTGTGAGCATGCCCATTTTTTTCCTCCATCAAAGATGAAGCGTCCATTTTTCAACATCGAGCTTCATCAACCAAACGTATGCGGATTCACTCACCGCTCCGATTAGATCCATTTTTGCGCCCCATTTTCATTGTTGATCCATCGCACCGCCCCCACATCAATTTGTTTAGAGTGCCGTTGTGAAACGTTGATTGCAAATTCGCCTTCAAGTGCCTTAAACAATAGCGATGGTAAACAAAGGAGGTGCCACCCCGTAAATTATCCATATTGTGCAATATGCCTTTATACGACGAACTGACACGCGTATGCAAGATGATCCTTAATAACATGAGTTTTCAAATGGGTCAAAAAGATCCCCCATGTGTCGTTGCTCTCGTTAGCGGAATTGCGAAAGCAAGAGGAAATATTGACCCATTGGCATCCATTCCTATTGCAATTAGAGCTTGATGTCGAGCACTATATACGTACGTACATCATCTATGGATATCGACCGGTCGGCAAGGAGCGAAAACCATCAATGCATGGTTTGAATGTCCAATACGAAGTTGAAGATTTTACCTCTATAAGTCGCCACTCAACAAGCAGTACCGAGATTAAATGTTGTAGAGCACACCACATACCTTGGCAAAGGATCGAAAAGAAGTATGCCAATTCAGACACTATCTCAAAAGCGTTCACGCTACGCCGAGAAATCCTTCGTTGCTTATAGTTTTACTATATACGGCTTAACGTTTCGAATACAATCTTTAATGGGGAACCCGCACAAGTTTAAACAAACAACATTTAGTAATAATCTTTCAATTGATATAAGACATATAATGTACTAGGTAGGATAAGTTACCTTCGCGTTTCGGCAATGTCTTTAAGTAACACTTGTTAATCATGTTTGTATCTAAATTATAATGATCTCTCGATTTTCTTCCATATCACGTGTGTGTCTTTCGCGGAATTTTGTGATAGCCCACATACCATCAAAGCTTAACAATTCCCAAGCAACCATTTCACGCCCTTGATACCATCGTCTATAAACTAGCCTCCATATCTTTCGAGGTTGATTGATCAACCTTTAAACTCTCTCATGTCCTTAAAACAATAAATTTTGACGACGGTTGTACGTTCTGTAAAGCTTTTTTTGGATGCGAACAACATTCACTTTTGCAAGGTAGCATCGATCTTTGTTGAGATCCTTAGGTTCAATCCAGGTTTTTAAGCGAGAATATCATAATCTTCTTGTGAAGACAAATGCATCATCACGACCCGCATAGCACAAGATAAGGGATATTGTTAGAATGCCACCGAATTGGGCTTTCGAAGTTGGGTTTTCACCATCGGTGGTGGTACGTGGTATTGGTTCTTGTTGGTTTTGGCTTTGAGAATATTGTTGGTCATACCAACTCAACATCATCATCGTCTTCATCATCGTTCTACCGCATTATTAGCTATTTCATCGTCATCACTTGATGATGACTCATAATAATTAGGAAAATCTTCATTATTAAGTGCATTCATCCTCCTCATACTTAAAAGTAGCATATTTTAAATACCAACATCATACATATATATAGATAATTTAATATCAAGGTGATGAACTTATCCGTTGTTCATAAGCACCGTCATGTGGTGTGGAGAATGATCAACTCCACCGAACCGAGAGGATTGACCAACATCCATATTTGGTACCATTTATTGAGTTTTGAGAATAGTTCCTATAAAGATTTGAAAAGCTCGGTTATTTACCAATTCATACAACAAACACATGCTACTACATATAATAATAATATAAAAAAAAATCATATTTACCAATTTTCGTTTATGAGCTTGATTAAATTGCTAGCTTAGATTTTCAAGTGCACTTCGACCACTCAAATGTCTCCATAAGAACTAAAGTCCCCATGTTGTTACCATGAATAGTCGGACTTCGAGGGACTTGTTCCCGAGGTATCTTTTCAACATACATCTCAAGAACATTAATGAATACTAAATCACGATATTCTTCCCGCGATCCCAAATAATCACTCAAAGATTCATCGTTGATATCGTACCCATGCCTACACCGTTTGATATTGTTTGTGGATACGATTAACGAGATTCCAAACTCGTTGTAGTATTGCTCGACTAGGATATCCGTCATCGTCTATCGCCTTTTTTCTCTTAACAAGGCGCTACGAAGCTCCATCGAGCGGCCCTCGGCCCGTGATCCGCTAACTAGAACGTGTTTCTTCTTGGGATACGCATCCGGTGCACATCAAACACGAAGTCAGTGTCTCGAATACGGAGTCGTCGAACCGGAAATGAAAGGCATATAATAATTAGTACCGATTTATTATTTATATTGAATACATTAACCAGATCACGAACCGGCAGTAGGCTCACCCCGTGGATCACGTCCGTATCGGCGGATGGGTGGGGTGAAAGCGAACGGGTCGCTCCCGCCGTGGCAACATAACGAACTCGAAAAATATATAAATAATTTAGAGGATTTATTCTAAAATGAAGTAAACAAATAATTAATAAATTATTTTACTTTGTTATAAGAAGTCAAAATCCGTATGTCTATAGTCGACACCCAATTTTATCCCTCCTTTATTCCAATTTATTTCCTTGGGCTTTTAAATTAATTAAATCTAAATATTCTATTTTCGCTACTATTCCGCTATTAATATCATTACTTTCCTTTTACTATTTTCTATCAACATTACGTTACTTTATCACAAATCTTTTAATATTTCATCATCGCTTTTATTTTCGGATTTTTTGTACTCGTTACAATTAACCTTACTTTATTAAATCCTTTAATTTCTAATTACTATTTACCTTCCATAATACCCTAGTTATTAAGCTTGGGGCACCGGAATAATTAAAACACTAAGGAGGAAGACGCAATTTCAGCTAATTAATAGCCCACGTGTCAAGCCCACTATCCATTCAAATAAATCAGGCAATTAATTCCCCAAAGCCGTTGACCCGACCAGCCCAATAACAACTTGACCCGACCGGTTCATTAGAATGAAACCATTAGGGTTCATTCTTTTCGACTCCAGCCGCGGCCCTTGCTCTCTCTCTCTCGCGCATCTCTTTCTCCTTTCCAAAGGTCCAATCACCCTTTTCACTATTATCAGATTTTGCTATCCCTATTTTCGGATAAAATTTACTCATACACATATCCTGACCTTATCATCTTTCTCCTCTTTCCTTTTTTCAACAAGGATCGGTTTTCCCTTAACAATGGCAAGCTTTGCCATGATGTTTTTGTGTAATGTCTTCAAAGAGTCAACGAAAGATGCCAAAAGCTTTTCGTAAAATCTGATTTCTATGCAGAGAAAATCAGGGAACAGGTCTGAATCTCAACCCGTGACACCCCCATATTCAAACGGCTATCTCACTTTCAAAATCCCGCCCAAATCGAAAACCCTAGGTTGTTTTACACCTATATATACATCTCTAAGTCTTCAGTAAAGAGGGGTCTTTTTTTTCAGCCGCCAGAAAATCCTCAAACATTTGTATTTAGGCATTATGTCGAAAAAGGGTTAGCTTATATTAAAACCGCACCAGTTAACTATTATTCACTGTTCTAAAATATCGCACAAGAACTTTTCGATTCTGGATCTGGTTTGAATCTGTTCGGGTGGATCCGAGACCTCGTCGCCTCACTTCACTGTACCCCAAAAGGTAATATCCTCACTGTTTAGTTTCTTTAGCCTGACAATATTGTGTAGAAATCATGGTTAGACTCGAAACTGTGTATGTTCTGTTGCTGTTTAGCATTTCCAATTAGTTTCTTAATTCGGCGTTTCTGTGTTATTTAGAGTCAACGCTTTAATCAATGTTGTAAGCGTCGTAACTCTACTTTGTTTTCGTCTGCGAATTGTGAAGAACCGCACAATTTTGGTGCTCTTTATCTGTTCAAAAAAACGACTTAGTATGGGCTATTAGATTATGTAGTTTAGCCTTCAAATGCATATGTGTTTAGTTCTACATTCCTGTTTTCATTCGAACCCGTTCTCGTCTTCCGAATAGTTAGCCTCTGTTTTTCTTTGGTAGTTTTAAAAGGGATGTTTCTCTGAAGCTACAGTTATGAACTACTGGTCTGGTGCCTGTTTGCAGATCACTTGAGATAAAATTATTTGTGTATGTTAAGACAATTGAGATAAAATGCATGTGTTGAGTCTAACTCGATCAGAGAAATTCAGAACAGTTGTTGCGATCTTTGAATTAGCTGTAACATAAACGATGTGGTTGTTATCAAACAAATGTGTTCATCTCTGTATGACTGTGATGAATGATAGTAAGTTTTGTTATATTTAGAAGCCTATTAAAACTTACGCTCTAGTTGTTTTTAGTTTACCACACCACAAAGGTTTAAATCCTGGTATTTATATTCGTTTAATAGCTTGCTGTGTTTATTATGCCATAGTTGGAATTGGTAAGCCGGTTGAAGAACATGCGTCCATCATAACAGTTTTTACTACCTGTTTAGTGTTCATAGTTTAAAAAGAAGTCGTGGCTTTGTTTAATGGCTGACTTTGTTTGTAATCCATGAAGTATTACATTTTAGCCAAATCGCAGTCACGAGTTATGTGATTTTAGCTGTTTTTTTGTGAATCCCAAAATACGGTTCCTGTCAAACATAAATTTCAGTTTTCATTCGTCGAGTTATTGTATTATCGGCTGAAATACTGATCGGTTCAGTTTGCCGATCCGACTGAAACTTTGTTTTGGAGAAGGCCGTGGTTACTCTACTGCTTTGTTACGCTACGCTGTCTCTAACTCCTACTACTTTTCTTTCTTTGCATGAACACGCCGCGAGTCCATTGAGACTCAGCGACACGCTACCACATGGAACCTACAGCAATATACTAAACTCGGACAAGAAGAGCGGAAACAGTCCGCAACAGTTGGGCCTAAAATGGGCTAGATCCGACATTCTCTTTCGCTATCTCATCTTGTTGTGTATTTCTAATTTGCCTTGCACGATTAACTCTTTACTTTGTCTTATTTCCTTAACTTAGATGAACCCTAGTAGTCACACCCATATAAAGCTTCATATAGTCAATTATCTTTAAAAAAATTATGGCATAACTCGTCGTTTTTAAAAATATATTTTTTTGTAAAGGTATAATTACACACACTTAAATATATAACTCGAAGCTTTAGCGATTATGGTTAAATAAAGTTAATAAAGAAAAACTCATCTCTTTTCATCATATTCATAAAATAAGTAGATTTTTTTATACACGCCATTATTCATATAGAACATCAAATTTGCTAAATCCTAAAAGCTATTATTTATATGCAAACTATTATATTTTCTACAAGTCCTATTTGGAATAGCATTACAGTATATTTATCTATAACTTTATAACACTCACAAATTATTTCTTAAATGCTATAAAATGATACACCATGTAGCCTAATTAATTCACCTGGATCGTCGATAATGGGTAAGATATCCTTCACTCTCAAGCTCATATTTTGGTTTCACGAACAAAACCGAAGTGTCAATTCGCGTAATTAATTAGGTGGGACTCCCCTTTAATTATGATGAGTAGGTATAGACGTTAAAATAGGGTATGACATCGATCAACATCTCGCCCGAGGCGTGTAATCCCTCCAATCGTCTCCGCGCGTCGGCGTGTCCGACCGAGCGTCGAGTGATAATCGAGCGGGAGGGGTCGGGACAACAAAAAGCTCGACTAGTCCGGGCCGGATTAAAAAAAAAAAAAAATGACCATCGTCGTTTTAAAAAAAATATATTTTGTGTATAATTACGAGCTTAATCATATATCCCGAAGAAGCGCGGCAACACAAAGAGGCTCCTCAATACACCCGGGCGTCCATCAACCTCGTACATGTACAACGACCTCCACATCCGGCGAGATCGGATAATGGTAGCCTCACCGATGCGCAGGTGTTCGGGAATAGATGAATGTGAGCGTATAGACTCTCGCGTCGATCGACGTCGCCACCTCTCAATCATCGGATCGCCACTAGCGACCATCGCACCGTATGACCGTCCGAACTTCGATGCATCGGTAGATACCGCGGCCGACGTAGTATATCCCAAGACACGAGACGTTGGGGCGACTCGGTGCGGCCAGAGATCTCGCCACGTCGAGTCCCCCAACCTGTCGTGGCAGCCAGCACCGAGACTACGGTCAGTTGTGTCGGATGTCCATATATGTCAATTTGCGACCGTGCGGGTCCCTCGCCGAAGATACGGAAGAAGGTCGGATGTCGTATGGCCTTGACGTAACTGCGGTGGTGATCCATCTATTTTACGCATTTTAAATAAATCATTAACAAGTAGTATTAGTATTAGTTATGTAATCTTTTATCGAAAATTTTATTAAAGATCGTGGTGACCCGTACGCTTTACTTATATTTTAAATAAATCATTAACAAATAATATTAGTTATGTAATCTTTTATAGAAAATTATATTAAGGGTTTTCAATCCTAAGCTACGGGTTATGAATCCTAAACTAAGGGTTTTCATTCCTAAAATATAAAGATAAGTCAAATAATTAACAATTAGTTAGCATACAATTAGTATAAATAATTAATAAATAAACAAATAACTAACAAATCAAATAATTAACAAGTTATTATCAATATATTTAATAAATAAACAATTAAGTAACTAATCAAAAAATTAATAAATTATTATCGTATTATTTAACAAATAAACAATTAATTAACTAATGAAACAATTAAGAAATTATTAACAAATAAACAATTGGCTTAACAAAAACAAAATAAATAATTAGCTACGGTCTAACAATTGAAATAGCTAGTCTAACAATTAATAAATACTTAAGTCGCTAATCCAATAATTAACAAATACTAAATAAACAAGCAATAAATAATTAACTAATTAACAATAGATAAACAAATAAATAAAAAAAAATGAAAAAATAGGCGGTCCCCAATACAGACGGGATCGCCCAAAAAACGCAAAAAAAGAAAAAATGCAAAACGAGTAATCCACCACGTTTATACAATGACCATGCTTAGGGTAATAATATATTTAACAATGTAATAGAAAATTCGCGAAATACCTAGATTGAAGTTTTTTTTTGAGTTTTTGAAATGTGTTATCTGCCATTCATTCGAAATCCAACCTTAGAAACTTGTTCCTACACTTCAATATGACCAAGAATATTGAGTTTTGGATTGAAAAATAACACGAAATTATTGCTTTTAAGGGGGTTGACCACCGAAAATGTGGGGTTAATGGCGGGTGGGGACGGAGACGTGGTGGGGAAGATGGAGGGACCCATGACAACATTCATTTAATTTCGTGCGTGAGCGCCCAATCGCACTTCATAGTTTGGCCTTCATTTACCTAAATTGCGCGAATACTACTAATGTCATTTTTTTTTTTTTTTTCGCACTTTTGCTCAACTTTTATTTTGTCGCTTACTTAAGCATTTAAGTCATGGATTCCTATCTAAACGGCTACAAAGTAATTAATTTAATGTGTAAACACGACAATTTACCACTCGGCCGCCATCTAAACCTCAACGTGAACAACTTTTACTGTATCACACAATCCCACCAATCATTAAAATAACAACTTATGTCCTTTTTAAGTGAAAAATTACCACAATCTCTCTCTCCATTACGTACCTTATTATCTCATATAAATTAATATTCCAAGTACATGGAAAATCAAACTTCCTGAATCTTGTCCTCTGTTCACAAATACAAAAGTCGTATTTGCCTGACCATAACTTTTAGGTGTGAATTTCAGCTGGTTTCCATATTCAGGGAAGAGACTATATAAATTCATCAACAGGAGCCAAACAAGGCTCTATGTAATGTACGTGGTATTCAAGCCGTTGATCATTGGTAGTGAGATTGTTGAAGAAGAAGACCAGTGGGAAAAAGAAAGATAAATTCTACAAGAACATTTTTTCCCTGTTTATTGAGAGAATCATTTGATTTTCCTGAAAACAAAAAATCAGGTTCGAGATTTTGAGTATCCGAGACTTCATCTTTTTTCATCAGCAAAAATCTACGCCGTAACGGTAAATTAAATTCCCGCCAGATTTTGCAGCTACTTTACTGTATATATCTGTCGTTCATAATTATATTTATAGGCCGATTTACAATTTGAAATTAATGTATACTATATAATATGCATATATATCTTCAATACTAACTACAGGAAGTTGGTGTAACTAGCTACACCTATTTCATTAATGCTGGAGCTGCGTGTGGATGCTGATTTTGTGTTCATTTGAATTTCAAATTTTGAAACGGTTATTGTGTTTATGTATATGTTTTGAATGTGTTGAAAAAAATTTATTAGGAGTTGTAGAAAAAATCAAAATTGATTAGGATTTGATATTTTAATTCATGTCTTGTTAGGATTTAAAGTAAATTCATATTCGAAAGGTTTTCCTGTTTTAAGTTAAAGTAAGTTTCATATTATTATGGATAACGTTACTGCTAGCTATTCTCATATAGTAGAGATTGTAGAGAGAATTAAGAGATTTATGAATAAAATATTTTTCTTCAGTTTCAGGCGAGTAATTTGAGCAATGGCAGAGACGATGAATGAAGTGGAGATGGTGAAATGCGAGTGCTGCGGATTGACGGAAGAATGCACGGTGGCGTATATAGCGAGAGTTCGCGAGAAGAACGAAGGGCGTTGGATTTGCGGACTGTGTGCTGAGGCAGTGAAGGATGAAATCACGAGATCGGAGAGGCGGATTGGTAGTGAAGAGGCTATAAATCGTCACATGAATTTCTGCAAAGAGTTCAGAGCTTTAAAGCCGCCACAGCATCCAACGGAGGAATTGATATCGGCGGTGAAGCAGCTGATGTTAAGGAGCTTGGATACGCCGAGGTCAAGTCCTGTGAGAAGGCAAGGTTTGGTTCGAATTCGATCTCACAGCTGTTTTTCAGTTGGTAGTTGAACGTACAGTTCAGTGATCAAGATGTTACAATTCAAACCGAATGCAGGATTAGGAGTTCGAAGTTCAGTGGAAAAGTACAAGTGAAATGAATGACTTTTGCATTAGTTGGTGATTTGAAAGGAATATTGTTAAGTAAATCAGTACTAATAGATGATTACTGAAGTTAGTAGCATTAGACGAGAATAAATTTTGCTGCTTAAGGTGGTATAATTAGTTTGAACTGTTGTTCAATTGTGAAGGATAGCTATGCTGTTAGAGAGTCTTTTTTTTTAAGTGAAACATAGTATAGTATCTAAATTTATCTTGTTTGGTTATTGTTGGACTAATTGAATACTGGTTTTAGTTTTCTTTTAGCTAGATCTGATATGATACTTTTGGTATGGGTTGATTCTCTTGGGAATTCTTTTTAGATTTCGTGGGAAAACGAAATGAAAGTACTGTTTCTGATTGCACATGCAGGTTTTTTTTTCTTTTTTTGGTTGTGGTTTTAAAATTGAAACATTCATTTGAATTCCATCAGTAATCCGTGTATAGGGCGAAATCCGTAGACACCAAGTGGACGTATCAAAAGGTGACACGTAGCGATGGAGACATGTCAGGTCCGAGTCAGCAAACGAGGGGTTCCGCGAAAGCATACGAAACTCTGGATAAGTAATTTGGTAACCCGCTTCCGGAGGCAGAAACTACAAGAGGCCTGGAAAAGCATGCCAACTCACTGGTCAAACGTCATTGGAGATGTGACCGTTACAGAAGACCTCAAGTTTCCTCCAACCTTTATTAGCCTTTATTAGGCTTTATTACCCTTTATTGCCTTTTATTGCAACATTAATATTGGTAATTAAGAGGGCACGATTCATGGAATCTGTACCCCATAGCTCTAGTATAAATAGAGGTACTCATTCTATTGTAAGGGCATCTGAAACATTATGCAACAATACAAAGTGTTCATATTATTCTTAGCATTCGCTCTTTCTTGCTTAATTCGTTGAGGTTATAGTGATTCACCGCCCGGAGACTCTTGGTCAAAGCTTCTCCAAGGCCCAGGCTACATAACTAGTTATACTTTACTTTAACTATTACTAGCTTTCATTCTAATAATCTTACCTGTTATCTTATTATTGTGGTTACATTGATCCACGTGTCATTGACCACGTCTACAAATTCAACTGTAACGATTTTTCATGTAAACAATCAGAATTGGAAATACTACCTCAATTAATAAAACAAGAGACTCATCAATGAACAAAAATAAATATCTATTCTTTTGGCATCTGTGTATGGATACCCGATTTTGAGGCCGTCATTTAATTTGTGTTGTTTTCTAAATTCTCTTGCACGTGTATCCATTTCGGATAATTTCAAACAGTGTATGTCTGAAGTTAGTCATGACGAAGTTTAACTTCAACAATATATGATTGAAGTTCAATCATTTTTGTCCCGCAATTTTTGTCCGAAGTTCATGCACATATTGCTAAGCTCAAACAAAAATGATTGAACATTAGTCATATATGGTTGAAGTTCAGACAAATGCATGAACTTCACTCATATATAAAGCATGTCTGAAGTGGTATATGTGCAAAAATTTTAAAAAGGTGGAACAGATAAATGATGTTATCAAAACAGTCGATCCAATGAATTTTTTACATCCATCTCATCAATTGAACCTATCCCCAGTTTACAAGACTACGTATAACCGATAGACTAGTCCAAAAAACAGGTACTCAAATGAAATAAGAATTTTTGTACCTCTTTTGACTTAAAATTCTAAATTTATCTCTGGTTACTCACACATAAGGGTGTACAAAAGTCCACCGTTCATTGTAGAAGACTGTATAATCTGAGGACTTGTCCACCAAACAAGTACTTAAATGAATATAGGATATTCATTCACATGTTACTTGTGGTTAAGCACAGTTGATTTGAAGTCACTCTCCTAGTGGGTGATTGGAATGTGAAAGGGCGAACAATTTTAAGAGGAAACTGATAATGTCAAGTGGGTTGTTGGAGACTTGAGAATGACTCAATACATTTTTTAAAGAAGTCTCTATCTATCTGATAAAAGCTGGAAATTCCATGGAATACAAGAAAGCAAAGCTGAGTGAGTGTCTTTTTCCCCTAACGAAGAAGCTCGCAGCTTAAAATTGACACTGTTGCTCTGGTACTGAAAATACTAATTAACTTTCCACATGACTTATTTAATAAAGGAAAACTATGGTGAAGAATCAAACTTTTGAAATTTTCTTTTCTTTAGATAACTAAATTTGAATGTACAAGCATGTTGGTGATTAAGCATGTTGGTGCACTTCTCATTGTCCCAAAATAAGGTATAAAAATGAAGTGTTGATTAGTGGCGGAGCCAGGATTTTGACTAAGGAGATTCAAAATATAAAAAAGTAAACATACAAAGAAGTCAAAAAAGATTCAACATCTATTGTATATACATAAAAAAATAATTTTAACCATGTATAAATAGAAATGGTGATGATTAGTATACGATCACTCAACTATCAGAAATGGTGTAACAAACTTACTTTTCTTTATATTAAAAGTCACTCAATTATTGGAAATTGTATAACGAAGTCACGTTTGATTTTTATTTTATAATAGAAAAGTCGATCGCTTTATATTACTATCAGGGGCGGACCCACCCTATTAGGAGGGGGGTCACGTGTCCCCCCTAACCTCGGGAATACCCTGTACATATATGGTGTATATACCTTAAAGAATGTATATGTATTTAAAAGGACCCCTGAGAGATATCCATTGCTTTGGTGCATTTGGTTGTTGTGCCCCTTAGATCCTTATATGACACCTAGGTTCGAGTCTCGCTTGCAACACCTTTATTTCTATTTTTTGTTGAGTTTGTTTTGTTTCCGTTCTAAACCTATTTTCGTTTCTTCCAATTTTGAAGTTTATACTTTATACTACTACTTTACCAATAACTTAGCATAGTTATTAAGTTTTCAAAGAGTTGTATGCCAAACTTTTACATAATAAGTGACATATTTATATTAAGGCAGTGGTCATTAGTGCCCCCCTCTGCGTCAAAATCCTGGGTCCGCCTCTGATTACTATATCATACCATATAAATTCTTAGCTGGAAAACTTATTACATCTAATAATTTAATGACGCGACAGATGTTTGAAGCCAAAAAATAAAAATATAGAACCCAACAATTTTAACGACAATAGGAGTATCGACCCATGAAACTAGCTCCCCAATCCCAACTCAAAAAGGAAAGTAGAGTAACATAGAAGGAAAACAAGAAGGCTCAGAAGAACTCTTGGAAGGTTAACAAGACAGTTTCCCCTTTCTCTTTCAACCAGTCCAAGAGCTGAGTTTACTCGAATTGAAGGCGGATAGCCATTAAAAAAGGCGGCTGTGGGATATGAATTTGGTTTTAACCGGTCGCCCAAGTTGGAAATTTTATGAAAAATACTTCAGAAATGTCATAGCTTGAGACATGTTAAAGAACACTGTCCTTATGGATATTCCATCAGTAAAGATGTATTCCCCAAGATTCAACAAAATTTTCCAGTATAAACTTGGAGCAACAACAAAGAAAGAACCTGGACATTTTTTTTAACCACCAAACAACGTGGTGCAATGGATGGAGCTGCTCCTCCCTTAATCAGAGGTCTTGAGTATGAATTTTTTTTTGATGGAAATAAAAATACTCAAAGGAATAATATTAGCACAAGTGAAAGAATCAACAATGGCTATATAGAAGAATTTTATCAAACTAGAGAGAGAAGGTAAAAGACTTTACTTGATAACTCAAAAACTCTTAAATATGTGACATAGCATCTCTATTTATAATACTAAAAAACCAACATAGACTAGGATTAGAAAACACATTCCAATATGAACTGGATAAATAAATCCTAACTAAATATGAATTAAATAAACTACCAAATATCAAATCCTAAACAATTTTGGATTATTAATCTTGGTTTAACTTCAACAATTCTTGATAGGGAGCGCATCCCTTGAATGAGGCCCTACGTGGCACGAATCCGGATATAATCGGACACAAATGCGGGTAAGGCACACCGGGTGGGAGAAAAAAAAAAGAATCTGGACATTTTCTTAGTAGGCGTTTGGACATGCGATTTCAAACCATGGTTTCATGTCATGAGATGAAATCAGCGTTTGCCATTTCATCTCATGGTTTCATGTTATGAGATGAACTCCCAAATCATCCAAAAAGGCATGATTTGTTGTAAAATCAACCTAAAAAATTTAGTACAGTATATCAAAAGATGAGCAAGAACAATAAAGTAACAAAGAGAGGAGAGAATTTCTTATTTCATCCAAGTAACCAAGTATGTTCAAGTGTGTACTCATATCACATCACATACCTCTATTTATACTATTACATAGAGGTAGAGTTACAAAAAGGATGTCTTAAAGATGACATTAACCAATTGATATCATGAGATAGTTATGGGAGAGATCATGGAGGTATGGGAGAAATAACCACATAATGGTGAGGAAGTAGTGGAGGATTAACTATACATCATGGAGAAGAGTAGTGGGAGTTAATTCTTTAGGAGTTAGACATCCACCATATTATTCTAATATTTCATAACACTCCCCTTTGGATGTCCATATAGATAATGTGCCTCATTAAAACCTTACTAAGAAAAACCCAGTGGGAAAAATCCTAGTGAAGGAAAAAGAGTACACATATCTTGTAATATGCATTGCATGTTGCCTCGTGAAAAACCTTGCAAGGAAAATTCAGTGGGACAAAACCTCAACTAAGGGAAAAAGAGTACAACGCGTATTATACTCCCCCTGATTAAAATATCACTTAATTCTTGGAGATGACACATCCAAATCTTGTATACCGACTTCTCAAATGTCGAGGTTGGTAATGCTTTAATGAACACATCCGTCAAATTATCAATCGAACGTATTTGTTGAACATCTATTTCACCTTTCTGTTGAAGATCATGTTTGAAAAAGAACATTGACGAAATGTGTTTTATTCTGTCTCCTTTTGTTATATCCTTCTTTCAATTGAGCTATGCAAGCTTCGTACAATATTGTTAAAATCTTCATTTCCAAATAAACATCATACTATTGCAACATATGTTGAATTATTGATCTCAGCCAGACACGCATTTCTAACTTGCTTTGTAAGTAGCTATCACCTTGGCAGGGCTTGAATAAGTATCACTAATTGATTGTCATGTAGAACGTCATAATGTGACAATATCCTCCTCACATGCAAATCGGTAACTTGCTTGAAGACCAAACTTCATGTAACAATAAAAATAATGCCCTGCATTTTACACAACCAACAAAACCTTGACAATATTTATTAGGATAAACAAATCTATATCAATAATCTCTATAATCGTTCATGATCCAATATACCCATCATTTTCATGAGGTCTAAATTATATTTATTATATCTAGCGACATTACAACCATCGGGGTACTCAATGGAATCACACTATATAAGGATTTGCTAAAGCTTTATTTTCGTAAACCTTGTATGCTTCAGAACAATTTAAATCCCTACGGATTTTCTTTCGTTGTCTTTATAGCCATAGTGACAACAATTAATTATACGCATTCAAAATTTTCATGTATTGACAGACTGATAAGAAACCCCATTGCATCAACCACAGGAGAATACATACATTTCCATACAATAATGTTAGGACTTTTGCGAAAAAACCTTTATGCCACAAGGCACAAGTCGTACTTTATATTTATGATTTTTATTTCTCATTTCACTTTTCACATAAGAACCCATTTGTACCCCACTGACATTATACGTTGAGGTCCTTGGACTATAGGTCCAAAACATCACTTTCCAAGTGAAACAAAATATACTTGAACTGCGTATTTTATTTGGCCAATCATTATATCTGTTCACATTTGACAGATTTGAATTCAAGATCCTCATCACCATCTAATGTTGAGCGCTACATTATTTCAAAGATACTGTCGACGAATATTTGATATTGGTTCCAATGCGACATAACTTATTGAGATCTCTCTATTCTCATCATTTTTAGGTACCTGAACCTTTCCTAAGGTTTTATGAAGTTTATGTCGTGGTACTCTTTTTAAAGCACATGCCTCATTATTATGACCATCTTGATCATTTGCTCCTCTCCTTCTTCAAGGAGCTTTATGTTTGGAACCGATTGGTCTATCGACGTAGACTCTATCCTACAAGGACTTTAATTCTAACTGGAGCATTTGCAGCTGGAATATAATATTCAATTTTGGGTCAGCAAATGTGTCTGGCGGTTAACCTGAAAACGAGGATCATACCAGTAATAATTCATTACATACATCTCATTTTTCAGCCGCCTATCATCCTTCCCCCTAATGTTAGGAAATCTAACATTTACCTCCCAACATTATTTGGGGACCCATCTGTATGTCTTTGTGGTGGAACAATTAAATCATATACCGCACATTCAAATTTTTAGATGGGAATTATTTAGTTCCTGACCCTGAACCAATTATGATAGGGAAACTTTTTATATCTTGTTGGCTTGATACATACAAATACTGCTACATATTAAATAACACATCTCATACCAAATTTATTTTTGGGAGATTTGTTCTCATAACCAATTGTTTAGCTATAATTGGAGGCATACAATTTCTGCTAAACCAATTTGGATATAAACCAGTATTATCAACATAATTTCGTAGTTTGGAACTGTGCTCTTAATTTATAAATTGAGCAAACAACCTTGCAAAAATCAAGTTGGAAGTTGATACCAAATGCACATGTGACCATACCATAGATACATCTATTAAAATCATATAATAATAAGCGGTCCACATGGCAGGTGAACGAGCCCATATTCACCTTTTATTTGTTCTAAAAATCAGGGAATGCAATCCCAACCTTAGCTGGTACAATGATCAATTTACCAAGAGAACAAGCAGCACAGGAGAATTCTTGAAGAATCTTTTATTTCTTTAATATGTAACCACGTGAATTCTCAATTATTTTCGCATCACATTTGAACCGGGATGGCCAACCGGTCATGCCAACAGATATTTCTTTCAGTAAACTTCTCGCATGTGATTTCATCATCATGCTTATATTTTTCTAGTTCAAACAGGAGGAAAAGACGGGTAACCTTTCACATAAATGTTTATAACCCGCTTCGATAGTAGTAATATTAAGATATTAAATCTTCTCATAATTTATAGTCTCAATATAATTCATATTTGACCAACGCCTTTGAAACTCAAAAAGTTTCTTTTGAGGCTTACTACAACACCATTATTATGACCAATTCATTCCTCCATGTAGTAACAAACTAGCCTTTTTAGAGCTCCCAATTAATTATGTACTACCACATTTTTCATAACACCATCCTTATGGTGAACATCTCCTTTTTGGAGAAAATTATTGTCATGGCCAAAACCTTTATAAGCAAGACTTATCTTTTACATTTACCTTTCGGTAATTCATGATAAGACATACCACAATATTTGCGACGTACTAAAAGTACGCGATCAATGACCATTTATGCCAAAATAAAATTTCTTTATTTCTCTCAAACCTCCCGTAGAGGTGAGTTGTATTCAACCGTACATAAGCACGTTCTTATACATAATTTTACACATTTCACTTTAAAAAATGGGCGAGCATTCACTATGCCTATCACAAGTCACATTCTCTTCAAGGAATGGACTATAGTCATATATACGTGCTTCATAAATTTTCATTATAAGTCCGTTGTCTTTATCATGTTCATAGACCCACCTAATTTGATGAAAATTACCATATTGATGACAAAAATTACCTTCACCTTTAGAAGGACCATTTTGAGAACCCATAGTGATCTTGTCTTATATTACCACAATGATGATTAACATTATTTTGTCCTTTCTCACGCCCATGTTCATTTAACCACTTGTTTCCATTTCGACTTGTTATACACTGCTACCACATTCCCCTCACGGAATGGAGCATATCAAGTGGGATGGGCTTCGCGATTTTTCATCATATACACATTATTTTGCCTTAGTCATCATTATATTATCAATATAGTGTGTTAGGACTTAAACCCAACGTCTTACACATATAAAGGCATTTTAGGCCGTAATTCGCAGGGACTCGAACCCAATATCTTTTAATGCATCATGGTTCACAGGAACTCAAACCCGATCTCATAACCTTCCCTGTGATCCTTTCTCATGATGGTGTAGATGTACATGACAGTCTAACCTAAAGAATGAATCTCATACGTTAGTGTAACAATTAGTGCAATAAAAATAGAGATTACCAGAAACATAATTTTCTTCTTAAATCGAACGTTAAAACCAATTTCCCTTTCGAAAACGTATGGTAGTGAATAGATAGTGCAAGACATGAGTGCATAAAATACCCACACATGTGTGCACTTATGAATCATATATTTTCATCCTTCTCTATTTAACGTGACACAATGCATAAATAGAGGTTATTAAAACCAAAAGTAGTAGATTATACCTATGCACAGAAACAAAGCTATAGTACCAGTAATTGTTGAAAGAAACATACCTCACCTTCTAAACTTAATTCGGTTATAAAAAAATCATACAGAACTTCGAATCTTACTTTTGGAGTTGATGATCGGTAGCAGTACTCATATCTATGATAAATCTTGCAACCTAAAGGGTATGAGGATCCCATATCGTGAAAATAACTACTACTAATTCTTGACGAAGAATGAGCAATTCGTGCTGATAACGTGTTATAAAATCAACCTAAAAAAGTTAGTACAATTTATCAAAAGATGAGTAAGAACAATAAAGTAACAAAGAGAGGAGAGAATTTCTTATTTCATCCAAGTAACCAAGTATGTTCAAGTGTACTCATATCACATCACATACCTCTATTTATACTATTACATAAATGTAGAGTTACAAAAAGGATGTCTTAAAGATGACATTAACCAATTGACATCATGGGATAGTTATGGGAGAGATCATGGAGGTATGGGAGTAATAACCACATAATGGTGAGGAAGTAGTGAAGGATTAACTATACATCATGGAGAAGAGTAGTGGGAGTTAATTCTTTAGGAGTTGGACATCCACCATATTAATCTAATATTTCATAACATGATTTGGGATTTCAAACCATGGTTTCCAAAATTTTAAATGTAAAACTTGACCCATAAGTTTATATTTTGTAAAAAAAGATCTATAAGTTAGTAGATAATTTTAACAATTACTCCCATCAACCATTTATCAACCTCATTAACTTCTACCAACCTTTATTTATGTTATAACTTCTACCAAGTCATAGTTACATTACTATTCATGTTAAATTTTCTTTTTTATTGAACTAAAGTTTGATCAATTGATGTTGTATTTTTTAGAAAGGCCTTCTAGTAGCGTATTGATTTTGTTATAAACTATAACTTACTCATTTGGTAAGATTGTATAAAATTGGGAATGTTTTGATAGTTTTCACAACTTGTGGGGTTTTATGTCTATAAAAAAAAATACAACTTAAGAAATACAAATTGCATGTCCAAACATAATTTTAAATCATGATTTCAAATCATATTCAAACGGCACCTTAGTCAAATGAGAACACTTGCTTTTGAGATACCATTCTCATTTATTTTTAAACAGGCCAACCCCTTATAGTAAAGTATTGATGAGAGGGAAAACCTTTTTTTGCTCGGATTGCCCTTCATTTGGGGTGGTTTTTAATTTTTTCCCTTCAAATTGGTGGTCTTTAAGTTTTGCCCTTCGCTTAATACTCCGAGATTGCGGGTTCGAACCCCAGCTCATTAAAAAAAAAAAAAAAAAAAAATCGTGCGGCAGAATTCTGCCCATGCGGCTCCTTAAGGCAGAATTTGCAAAACTGACCATGCAAATTCCGCCTTAGCCTTAAGGGAAAAAGTTAAAGACCACCAATTTGAGAGACAAAAATTAAAGACCACCCCCAGCGAAGGGTAATCCTGCAAATTGCCCAAGGGAAAAAGCGCTGGTTCCCTTTGCTCAAACAGTACGTTGTGATGTATACCCGAGACAAGTAGTCCATATGGGATCTATATAAACTTTGCCTAAATGATGGTGAAGTGTCTCAGACCATATTTAACAAGTTGAGGTGTAATGAAAATTCTATAAATAGTTCAAGAGTAAGAGCCCGTTTGGACGGCTTAAGTCAAAAGCCATAAGTTAGAAATTATAGCTTATGGCTTTTGGCTTATTTTTGTCATTTTAGCTTAAAAATAAATGCTTAAAAACACTTTTTTATTTTATCCAAACACTACAAAAGTGCTTAAAAACTATTTTGGCTTAAAAGCACTTAAAATAAGCCAATCCAAACAGGCTCTAAACATGCATTAAGCATAATGAAAACGTAACATATATTTTTATCCAGTAAAGTCACCCATTTGGCTACCAATCGTCAAACAAGCTGTTGGTTAGATTTCAATGTTACAAATAACATTTCCCAAATGCTCCTAACAACATCCGTCGCTTTGGCCGAGTGGTTAAGGCGTGTGCCTGCTAAGTACATGGGGTTTCCCCGCGAGAGTTCGAATCTCTCAGGCGACGGTTACTTTTTTTTTTTTTTTCCTTTCTAGAAGAAACTTATAATTAAATTGTGATTGTGAAGTATAAAACCGATACATAATGGGGTATATTCTTTTGATGTTCATTGTGTTTTAATTTTTAGCCACTCTTGCTCTATGTTACATGAGTTCATTTTGGGACATGTATCGGTACGGGTGTGCAAGAATTCAGTATGCGTGTAAAATTGTCTTTTTTTTTTTTTTTTTTTTTTTTTAGTGTATTTTAATATGATTTGTGTGACATGAAGAATATGCGATCTCTTTTAATTTCTCTAATTCTTTCCACACTCACAAGAAAGAAAAAAAAAATCATGCACATAAAAAAAAACCAAGTTCTACACCAAACGCCCATAACTAACTTAATATTATTTCCCGCCACTATAACTTCACAAAGCCTCCACCTCAGAAAAAAAAAAAAAATCTTAAACAACACCACTACTATCTAACTTCCTAGTGAGTGGGCGGAATCTATTGTTCCCTTATTTCCTCTCTTTTACTTCTCCAAGTGAACAAACTTTAATTTGATAATCAGTTTTGGTGCTTAATTATTCATCAATCCCATTATTCTTTACTTAAATATTTTTATTAGTCATGAACAACATTTCTGTAATAAAGGCATTTGGAACCTTTGTTCTTGCATGGTTCATTATCTTTCAAGGTCATATTGTGGCTGTACATGGAGATTTTAATTATCAAGATGCTCTTACCAAATCAATTATTTTTCTCGAGGCACAGCGATCAGGAAAACTTCCTCCTAAACACAGGCCCTTATGGAGAGGAGATTCTGCCCTTCAAGATGGAAAATCTGCAAATGTATGCTCTTTTCCCATTCCCATTTTTAAAGATGTAAGGGTTATTTCAACGATTCCCATGTTTGTAGTTTGAAAGGAAGACCATCCTGGGAAATTTATTCGAACCTAATTCTTCCGTAATTTTCTTTTCCGGTCAACGGCCTCTTACCAAGTGATACTGAGGAGGGACAAACCCCTTTTTTTATTTGTTTCTCTCCTTACTATTTTTTTTGATCCTTGAATTTGGGTCGGGGTCTGTTTTCGATCCGAACTATGTATACATATCCAAATATAAAGTTAGAATGTATACGTATAGCGTGCCGCTCATTCTGAACCCACTGAATTTAAAACTTAAATTAACTTCCTATGAACTTTGAATCCGAAGCGTGCTAACCTTGGAAGACTCAGATTGGGCTCAGAGTTTAAGAAAGAAAAGAAGACTTTTGAAACGTGTGGTCTAAAACAAACTTCAAGCATTTGTGTACCTATGAGTCATCTCATTAAGAGTAAAATAAGAATTTTAAAGTCAAATTATTTCTAGATATAGAAGGTGACATATTTTTGGGACAATCTAAAAAGAAAAACGTGAAACAATAATTTGGACAAAAGGAGTAATAATTTCTACTAGTACTAGCTAAAGATGAAGAAAAAGCATGTAAATCTTTGCACTGAAATTGTGTAATGCTAATTTTTTTGCTTTTATATATAGGTGGACCTTGTAGGAGGATACTATGATGCTGGAGACAATGTGAAATATGGGCTTCCTATGGCTTTTACAGTAACAACCTTAGCATGGGCTGCTATCGCTTATCACTCACAACTCCAAGCTGCTGGAGAATTGGAAAATGTTCAATCTGCCATCAAATGGGGCACTGATTATTTCTTGAAAGCCTGTTCCAAGCGTAATCGCCTCTACGTCCAGGTAAAATTACTCTATCTTTTTCTGTGCGTGAATATCCAGAATAAAAAGGGCAGCCTGGTGCACGTAGCATCCCACATTCACACAATGTCAAGGGAAGGGCAGCACCCCAAGGGGTCTAATCAATGGTTGATTCCACGGCTCGAACCTTTGACCTATAGGTCATATAGGTCTAAATTTCTCCAGAAATATATAGCTATTGAATGTTCAAGATCTAAAATTGTGCATTGTTTTTTAAAGGTCGGGGATCCAGTGAAAGATCATGAATGTTGGACAAGGCCAGAGAACATGAAAACGCCAAGAACTGTACTAATGATAGACCAGAATAATCCAGGGACAGAGATTGCTGCTGAGACTTCCGCAGCAATGGCAGCTGCTTCTATTGTGTTTCGTGGAACTAATCGTTCCTATTCCCGTCAACTTCTCAACAAAGCCAAACTGGTATTTATTCTGTCCTCATTGTATGATCTTTATTTCATTTGGCAAACTCCTAAATGTACGCTCATAGTGTTTTCTTGGTTTGTGGCTCAGCTTTTTCAGTTTGCCAAAAGCCATAAAGGAACCTATGATGGGGAATGCCCTTTCTATTGCTCCTTTTCTGGCTATCATGTAACATCCCTCTCCCTTAATTATATTCATTCCATATGGTTATTTTTAGTGAATTTCTAAAATGTGAAAAATATAGGATGAGTTGTTGTGGGCAGCAACATGGCTGTATAGAGCAACCAGGAGGCCAACATACATGGAATTCATCCAAGAAGAGGCTACTACTGCAACGGTAGCTGAGTTTAGCTGGGACCTTAAATATGCGGGAGCTCAAATACTCCTCTCTAAGGTAATAATTAAAATCCTTTTTGTATTGACGTGAAGTGCCAAATACCACTGTGGCACAATTTGTGGTCGAAAAAAGTGATGATATTTGGTCCACAAAATGCAGTTCTATTTTGAAGGGGAGAAAGATTTAGAGAACTTTAAGCAACAAGCTGATGGTTTTATTTGCTCAAACCTTCCTCATAGCCCCCATCACCAGGTTCATTTGTCTCCAGGTAAGTCTTTGTTTCTACATTTAAACTCCATGTCTTTCATCGATTGAGCTTGTTTCATTGGTTGACAAGTTCAACTGCCAAATGTCTAATTCATCAGGGGGTCTGCTTCACCTTAGAGATGGAGCCAATTCTCAATATGTTACTGGCGCGGCTTTTCTGTTTAGTGCTTATAGTGATTATCTAGCCAAGTACAAGCAAACGGTCAGCTGTGGTAACAAGCGGTTCAATTCTGCTGATCTCATGGCCTTTGCCAAGCAACAGGTAATAAATTTGCTCATATTAGCACCATTCTGATGCTTCTCAGAATATAATCTTAACAATAGGCCAGGCCAGAATAAAGATTTACAATTCTGTCATACTGAGAGCTATTACTATCAAAATTTGATCATATATGTGGGCACACCTTTAAATTGTCATTGTGAAATGAAAGCACAAAGTTACTTATGAATGATTAAATAATGCAGATGGACTATCTACTAGGCAAAAACCCGAGAGGAAAATCATACATGGTTGGTTTTGGGAACAAACCTCCAACTCAAGCTCATCATAGAGGTGCCTCTGTCCCAAAAATGTCTCCAGACAAAGCAGTGGACTGCTCCATGGGTTTTGTTTACTGGTACAACACAGAAAAACCCAATCCTAATGAGCTAACGGGCGCCATTGTTGGTGGTCCTGATAAATATGATAACTTTGAAGATCGTCGTTCAAGTTCATCCATGACTGAGCCAACAACATATACAAATTCTTTGGCCGTTGGTGTCCTTGCAAAGCTCGCGAAGCACCATGCTCCGTCTTGATCACCTACCTAGATGTTCATTATGGTGAAGATTTACGAAGGTGTATAAGTAGTTTTTTTGCTGATGAATTTAGAGTATGAATGGTGATGTCTCTGTAGGTCCTATATAGTGACAGCTCCGGATAGCTGGCTGCAAGGGTTGGAGCAAATAAGCTCGAGTGTGTCTCTCTTTTGTACAGATTAGATTTGTTTAACTTAGAATCTAGGTACTACTCTTGTAATGTTGATTAGTTACAAGGAATTAAAGTCTGAACCCAGAAGAGTGCTTTCTTGTGGTAGTTTCACAGATAAAATGTTATGTACATTTGTATGCAGACAGAAATTTGAATAACAGTCATTCCAAGATCCTAAATATGAGTTGGTTTCTATTAACACAAATCTCACTGCAGTTTTTTCCCATATGAAAAATCTAACAATGCTTGCATGTCTATGGCAATCAATTTGCATTTTTTCCAAGGAAGAGCACACTAGTTAGAGAAGAATGATGCTAATGAATAATATAAAATAAAATAAATAGAAGAAAATCATGACCTCAACAACAACAACATGCCCAGTATAGATATTAATAAGTGAGTTAGAAAAAAACTCCGCAATTATTTTATTGAGGCGTGTATTACAAACTGATGCCACTCATCAATGGCCAAAACACATACAACGAGTCGCTACTTTTTTTTGTAAAAAGTGTTGATCAACTATACAGTTTTTTAATTAAAACTAAAAAGGGGCAGCACCTGGGATCATCTTGGTCACAAGCTGCCTACGTACCCCCAAACAAATTCTAAAGAGGGAATAAGCCCACAAGTATGTAGTTCTTCTACATATACAACAAATCAATTTTCTATTATGAATCATCTATCTTTTGTCATTATCTAGTAGTCTTCCACGAGTTTCCTTCTCCACTTTCTTCAGAGTTTGCATCAATATTTCAATCGAATCACGTATTTGAGGCAGTGCAAGATTGCTGTATTCTTCTGGTGCGGCTGCTTCTTGGATACTAACTTTCCGTTCGGTCTGCATAGAACAGATGTGTAAACACTTTGATTCTTCCTTGTCTTTGCAGTATCGACTACATTGGATGAATTCAGCAGAAAAGGATGGTTCAGTAGCATGTTTGCGCCAATGCGTGCTAGGATTCTTGACTAGGCACATTTTCAGAAAATCTGGAGCTTCTTTCGACAACTTTGAATTCTGAAACTTTGGTTCCTCAAACCCGATTTTGTTCAACACACCATCATCTGCGTCTTCTTTGCTCCCTCAATTTTATTCCCACAGCGGTGTCCCTGTGAGTAATTCATAAACGGTATGGCCAAGAGCCCGAATATCAACCTGTGTCCCATACTCGCTATTAAGCATGGATTCAGGTGCCATATAACTTTCCATTCCTCTGATCAGTCCCTGTTTCTCGTTCATGCCCTGTTCCAATGTCACGGCGAGCCCGAAATTAGCAATCTTGGCAGTTTCATTGGTGCCCACGAGGAGAATATTGCCAGGCTTGATTTCGCAGTGAACATTCCTTTTCCGTTAATGTGACTGAGCCCTAAAAGAACATTCTTTGTGTGTTTCTTGACTTCAAACTCAGTCAGTCCTTCCGCTAAATTGGAGTTCTGAATACGATCAGCAAGGCTTCCACTGGATGCATATTCGAGCATTAAGTTGTAAAGGATGACGGCATCTTTTAATGTGAGATTATCTCCGAAGCAAGGAACAATGTATGGAGAGTCTTTGAATATACGTAGGAATCCCGCTTCTTCTTTCAACGATTGAGAAGAAGTGTGCATGCAAGATTTGATGGCAATCAGACACGGAAGAGTAACGCCATCAAGTTGTGTATTGGACGTAGAAGCTAATGAGACAATACCGAAACCACCTTTGCCAGAACTCTGACACTCTTATATTTGCGGTAGCCTATTCCTATTTTTTACTTTCTACACTATTCCTATTTTAATTATGTTTACAGGGTTGTTTCCTTTTTTTACCTTCTACACTATTCTTTGTTCCTTTTTCCTGTGTTTTTCTACTCCTTCAGGATTAACTTCCGTTTCATTTTAATTTTCCTAAATGAACTTTTTTAAACAAGATTAATATTCATCAAAAGAGCATAATTGTAGGGAGGGAAAATCAGTCAGATAGAAATAATAAATACTCCATGCATCCCAATTTAAGTGTCTTAGTTTGACTAGGTACAGAGTTTAAGAAATAAAGAAAGGCTTTTGAATTTTCTGGTCCTAAATTAAAGATGTGTATAATGTACTAAAATATCCATTAATCTTGTGGTTATAAATTTACCATGTAGGATGTTTGAATTGTCAACTTACTAAATTGGGACAAACCAAAAGGGAAAGTAAGACACTTAAATTGGGACGGAGAGAGTAAATTTAAATAAATGTTATCGAAAAATCAAAATAAAAGAGTTTAAGTATAATTTTAAAAACAACAGCAAGGTAAGTGTTATAAAGATAACTCTAAGAGGATGTCTATGTTTTCTTATTTAATACAATAAATAAATGTTTACTCATATGTGGAGTGTAAAAGAACAAAAGAAATACTCCAATTTTTTTTAATGAAATACTATAATCGTCCTCTTGATTTTGCTAAAAGCATGTATAATTACTAAATGATCAAGAAAAAAATTCTGTGTTAACACATAATTGTATAAAGTATGAAGATTTACAAAACTTCCCAGAGGGATGGGAGCCTAATGAATCTAACAGGCAAGAAGACCCTGGCCAATCCACGTGGTATGCTTGACGAACCTCAGCGACAGAGATATCGTAAATTGGTCTGCGGGCATCGCGATAAGTCCTTTATCCTACTATAGGTGTTGCGACAACCTTTACCAAGTCCGAACAATTGTCGATCACCAGATCTGCTAGTCTACAATATTCACCCCGGCCCACAAGCACAATCAGACAGACAGGGCTTTAGCGACAGGCAATTTCTAATTCCACTAATCAATCTAATTTATCAAATTTGAGATGAATTATTTACTTTCTTGCAATTCTTTACTTTTTAATTCAAATGTTACTTTACACAACAAATTTTACATAACCAATTATTTATCGTCTAATAGTTTAAAACTACTATTCGACATTACCACAATATATACACCTTAAGATCTTTCATGTGTGAAAAAAAAAGATGCAAGTATTATTTATTCAAATGAGACTAATATAAGGTCATAAGGAATGTAATTATTTATGTTTTAAGGAAGATTATAGAGCAAAACTCAAAGCATATATAGCAACTATCTTGAATTAATATGATTATTATGTACATTGTGTTTTAAATATGGAGGCATATATATAACCTTCAACTTCATGACTACATACACCATCTAATCCATTGTACAATTCTAGATTTAGAGCAATTCCTCCATATTCAACTCCCCTTGGTTCAGCCAAATACTACATACAATCACTCACAAAATAGTGAGTGCATTTTCAATTAGTATGATTTAAGTTATAGACACTGACAGTCTGAGGCGGAGTTAGGATTTTGAGTTTATGGATTCTAAATTTTAAAATAGATAGCTTACTATTCTGGATAAATTGTTTATACATATTAATCCATTTAAAAAAAAAAATAGTACAAAAAACTATATTAATAGCTAAAGGTGTAAAGATTTTGTGTTGTCCGTAAATTAATCATTTTTTGTACAGATTTCCCTTCAAAGGCGCTGGTCTTTAATTTTTGCGCCTCAAATTGCTGGTCTTTAATTTTTTCCCTTCACTTAAAAAGTCACCGAAAATACCCCGAGGTTCTAGGTAGAACCCCGCTCAGTTAAAAAAAACACAATTTCGCAAGGCAAGGCTTTGCAAAAATTCTACCTTATATAAGGCAGAATTTAGTTATACCTTAAGGCAAAAGTGAGTCTTCCGAAATTTTCAAGATAGATTTTTTTTTTTTTTTTTAACTCTGCTAGGATTCTATAGAAGTTAGGCCTTAACGCCTAATTTGCTACGAAATTCTGCCTTGCCAATTTTTTTCTACTCTGCTGGGGTTCGAATCCAAAATCTTAGGGGTATTTTCGGCCACTTAAAGTGCCGAAGGGCAAAAATTAAAAACCAGCAATTTGAGGGGCAAAAATTAAAGACTACCCCCGAATAAGGGCATTTGTGCGAATGACCCTAAATCAAGGAAAACAACACAAAATACCCCTAAAATGTAAAATATTTACCCGCCCATGCTCCCTCCTAAACTAATTTCACTTCTTACCCAACCGGCCGAAAATATTTACCCGAATACCCCCTCGCCTAAACCCCTTCCTCCATGATACAGTCGCAATATATTTATATATCATGATGGTATCATGGAGGACTAAGAGAAGGACTAAAATAGTCCTCCATGATATCGTCTCAGTATATTTATATACCACGATGGTATCACGGAGGACTGAGGAGTGTCTCATCGAAGTACTGAAGCAGTCCTCCACGATACCATCACAGTGTATGTATGTAAGATGATGGTATTATAGAGGGTTTTTTGAAAAGTGTGTCTTTTGTATAATGAGCATGATACCATCTCAGTATATCTATATAGCATGTTGGTATCATAGTTTTGGAGGCATTTCGGGCAAATAGTTTTAGAGGCATGAAAGTAAAAGGGAAAAGGGCGAGCACTTTTAAGGTTTTTTAACAGGTTAGCCCGTCCTAGCCCGTGGAAATTCAAAGCCTGTGAGTAGGGATGTGCATTATTCTGGTGAAACCGAGAAACCAAATCAAACCAAATTCTTTTGTTATTTAGTTTGATTTTGCGGTTTTCGGTTTGATTCAAATTTCAAATTTTAGTTTTTTGGTTTGGTTTCGGGTTTGATAAAAAAAAAAAAAAAAATAGATTATCTAATATACATTATGTTTATATATAACACATTTCCTTTTTTTTCTTGGTACATGGTTCGTAAAGAAATAAACTAGCATTATATAATACCTACATTCTGTTTTGATTATGATATCAGGTGTGCAAGTTTATTTTTGTTGACTTGTTCCATTATTGCTATCTTATCAGGGGTGTCTATTATTTCAATATGTGAAATTGGATTTAATAAAAGTATTTAAGAGATTTGACATTTCCACTTCTCATTCTTTGTAATAGTTATTCTTTTTTCGTCCTTAAAATATAACTATTCGATTATATTAGATCCATTTTCTTGAATGACAAAACCCTAAAACCAAAAAATAAAACCGGAAAAGTCGAATCAAAAAAAGAAAAACCGAATCAAACCAAATTTATTTTGGTTCGGATTGGGTGACATTTTTTCAAAACCAAAACCAAATAATGCAAAACCAAACTGAAAAAATGAATATGCACCCCTACGAGGGATGAGTTGGGTTGGGCTGAACCAGCCCGTGTTGACAACTCTATTCATGACATCCGTGATCGACATGGAATTGAATTATCTTTTCAATTTTTCCTTTGAAAAAAATAAAAATGGATTGATTATTTTTAGGTAATAATCTATTGCCATTTCCAATCAAATCTTGAAATAATATATTATTGTTTGTTTGAGTGTTCGTTCCAAGCGTTCTTGGATTTTCTTTCCTTTCATCTTACTTTTATCGTCTGGATCCACGTTTTATTGCAAAAATAATGTCGATGGCTAAAAGTTTTTTATTCTCTTTTTTAACGGAAAAGGGCCTAAAATACCCTTAAACTATTAGATTTAGTGCAAAAATATCCTCCATCCACCTTTGGGGCCTAAAATACCCTTGACGTTAACCTTTGGGCCTAAAATACCCCTGGCGTTAACTTTTGAGGCCTAAAATACCCTTATTTTTAACGGACCCATTTCAAGACCCAATTAACAATTTCATTTATTATGTGACAGCTTCTCATTGGTTAATAAAATAATTAACTTAAACTAATTAATCTCCCATTTAACCCGATCCAACTAATAAGCCCTACCCGCCCAATTAAATCCTCTTTTATCCATATCAAAAGAAACCCTCGAACCCATTCAACTAATAAGCCCGACCCTCAAACGGTGCCGACATTTGGATGGTGATTCAATCAATACATGAAACACCGAAAGAAACGAACCATGAAACAGAAATACACTGTTTCTATTTTATTTTAGTTCAAACTTTCAAAGTAGAATTAGTCAAACAACACCCTGTAAAAGTAATATTCTTTTCTATTTTCTTTTTTGCATTGCTATATATGTTTTGCTTCATACATTCATGATTCACCAATAAATAACTCAATATAAAAAAGGATCAGTTAAACTGATAAACCTTTACGTTCAAACACTTGAAGACTTACCAGAATTTGACTACAGGAGATTTCTTGTTAAAGGAAATTAAATACGTCATTTTCAGCTGAAATTACGACCATGAAACACCGTAAGAAACAAACCATGAAACAGAAACACACTATTTCTTTCAGTACTTCATGTATTGGTTGAATCACCACCCAAATGTCTGCACCGTTCGAGGGTCGGGCTTATTAGTTGAATGGGTTCAAGGGTCTCTTTTGATATGGATAAAAGGGGATTTAATTCAATGGTATGGCTTAGTAGTTGGATCGGGTTAAATGAGAGATTAATTAGTTTAAGTTAATTATTTTATTAACCAACGAGAAGCTACCACGTAATAAATGAAATTGTTAATTGAGTTTTGAAATGAGTCTGTTAAAAATAAGGATATTTTAGGCCCCAAAGGCGAATGGAGAGTATTTTTACACCAAATTTAATAGTTCAAGGGTATTTTAGGCCCTTTTCAGCTTTTTTAATTACTACTTGAAGTGCAGTCAAAATAATGCAGATGGCTGAAAACCGCTCCTAAAATACTGTGCAATGTATGAGAGGTGATGTGCAAAGTTGACCCACGTGGTTAAAGTACTCTTTTTTAATTACTACTTGAGCACGCATGAAGAAAGATCTAATACTGTCCGACACAATACGAGGAAATAACAACTTATTAATTTAGTACTACATGGGACTACTATTTATTACTGTAGTACTACTACTATTGAAGGCTTCTAGAAGTCATTTGTGACATTATAAAAGGCAACTAGAATTACTTGAAATTAAAGACATCCATCACCAATAGCTTTCTAATTTCCTTCCTGCTTGCTGCTTATCTATCAATGGAGATTTACAACTTATTTCCATTTCTCCTCTTCTTCTCCATTTTTATTATTGTTAGAAAATGGAAAAGCCAAAAACAAAAGTTGCCTCGAGGTCCGTGGAGACTCCCACTCATTGGGAGTTTGCATCACTTGGTTAGTGGAGAAAATCCACATAGCATTTTTATAGATCTAGCTCAAAAGTATGGCCCTGTCATGTACTTGCAACTTGGGGAAGTTCCTACAGTGATCATATCATCATCTTCTATGTCAAAAGAAGTTTTAAAAACTCACGTCTCGCCTTTGCTAGTAGGCCGCAGTTTACATCCTCAGATATTGTCATGTACAGTAACAAAAGCATTGCGTTCGTGGAATATGGTGACTACTGGAAACAAATGCGGAAAATTTGCATAATGGAACTTCTAAGTGCAAAGATGGTCAAGTCATTTAGCTTGATTAGAAAAGCTGAGCTTTCGAGTGTGCTTTCATCGATTGATTCCGTTGGGGGTACATGTGAAGTGAACATGATGGAAAAAATTGTTTGGTTTACGAGCTCAATGACATGTCGATTAGTGTTTGGGAAATTGGTGCAGAGATCGAGACGAGTTGATAAATTTGATGAAAGATGCATTGTTTTTAGTGGGAGGATTTGATGTGGGTGATTTATTCCCCTCATGGAAGTTACTTTACAAGATGAGTGGGGCAAAGTCTAAATTGGTAAAGATGCATCAAAAGATTGATTCAGTTCTGGAAAGCATCGTTAATCAGCATATTAAGAATCGAGCAACCGGGAGCAGTGGAAATGGTGCGTATGGAGGTGAAGATTTGGTTGATGTTTTCCTAAGAATTAAGGAGAATGAAAAACTTCAATTTCCAATCACCATTGACCACATAAAAGCTGCGATTTTGGTAAGTAATTCCCCCCATCTCTTAATCTTTGCTTCCTTTGTATTTCCATTTTCTCTTTAACTTTTGTTTTATACTCCATAAAGCAAGCACAATGAGGACTAATTAAAGATTTATGTTGATTTATCCATAATCACCTTATAACTAGTAACGTTGACCTGTGTTAATCTTGTATGGTCCTGACAACACAACTATTATGCAGGACATGTTTACTGCTGGGACGGAAACTTCATCTACAACTATTATCTGGGCATTGTCAGAATTGATGAAACACCCGAATATTATGTCCAAGGCGCAAAGCGAAGTGAGACAAGCCTTCAAAGAGAAAATGAATTTTGATGAAGAAGATCTTGATAATTTGCCCTACCTAAAGTTAGTGATTAAAGAAACAATAAGGCTACACGCTCCAAGTATAGTGCACGGAGAACGTAGAGAAGAAACAATTGTTAATGGATATACAATACCTGCTAAGGCCACAATACTAGTCAACACATGGGCAATGGGAAGAGATCCAGAAATTTGGGACGAACCTGAAAGTTTTATACCAGAGAGATTTGAAAATTCTAAAATTCTCCAATCGATTATTTGGGAAATAACTATGAGTATCCTCCATTTGGTGCAGGAAAAAGGATTTGTCCAGGAATGCAGTTTGGTTTAGTTAATGTTAAACAACCTCTGGCCCGACTCCTTTACCACTTTAACTGGGTACTTCCAAATGGGACTAGTCCAAAAGATTTGGATATGAGTGAGAAAAGTGGATTAAGCGCAGCGAAAGAGAAAGATCTCTACTTAATTGCCAATACGGATCAAAGTTTGGATGTCGTGCTTTAAGTGATGAAAATGAGCAAACAGTAAGCTTCACAATTTGTTATTCTTCATCTCCTTTTAGTTTGGTGTTAATTTATGTCTCCCTTTTTTCTTTGAAGTTTACCTTCAAAATGAGCAAAGAATAAGCTCCATAGTTGGTTTTACGGTTTTTGTTCAAAAGGTCAGATCACCGAAAAATCTGTTTCGACGTTTTGTGTAGTATGTAATAGTATGATCAAATTTATTACCAAAAAAAAAAAAATGATCAAATTAATTTTGTTTCTCTTTTTCTAAGGTTACTCGGGTTGCTTCTCAAGTTGTCATAGGTTGATAATCAGTATAAAATTGATTAATAGATCCAAATGAAAGGAATATTCATATAGCTAATTTAAACTGATTTTCATTTATTAGTTAACCGATCTTTAATTTTTATTAGGTAAATAATTACTGTATTTTGATTTCTCACCCGGTATTTGATATTTTTTTTTTTTTTTGGGTACGACTAATCCAAAATAGCATTTAGAAGTTTCACTTAGGAGGTAAAACGCTTTCCACTGAAATCCACTCCATTCACACGATAATTCGAACCCGCTGACTAAGAATGGAGAAACCCTTTAATGACTTAGGTAAACATATTGTTATTAGGTAAACTTTTATTCCCTCTGTCCCATATTACTTGGTTACTTTCCCTTTTGCACGCCCCTTAAGAAATTATAAATAAAAGATGTATTTTACTATCTTACCCCTATCTCTCTTCAATAAATACATTCCAATCAATATTGACTATTTTGAAGAACATTTAATACTAAGGGTAAGATTAGAAAGATTTAATTAATTTTATCTTGATTTTGTAAATGAACAAGTAATTTGGAACATATATTTTTAGTAATATGGCCAAGTAATATGGGATGGAGAGAGTATTTAATTAGAAAAAAAGATTCTATTTAATATCCTCCATCGAGCATAGTTTCCACGGAGACAATTATCTGCCGATTAATATGAAATAATTTGATGCCTTTGTCCTCTCAGGCTTCCAAAATAGAAGTATTAATTATAACTAGAAACGAGTAGTACTAGAAAAACAGTAATAATCTCAAGATGCTTTTTCTTTAAATGTCATTAATGATCAAACCAATGTTAATTTTTCAAATTAAGACAATCCATATTTACAGAATCCAAACAAGGTTCTCTAAATCCTTGAAACCACCAAAAACAGCTGTTCCCTACCCATTAAAAGAAATATCATCCCTTAAAGAAGTCTCTACAAATACTCTAAAAAATCACTTGTGATACCTCTCGAACCAAACCCGAAAAATCGATGTGTTAATTTTGTTCATTAATCGAAAGCTCGCGAATGGAAGAAAATGGAGAAAACACTTGTGATCAGGTGGAACAAGAACCAGCACTGAAAATCCAGAGGGAAGAAGAGGAGGCATATAGATTGTATACAGGGAATCATGAAGAGAAACCAACTAAAACTGAAGTTTTTGGTTGGTATTTGTATGGAATGTGCTCTTATTTTATTCACACAGTTTTGATTCCCATTGTTTTTCCTCTCATCCTCAGCCAAACTGTGTCCTGGCCATCACAGCCGCAACAAAGTCTTGTCAAGAATGCCAGGGGCCTCGAGTGCAGACCGAGGGAGTTACAACTGTAAGTGCACCAATTAATTAAGACACATCTTGAGTGATACGAACAAAGGCGGAATTAGAATTTTGAGTTAAAAGATTCTAGATTCTAGAGAACGTAGGGGTAAATTATTTAATACATATCAGGTAGATTTCTAAAAAAAGAATACAGGGTTTGAATCAAAGCTATAGGATTCTGCCGAATCCGTTAGCAGAATTGTAACTCCGCCATGATGTTATATATCACGCAAAAAATCTTATACACATCTGGTGTTTACCCCAAATAAATTAATGTATTACATATGTTTTGTACATACACTTCTATTACTTGCTCATGATTAATTAATATGTATTCTAACATTTCATTGTACCATGTGCAAGTCTAATTCAGTTAAAATAATGTTTTGATCATTTCAGTGCAAAAGAAAGGTCACATAGGCTATAGTTCTTGCTAGATTGGAAATTCTATAGCTAGTTATATACTAATCTAGTATCTCATCGAAATATTTAATTAGATGGTTGGTTAACTTACAATGACACTACCTACCTATGTTAAAGGGGATATCTGCCTAATTGAGGGAACTTTTTGATATTTGTCCTTCAGTGGTGATGCTGTAGGTAGTGAAGAATGATCTTACTATATTAGCTGCAAACTAATTGCGTCGCAATTGCTGCATACTCAGGCTATGAAATTTCCCATGTTTTATTGATTTTACATAGCACTTAGTTTGTGCAATACCTTTTCTATAACAAGAATTTGATTGGGGAATAACTATGATTAATTCAATCTGTCCAATTCCAGGTATGAAATGTTAACAAATCATAAAATGAAGGTCTCCGTTGTTGAATTTTCAGCACTGGAGTGGACTTCAGTTTCTTGGCTTATAGGCCTAATTCTGGCTGCACCAGTTCTTGGAGTTTTATCCATCCACCTAGACTACGGCAGGAAGCAACGGTTCATTTCTGCTGCAGTAACAGCCGTTGGAGCTGTGTTCTGCCTTCCTGCTGGATTTTTCAAGACTAGATGGATTTTTCCACCTTATATCGCGGCTGTTGTTGCAGCCAACACAATAGCCGGAGCCTGCCATGCCCGTCACCTTGGCTTAATGGTTCGTGGACTTGTCGGTTCACATATCCGAAAAAGACAATTCCCGGATAGAAGAGCTGTGGCTAGTTGGCTTTCTCTTCATTCCACTGCTGCAGGTTGCTTAGGTGCTGCTGTAATCTCTGCTTTTACTTACCATATGCTCGGGAAATCTGATGACAGCTTCACTAGCTTGTGGGTTGTCGCGATATTTAGTGGCCTAACATGGTTCATTGGAATTGTTCATATTATAAGCACAAATAGACCTGGTCCTAATGCAAATTTGCCACCAAATTCCATTCCGAAAACTCATGTCTTGTCCATTTTCAAGTACCCTCATGCAACTGGAAGCCTTGCTGGAGTGTTCCTTTCGTCCTTCACAACAATGTGCATATTCACAGGAGGAACTTTGTATTCAATCGGAGACCTATGTGTAACGCCGGTGAACATTTTGTATATTTGGCTGACCTATTTCATATTCCCTTTGATTTCTCTTCCATTGGCTCATCCACTGCAGCTAATCATGAGGGCTGATGCTGTGAAAATGCAGCTTCTTGGGTTCTTGTTATCAGCAGCTGTTTCTGGATTCGGATTTTATTATCACCATCATAATTGGAATAAGGTTCATATACTTATCTTTGCTGCAGTTCAGAGTAGTGCAACAGGGCTTTTGCATGCATTTGGAAGAGTGCTTTGGTTGGATTGCTCACCAGCAGGAAAAGAAGGTGCTTTCTCAGTGTGGTTCTCATGGATGAGAGCTTTAGGTACTTGTGCAGGTTTTGCACTTGCATCAGCTTTCCCTGGAAACATCAGCAAATCATTTGGGATAGCATTTTGTGCTGCAATTTTAGGGAAAATTATCCTCATTTTTGGGAATATCAGTAACTTTGCAGGAGCTAAAGCTGCTGGACATGTGAGAGAGCATAGTGAAAAAGGATCACCAATAACTTTGGGTGCAGGTGCTAAAGCTGTTGGACATGTGAGGGAGCATAGTGAAAAAGGATCACCAATAACTTTGGGTAGTGGTGTTGAAGGGAAGATACCTTTATCTACAGAAGTCCAAGAACAAGAAGTGAGAGTTCAACTATAGTTGCTTTCCCTTTTCCGCTTTGTGGCTCAGACTCTTCAAAAATGTTGCAGCACCCATGTCGAATCCTCCAAAAATGCATTATTTTTGGAGAATCCAACACGCACCCATCCACATTTTTATTAGTTTGAGCAACATGGCTTCTCTGTCCTTTTTCCAGAAATTTATGTTGGATTATTTTAAAATAAATTACTTCCATCTTGTTCATGTACCTAGTAAACTTTTTACCCACACCTATGTGTCATGGATTTTGGTTTGTAAGCTTCATTCTTTTCTTGTGAACAGAGAACAAATTAAGAAAAACTGTGTTTTTACTTGCTGTGGGTTCTTGTAGGGAAGTGAGAGTATCAAAATGGTAACTAGAGCTAGATTTTGTTTTCACATTTAAGGAGTTCCAATTACTCTGCAAATGGAAGGTTGATGAGAACTTTACATATCTCATCCATCCCAAGATAGAATGTGGCTAGTTGATGACTACAATCAAACAATAGAATTGAGGGTAATTGAGGAGAACAACTATACGGTTCAGTTCTCGAGGGGAGATAAAGAATTGGTGGTAATTATATAGTGCAATTATCAAATGACTTTTCAAACAAGAGAGTTGATAAATTGCCAATTTGATCCAAATTTGGCCACACTTATGTCAAAATCACCATAACCTCTATTGTACAATTTTAAATTAAGATAAACTTTGAGAAGAAAAGATAGAAATGATATTAAGTAAGCATAAATTATTAAATTTGACCTAAATAGTCATATGAATTTACCTCATTTGAGCCATTGTGGCCAAAATAGTGTGGCAAAAAGATCTTATTGTTCAAATTATATCCCTTGTATACACATGTATTGTCACACATGTTGATGACTAGCTACAATCAAACAATTGAATTGAGGGGAATAACTATACTATTCAATTCTCGAGGGGAGATAAAGAATTGGTGGTAATTATATAGTGCAATTATCCAATGACTAGGGGTGTACAAAGTAAACCGACAAACTGCACCAAACCGATAAATCGAGTCAAACCGGAAAGAAAAAAAAAAAAAAACCCGACTAGCGGTTTGGTGTTGAAAAAAAAAAACCAGACCATAATTGGTTTGGTTTGGTTTTAACTAAAAAAAGTCAAACCGAACCGAATCAACCTGACATTACATGTATTCAATTTTTAAAATATTTTATACATAAAAATATTTATGTGTAATGTAATTTATAAATATTTCTTAAATTTTTTCGTAGTTTTTTATCTATTATCATATTATTCAAGTTTGAACTTAGAATTTTGAATGTCAATAAGTTTTATATCCTATGAATGTTAGTAACTCAAATAAAGTCCAAACCAAAACCAACTCAACACTAATGCTAACAAAAGAAATTCAATTTACCACTAGGAATGACAATAATGTTGGATATCTATTCTTTAGTTTTCCATAATTTATTTAGAGAGTGAAAATACATAACTTAAGTTTTTTTTCTTTGTCATGTAATTAATACTTATTAGCTGTACTTATTTTAGCATGACTTAGTATTCTTAGATTATGGTCATTTTCTTTATGGCTTGTTAATTAGCAATATTTATTTTAACTGATTTATTAGCTTTTGTTGAATATTTTAATACAATGTCATCACTCTTCTCACATTTTGTGTTATTATCTTAAGAAACACCTTAATTATATAGTTGTATCTTAAAGAAATATTTGAAGTAAAAGTTATTTGTTTTGTATCAAGACTATTCCCAAAAAAAAAAACCCGAAAAACCCCAGAAAACCGAATAACTCGAGAAAACCTGAGGCTGAAAAACCCGAATTTTATTGGTTTGGTTTGGTGTATAAATTTAAAAACCAGACGCAATTGATTTGGCTTAATGTTTAAAAAATCCGAACCAACCCGGTCCATGTACTCCCCTACCAATGACTTTTCAAATTATATCCCTTATGTGCACATGTATTGTCACACATTAAATTTAATGTACACATTCATTTTGAAAAAAGTTTTTTTTTTTTTTATTTACAATTAGCTTTTATATAAACTAAAAAAGATTAAATTATATAGTTACACTTATACAACCAAACATGATACTGAAAATTACACTATGATTACGTTATGACAAACAAATTACAGTTCAGGTCATTATGGTTTCCAAACTCGCGCGAAGTTCTGCTCATGTCTTAGGCTTCCACAGTTTGCAGCTTGGGCATGTTGTCAACTTTAGCTGCACATGTATTATTATCATTCGGGCATGATGCTACGTTTACTTTGTCTGAGCAAACCAGTAAACCAAGCTTTACAATGTCAATAATCTGTTCTTGTGTGAGTTCTGGAAGCTTCTTATTACTAGTATTCATGTTCTCATCCAGCACAATGATGGCAGGCTTTTGTATCTCTGGAAGTTTCTGCTCCTTTATGATAGCCTTCTCTTTTTTGCTGTATATTGCATAGAGCACCATTTGGAGAATACCAAAGATGAATCCCAAGACGTTTGGAGCCTATAAGACAAGTTGGAAAGTAGATAAAATTTTATGAGTGGAAAAAGAATTCACTTGAAAACTCATCTTCAATGTTTTTTTTCCAAACTTTCAGCTAGCCAATATATAACCAAACATTGTTTCGAAAATTTTATATGGACAGACGAACCCATAGTACTTACAGCAATGTTAACGTCTTTTAGTAGAAGACCATAGAAGAACCACATGACAGCACTTAATGTGAGAAAAACTGATAGGAGAAGTGGCATGTATTCCACACTCTTTGTTTTGATTACTTGTCTCTGCATAAAATGAGAAAAAATTAAATTAATTAGAGAAATCACAAAAGATGACTTAGTTATGAAGTTCTGAATTTTTGCAGGTAAAAAGCTCACCACAATGCCTAAGGGTGCTACAAACACACACAGGGAAAATATAAGACAAATCCATCCAACTACTTGTCCACGAACTGCCCCTTTGAATAGAAATTGAGTAACGAGGATAATTGCACCAAATCCACCCACCACTGATAACAAGAGCATCTTTATAGTTTGAACCTGCATTAAATAAAGGGATTTTTACACAACAGTCCATTACAAAATAACTCTAGCTAGCCTTATTTTAGAATAAATTTTAACCAGTATGCAGTGCATAATTAATGTAGCTGTATACATATTATATACTGATTATACACTTATTATGTACTTGTTGTACACCAACGACCACTACAAATTGTTACGACTAGGAGGGTAATTTTTTAACCTGCTGGTTAAAAATGTCAAGAAGATCAAAGTTATAGTTTTCTCCCTTTAGGAAAAGAAAAGGAACGAACGTAACTTAAAAGTAAAAGTAGAAAAGCTTACCCTGGCTTTCTTTGGTGCGTAGAAAATGTAGAAACCAACGTAAATAGTTTCAATGAAGCAGCCAAATGAGTTAATAGTGATGAGAAGGGTGGTGTTGGTTTTGAGAAATGCATAGTAAATCCAAAGCACGGAACTAAAGAGAGCAACCACGTATGGAATTGACTGATATCCTTCTGTTGATTTCTTCTTGTAAATCCTATAAAACGTGGGCCTGTAAGTATGAAAGTATAATATTAGTGAGATTATAAGCAAAATAAAATATTAAACATGTTTTGAAAAAAAATATAAGCAGATGGAGACTCACAGTGGAGAAAGGAATACAATGAACGAGACGATGTTACCTGCAAATTGCAAATAAAAGAAAAAGGAAATACACAATGAGTTTAAACTCAAAAACTTTGAACATATGACTGGGAAAACGGCACCATGCAAATTAAAAACATGGGTCGTGTAAATTATTGAGAATATGTTGGAATCAGAGGCGAATTCAGGATTTGAAGTTTATTATATGTACATGTTCAGTGGATTTGGACCAAAGTTTGGATTTGGACCAAAGTTAATTAATGAGTTCTACTAAATTTGTACTTCCCATGCTAGCTCTGCCCCTGATGCCGGTTTTATGTAATGACGATAACATATTGCATTACTTCTAATATTCATTAATGAATCCAATAAGTTTTACTAGTAACAATTAGGAGCAAGAACGAAAAAGAGGTAGTACTGTATTTACCTAGGACACCAAAAGCAAAAGCCCAGTGACCACAAATACCAGCCATATCTCTTTTCTGTTTTTGTTAACCAAAGAATTGCAAATCTCTCGACCAAATGAATTGCAAGAGACCAAGAGTTGCAAATGATTAGCTAGTTCTACTTGATAGTGAAATGAGGAATGCTTGGTTGACACATTTATATATAGGCAAGGGGTGGGAAAGTAGGTGCAAGAGGCATGGATATGTCTCTTTTTTCTCTATTCTATTTGGACAAATATTCTATTTAAAAAAAAAAAAAAAAAAAAAGAAGTGCAAACAGGCACTCTGATCAGTATTAAAGGTGAAATGGCAATATCAATTTTAAGGGTCCCAAGACTCTCTTTTATTATGTCATTACACAATCTTTAGAGGCACTACGTAGTAATGCTTACTATTTTCTCATGCTTTAATATTTTGGAGGGATGTGATTCTACTTTATTTGTGTACAGAATGAACTTTAATCAGCTATAAAGCAATATATGAAATGATGGAAGGGCCTTTAAATGCCTGCCATTAAACATGGGTAAATTTTACAAATTCTCACTTAACTATAGGTGAGAATTTGTCACTTAAAAGTTTTATCACCTTGATATTTGGTCACAATAGTCGGAAAATAAAACCTCCAATGTGTTTTGCCCCGTCTTTTTTACTTATTTCATTTAATCAAATGACCATAAAAGAGAAAGACAAATAGAGATTCACCAATTAGCTCTTGGCTAGATTATTTTTTTTTTCCTCATTACTTCTTTTATATAATTTGTCAGAATATATTTTAGAATCAACAAAATATTTTTTTATTTTCACCATTAGTAGTATATATATAAGTTAAATGCAAAACAAAATAATGACAATATAACCAAGGGAAGAGGCAAATCTAAGTCATTAAATGAAATAAACTGAAGGTTATATTATTTTAATTCAGTTTGACACTTGAGTGGTTGCAATTGTTTACTGTTAGAACTTTGAAGTATGATTTTCTCAAATATATGTTTTTTCTTAAATATGATGTATATATGCATGACTCTTCGGTTCAAAAAAAGGAAAAACAGTTTCAGCGTATATCGTACTTTGTGAACTTTTAAGTGTTTTAGTGCAAAATTTTAAAGTCAATTTTCATTTTTACTTGGATAATCGTAACGATTTTTTTTTACACTTCCTCCAAATTTAATAGACAGAGTTTGTTAACTATCTGACGACGGGTAAAAGTGTTCGGTTTTTACCAACTTAAAGGATCAAAACTGTCCAGGAATATAATCAAGGGACTACGTACGTTGAATCTAACGTCAAACATAGGGGATGATTATTGTTATTTTCTCTTTTGTTCTCTATTTGTATTTGGACAAATATTCAATTAAAGAAAGTGCAAAAAAGGACACTGAGTAGTAAAGGTTCAATGGCAATATCAATTTCAAGGGTCCCCTGACTCCCTTTTATTATGTCATTACACAATCCTTAGGAACACTACTAAGGATTAGACCTCGTGCTTTAAATTTATGGAGGGGCTTGGTTCTATTTTATTAGCGTATAAAATGAACTATTAATCAGCTTTAAAAATCCAGAAATGATGAAGGGACCAATTATTGCTTGCCATTTGGCATCAATAATAGAGTTACATGTAGTTGTGGCTATTGAGGAGATCAGCTTGCTGCAATGGCTGATGAAAAGCCGGATATGCTTTGCTTTGCATTGCTTTATTAGACCTGTCTTGTCCTGGTGACTTGTCATTTATCTGTATACTGTATATATGATGAAATTAGATGGATTCCAATTAAAAAAAAAAAAAAAAAAAGATGGATTCCAGTTCCTCTGTTTATCTGCAATTGCCGGTGACACGTTTAACAAGAGTTTATCGATATAACCGGAACAGCAACTTTTCCATATACCTTGACGTTTCCTTTTTTCTTGTTTTTTATTGGATGAGATACATTTTCTTTGTCCCAGAAAACAATAATCGTGCATGGTAGACAACGACGAATTAAAGTTTAAGGTTTTATGGATAGTGTTCTCCCAACTTCAACAACCACTACATATCTCATGCATGAATTAGGAGTATAAGCTTTTCTCAATCAATGATTGGAACATTTCACACACCATCTTCTCCCTCTTGCTTTATAATTACTCTTTTGGGAATGTGTTGAATATAATTATGGTTGTTTTTGGCAAGCAAGTGATTTTCTTACTTGTTTTCTGTTGTTTGGTGGTAAGTAGAATATATTGACTAAAGAGTACTTATATATATCTAGGGCAAATAGTAGGGATTGTGGTCGAGTGGGGTTGGATGTTTTGGGAATGGTAGGGGACAATTCTTTTGCAGAATACTACTTATGAAACTTGTACTTCCATCAGCAATGTAATTATCTTAATTTTTAGAAATTTATTTTCCTAGAAAAAATATTTTGACCAATTCAGCGTGAAAAAATCGAATAATATTTTCCAGAAACGTTTTGCTGCAAACCGGACGCAGCCTACATCCTAGTCAGGAAATAGAGCACTTTGCTTTGATGTTAATCTGATTCAAAGGTTGATATTACAATAACGCTTGTTGTCACTTTGAACGTTCTTGCTTTAATCTCTTAGGGGTCGTTTGGTGCATGGTATAAGCTGGGATATCCCAGCACTAATTTTTTGTATCATGTTTGGTAGAAGGTATAAATTTATATTGAGATAAATTTATACCTTGTACCAAACAAAGTATAAAATGCATTCCAACTTAAAAGATGGGATATCCCTTCTTATCCCACTTGTCCCAAGAGATGGGATAAATTAGTCCCGGGATTACAATCCGGGGATAATTTTGGCTACCTACCAAACGATCCCTTAGTATAATAATACAATGTCTGCGCATTTTCGTTTCATGTAAAAAAGAAGATTAAAAATTGAGAATTGAGATCAAAAGATGCATCTTAATCGAACATCTATATTCTTAGATCATGAAATCCCGGGCAATTCTGCGAATTGCCCATTTTTTGGGGTGGTCTTTAAATTTTACCCCTCATATTTGTAATCTTTAAATTTTGTCCTTCGGCTAAAATCCATGGGTTACAGGTTCGAACTCCCACTCAATCAAAAATTAAAAAAAAAATCGCAAGACAGAGTTTGAATTTCGCTATGCCCCCACCGGCAGAATTTTAGTTATGTTTAACCAAAAGTCTGGGGCAGACTTTGCCTTGAAGCATATATATTTTTTTTTTACTTTTCAAGGTAAACTTTTAGTTATGCCTTAACTATAAGTGTGCCCCATAAGGCATAACTAAAAGTATGTCCCATAAGGCGGAACTTTTCCTTAAGGAATAACTAAAGTTATGCCGGACTCGACATAACTATAAGTTCCGCCTTATAAGGCAAAGTTTATGCCTTAAGGAAAAGTTCCACCTTAGGGGCATACTTTTAGTTATGCCTTAACTAAAAGTCCGCTCCATAAGGCATAACTAAAAGTATGCCCAATAAGGCGGAACTTTACCTTAAGGCATAACTAAAAGTTTATCTTATAAGGCAAAGTCTATGTCTTAAGGAAAAATTATGCCTTATGGGACATATTTTTAGCTATGCCTTAATTAAAAGTCTGCCCCATAAGGCATAACTAGGACGAGACTTTTAGTCAAGGCTTAACTAAAAAAGTCTCGTTTATAAGATGCCGCACCAGCATACTCTTGTTAAGGAATAACCAAAGTTATGCCGGACCCAGCATACTTATGCCAAGTCTGCCCATAAGGCATGACGTATCATGCCGGTCCGCAAGATAATCTCTTGGTTATTCCTTAACAAGTTGTATACGCCGGGTCCAAAGCATACAAAACCCAAACCTCGTCTCGCGATTTTTTTTTTTTTAATTTATGCTTAGTGGGTTCGAACCCGTAACCTCATGATTTCGTCCGGCTCGGTGATCGCAACGCGAAGAGGCAAAAATTAAAGACCCGCAATACGGGGGCAAAATTTAAAGACCACAATATGAAGGGCGAAAATTTAAAAAAAGACTAACCCCAAAAAAGAAGGGCAATCCGCGCAAAAAAATGTGAAACCCCACCCATTAAAAAAGAAAAAGTCAATTTCTTGTCATTCTCAAGCCCAATTTCTTGTCATTCTCAAGCCTTTAGCTAGTAAGAGGAAAATAAAGCATGGACTCTTCTTCTTGGTATTGGCATATGCTGAATTCATATGTTTCTATCTTCACAATTAAGTGGATTTAACATTAGTTAGTTTGAATATTTGATAGTAAATCAGGTGTTTATCAATGGGTAACCTGATTGCGTTCACATTTTCCATAGATTAGCATTTAAGACACTTTTAATGAGCCGGTTAGCACCTCGTCAGCAAATACCTATAAAAACTAATGTGTACTACTAATTAACAATCTGTTGCGGAAAACGACATAGGGTGTGTTCGGTAGGGAGGAAAATGTTTTTCTGCAAAATGTGTTTTTGAAAAATAAGTAAATTTCTAATTATTTTCTCATGTTCGTTTGGATAGCGGAAAAGAAGTGAATTTCTTATTTATTTTCTCATGTTCGTTTGGTTGGTAGAAAACATTTTCAGGAAAATACCCATCCAAGCCCCCACAGCTCCACCCCAACCCCACCACGCCATACCACACCAACCCTCCACCCCACCCCCACCCTTGCTCCCCCACCCCCGCCCCCACCCCCAATTTTTTTTTTGTTTGGAAGTTTTTAATTTTTTTTTTCGAATTTTCTAAACCACCACATCCCTTCCATCGCTCCCCCCCCCCCCCCCCAAACAATTTTTTTTTTTTTGAATTTTAAATTTTCTTTTCTTGGTTTTCTATACCACCACAATCCCCCATCCTCGCGTGACCCCCCCCCCCCCTCTCTCCCCTTCCCGCTCCAAAAAAAGTTTTAAAAGTTACTTTTTTCAGATTTTTACACCACCCATCCCCATGACCCCACCACCCCCTCCAATAACCACGCAAAACTTTGCAAAACTTTCAATTTTTATAATTTTTTAATAAAGATAAAATTAAATAGGAAGTGGAAAATTTGGGAAAAGGTAGGGGTGCGTGAGGGGGATGGGTGTAGAGAATCAAAAAAGAAAACTTTTCAAAACTTCTAAAAAAAAAACTAATTTTTTGGAGAGGTAGGGTGTCGAGAGGGGTGGTCATGGGGAAGGGTGGGGTGACAAAAAATAAAAATAAAAGAAACTTTTAAAACCATTTTTAAGAAAAAAGAAGAAAAAATTGGGGGTGAGGGTAGGGTGCAGACTGGGGGGGAGTAGTTGGGGGTGGGTTGGTGGGGGGGTGGTGGGTGCGAGGGGGAGGGATGTGGTGGTGTAGAAACCCAAAAGAAAAATTAAAAATTAAAAAAAAAAAAATTGGGGAGGGGGGCGGGGGAGGGAGGGGGGGTGTCAAACAATTCCCAATGATGGTCCTTGCGGATCGGATCATCCATATAATATACAAAAAGAAACTCCAGATATTTGAGATTTTTCTCTTTGAATAAGATGCCCATCCGAATTGAAAAAGAATGTAGGGCTTTCAACCCCTGAGATACATTTTTTTGCGCAGATTGCCCTTCTTTTGGGGTGGTCTTTAAATTTTGCCCCTCATATTCTTTGGTCTTTAATTTTTGCCCTTCGCGTTGTAACCACGAGCTTTCTCGCAGAAATCGTAGGTTCGGTCGAACGCCGCCCAAGATAAATTAAGAAAAAAAATTACAAGGCAAGGTTTGGGTAAACACATCTGATGGACCGACATACACTTGTGAGTTTAATTCAAGGTTTATCTTGACCCGACATACTCATGCCGTAAGGGAAGACTTGGCATAAGTATGTCGGGTCAAGATAACTTTTGATAACAATGTTTATGGCGCGTCCGCATACTTGGGCAAACTTTTAATAGGCAAACTTTTAGTTAAGCCTTAACTAAAAGTCTTTTCCTAGTTATGCCATGGGGCAGATTTTTAGTTAAGGCACAACTAAAAGTATACACCATAAGACATAACTAAAAGTATGCCCAATAAGGCGGAACTTTTCCTTAAGACAACTAAAAATTTGCCTTATAAGACAAAGTCTATGTCTTAAGAAAAAGTTATGCCTTATGGGGCATACTTTTAATTATGCCTAACTAAGTACGCACATAAGGCATAACTAGGAAAAGACTTTAGTTATGGCTTAACTAAAAAGTTTGCCCATAAGTGTCTTGGGACCAAGATAAACTTGTGAAGGAATTACCAAAGTTATGCCGGACCCGGCATACTTATGCCAAGTCCGCTCATAAGGCATAAGTGTGCCGGGTCCGGCATAACTTTGGTAATTCTTTAACAAGTGTATGCCGGTGGGGGCATAACGAAATTTAAACTCTGCCTTGCGAATTTTTTTTAAATTTTTGATTAAATGGAGATTCGAACCTAGAACCCATGAGTTTTAGTCGAAGGGAAAAATTTAAAGATTTCAAATATGAGGGGCAAAATTTAAAGACCACCCCAAAAGAAGGGCAATTCGCATAAGGTATGCTTTTAGTGCGTTGGGTGGGGGGTAGGGGTTGGGGTGGGGGTAGTTTCGCATGGGTTGTGGAGTGGTTGGGGGTGGGGTGGTGCATGGTTGCAGAAGTGGTTGCTGTTTGATAGTTAGGGGGTGAGTGGTGCAAAAAATCAAAAAAAAAAAAAATTCAAACTTTTTTTTTCAAAACAAATTTTTTTTTTTTTTTGGGACAGGGGTGGGGTGGGTGGTTGGGTGGTTGATGGAATACACCTGTGGGCTTGTTTTCCCTACTTTTATTAGGGAAGTTAGTTTCCCTAATTTTGAGGAACTTATTTTCCTAAACCAAATGTTTTTCAAAAATTTTTTACCAAATGAACATGAGAAAATTGAAAAACATTTTATATCGAACACACCCATAATCAAACTAGTTTATTCACCACATGTCCTGAAAAGTCACAAACCCTTGGCTAGTATGAGTTTGTGTCATTGATTTATGTTAGATGACATACTTTTAACTTGTTCTCTTTCAGGCTCTTCAACATATCCAAAAAACAATGTTTCCAACGAAATCGCTCAACTTTCCAGAAGTCGTCTAAAAGGATGCAAAATGATCAGTTTCATTAGCTCATCTCTTTTGTATTTTATTTGTTCTTACAAAAACTCTAAATCCATACCCATTTGCCAGAGAAATATACTAATAGATAGCTTTGTCACGAATGACCTGAAACAAAACCTGTTACATGTTTGCCTTGAAAAAATCTTCTACACTGAGCTGAATCCAGAGGACCACCAACAAGATCAGTAAGTAAGAAATGTCACTGGCAGTAAGTGCATAGAGCTACAAATGCTTCAACTACAAAAACCAAGCTTCTTCATCGTTTTTGCATAAGCCGGAGGGACAGTAGCAGGTAGCCTGAGTCGACGTTTTGATATCTTAGACTGCAGCAAACAGTAAAACACATTTAACACCACATGGAAGTGGTCATGACTGAAGTTCATAACCAATGCAAGTGTACAAACACAACAACATGCAGATAATTCAACTGAGGAAGATGGAAGCTCAACTTCACATAAGGGCTCGAGGATCTCTTTAAATTACAAGGCCAAAAGTTCTGGAAAATCCAAAGATTTGCTTTCCAAAAATCAAGTGATCTCAAAACCTAGCTACCTAATCCACTCAACGAAAGCATAAGAGCATGAGTGACTCACAAGTTGTGATCTCATGACAGCCTTCACCTTGCTAATGAAATTTAGAGCTTCTTATTCTCAAAAGTCTGAACAAACACAATACCACAGAGCTGAACATAAGTGAAATCGCAGTTAGACTAGTTCAGCCTAACTCCTCGCAAGATTATGCTCTCATAGGATTTGGGCTTAATAAGTTCCATATCAAATATTCTATTACTGCGGCCAAGTTACAGTAAACTGTGATGCTAATATGGTAATTAACTAATTTTACCAAGGTCCAAGTCCAAGCAATTACTTTATCAAAAAGTTTAAAAGGGAGAGGGCAGGCAGGAATTACTCTTCTGCACTTCAAAGAAAAAGCTGTTTTGTCAAATACACTAGTTTCCACGCCAGGAAGATTCTGACCCCCACCCAAACCTAACAGACTTTCTAAAATAACAGGCCACAGGTATACCGTCAAAAACCCAACCAATGAACTGCCTCTAAATCCAAAATTAATTAGTATCTGCTTTGTAAAATCTTCTTTATCCAATCCACTCTATTCAGATTCATTATAATCCAATATCAGAGGATTAGAGAATTCATCATCATTAGGCAATTTTACACTGGTCGTCAACGTCCACATTTCTTCTCCTTTATCTGGGACTTGAGACGGATATACTTTGTGAACCTATCAATTAATTAACTACTACTCTGGCCCGAATTTGCCCAGGATTCTCTTTCACATGAAAAGTTGTTCTTTACATCGCTTGAATTTGAAAGTCTAACGGCAGCTTTTATTGGTATCCATTAGATGAAATTCATGCTCATTCCGCCAAGTAATTCAATACTCATGCAGGAATTAAATAGTGCACATAGTGAGTGGAGAAAGAAAAGCAATGCCAGCTTACTAGGATATGTGTTTGCCAACTTATTTTGGTTTACTCGGATGGTTTTCAACTTCAATAATATTGTTTCTATGCAATTAAAATCAAGATGGTGTTTACATTTATCCCAGTTTCTTTTTCATGTGCACATAAGGTTCTGGTATGTATAGAACAATAGCTCGTCGAGAATTATGTGGTGAATTCATTACATTTTGGTATAGTGCTTATATACAGGAGATTTCCCCATTATTAAAAAACTTTCCTTTTAAAAAATGGTGTTTGCACTCAATTATCTTATTTCAATTAATGCAATTCAACATCTATTAGGAAAAAAGTGACAATAAATAATAGGTAAGAAACAAATGACAAACCAATGAATCAATCAATTACACCTCAAAGTTGACTAGGGAGGAGGTTGACTTTCCACACAGCTTGATTTGGATTCCCAAGGTTCCGAGCAAGGTATTCTTTACTTGGCTAGCAGCTAGAGTAGTGATCTTGAAGGACGAGAATCTAAGGAAGAGGAAACTAACTTATGTTAGTTGATGTTTTTTGTGCAAGGAATCGGGTGCAGATGTGGATCATCTTTTACTTCATTGCCGGGTTGTTTCGGGATTATGGTGAGAAATTTTGACATGATTTGGAGTGAAATTAGCGATGCCACGTATGGTAAAAGCGGTATTGTCTAACTGGAATTGTGGCAGACGGAAAAGAAGCACAAGGCTTGGAAGTTTGCTCCATTAGCACTTATGTAGGTTTTGTGGAGATGAATTCTATACAATTGAGGAGTAGCCTCTTTTCCTTATTTCTTTTTGGTACGCCCATGAGATCCCTATAGATATAGAAGATTGGGTGGCTTTGTAGAAAACCATATAATTTTTGTAGGTTTTCTACTTTTCGTATACCTCTTGTATACGGGCTTTTGTTTTTGCCAATACATTTATAAAATCATATTACTTTATCAAAACAAAATGATGAATGGGCGCAATGTAGCTGAAGGTGCTATAGAAGTATGGTGTTTAAGATTTGCTTAGGGCTGGACAGAAAAGAAGTGACACAGACAGGAGTGAACAAAGATTTTAAAGAACAAAGAAAGGTAAGAAGACAGGATGACGAAGATATTCTTTTATAATTCATGAAATGTTTATTTCATTCAAGTCTCTCCAAACATAAAGGGGCAAAAAAGCGTTTTAGTGAAGAATTTAGAGGATACATGGTGCACAAACAAAATAAACCAAAACCAGTACTGCAACATAATCATATTCACCAGGCACTGTTCAAGCTGGTAGTATAGCAGCACATTGCATATGTTTTGCAGCATGCTATGAAAAGTTCTGTTATCTTAGGGTTGATAAATCAGATAATTCTTTTTGCAATACACCAAGATGATGCCTTTAAGATCAGAGGATGGTTTATTAGGTGGCCAATTTAATTTTGATAAGTAATTGAGTTCAATTATTTTACTTGTTCTCATCTAATTTCCTACTTCTTATATATCATTTTCCTTAATCATTCGTCTAAAAGCTTTTTATTGTTGAGAATTAGGAGCTCCAGTTTTTTTAGGATAAAATGTTTAGACAATTTTTTTTTTATTTTTTTATTTTTTAAAAGAAGCTATTATAACTTTGTAATCTTTCAACTTCTTATTAAGGAGATCAGCAGTCTTTTGATGTACATATACAGCATTTTCATGGTGAAATCAATAAAATTTCACTTATCAAAAGAAATCTGTGATATTTTGCCTCTGGTCTCCATGTTCTATGGCAGAACTTCTATCAATCAATCAACTAAGACTCTATTCCAAATTAGTTGAATTCTTTGCTAAAAACAACGTTTTAAGCATTTCCCCTTATTTGCCTTTAGGAAACAAGGGATTTCACATGAATCAAAGTAAAACTCCTACTTCCACAATCCAGCATGTATCACTTGGAATCATAGCCAAATATGGGCTACACAAACATGTAGGATAGCAGGACTTTAAAGAAATCAATACAAGACTTGATGTATAACCAAACATCTTGATCACATAAATGGAAGAAAAATTAATGGTGAAAGTTAAGATTATCCAATAATTTCAGGCACACCAAAAAGTAGTGATGAAGATCATCAAATGAGTATTTCAAAAAATCTGATTTGGTACATCCGGATTAGATCAGAGAACCTGAATAATCTTCCGGTTTATGATATTTATCCCCATAAAGATGATCATCTTATTTCCTATTCTTCAAAGATCGTGTTAAACTTTTCAGATACTACAAGCGCTCTCCAAGTCTTTGACAGAAGTTCTACAAGTCAAACAGGCAAAAAATATGAATGTCTATAGAATTTGATGGAAATACTACGAGTTGTGGCAGGAGAAAAACAGCATCCCAGTAACAAATTTGAGTTTGTTTAAGGTTCAATAATCCAGTCGGAGTTAATCTTTTAGAAGAAAAATATGTCATCAATGAAGCACTCAAATCTAACTTTATTTGGGGATGCTTTATGGACATCAAGTCATGCTCAGCTCGAAAAATCAAATAAAGTTGAAGAGATAAAAGACCTAGCATGCATGATACTTTCTAATCAAGTTATGATTTCCAGAGAAATGGGTATGAATATTGTAAAAAGGTTACAATTTTCCTGCCAGATGTATCAGATGCAACTTTGGAGAGACCAATATGAAGTAATTTCGGCCAGCCATTGAAGAGGAAAATGAAGAAAAGATGGAAAGGATTACACGGACATTACTACTCAGAGTGGAAAACGAAGACTTGAGCACCAGCTTTCGTTTTCCCAACCTAAGGAGAGCTGATAGAAGAACAGATGGGAAAACAAAAAGTTTGGCAGAATCAGTATTTACCACTGTAGCAGCATTACAGTTGTGGTCCTATAGCAATAAGCAATCAGTAAGGCTTGGGTTCTTAGTTCAGTTTTTATCTTTACTTATACTAGCTAGATATTATTATTTGGTTCATAATTTTTTGAGCTTATTTATATTATTTTCTTTCCTTTTCTTTTAAGTAGTTTGTTAATCAACCATAATTAGGTATTAACTTCTTGATGGCAACATCTTTTTTGTCCTCTCAAGCAGCTTGATTCGCCTCTTTTTTCCACTTCGACCTTTCTCATTCTTGATTCATATCTACTTTCACTTCCCCACAATTTTCCTAACACCATTTCCCTTATCTATTTAGACTCCAGTGTTTGAAAGGCCCAATTTAAAGGTCTCACAGTAGTTCCGCACTCCCTAATTTCTCTCTCCTAGGCAGGTGCCACAAGCCATCTACTAAAGAGCAACAGACATCGCAGAACTTGCAGTAAGATTTAAGTTCATTAGATCATTGGATCCTAGATAACCGTGCAAAGGTCAACCATTTCAATGTATTGAGCAAAAATAATCCTAAAATTTCAGTAAGTTTACAAACTTTTAACCCCTACAAGCTGGATTTTTAAACAGAAATGTTTTTGGGAATTTATTACGCAAATCATACAGTAAAGGATAGCCATAGCAGCAGCAAGTGCAGCACAATCAGTTCAACCTGCAAACTACTTAGTAGTGTTTGGAGAGCCAGAATCTCCGCTCGCTTCCATTTTCTTTCTCAAAGAAAACAAAGAAATTAGGAGGAAAGGTTGTGCATAAAATTATTCAAAAGGAAGCTCATTTGACAAAGTGTTTTTTTTTTTTTTTTTTTTTGGTGTGTGTGTGTCAAAACATGGCCTCGATGTCCATCAATGATACCATACGTGATGGTAAACATTTAAGAGAACTGAACTCAACTCAGACACCAGAAACACTCTCTAGATGTGCCAACATAAGAAGTATTAGACTTGTACCAAGATTATTGAAATTGTGTTAGTTAATACGTCACAGAAGTATGGTAGGTAAAGGGAGAAAAAACAAACGAAGAGATCCAACAGTTGCTATAGACCGGTGAAGATTTTGATGATCTCCTCTCCCTTGCTCTCTATTATTTGCAGCTCTTCTCCAGGTGCTGCCTGTAGTCATGCCCGACGCCTTTTTTGAAATATACATGTCTAACCAGAATTGAATTTCACCCATGTTCAACCATTTCCTCAATTAATATTCTTTAACTGGGAATACACCTTGAAATCCCAAGTATCAGTCCCACCCCCATCTACCCATGGTCTCCAAAAATCACTAAGGTCTCATTTGTTTGCACTTAATGGGGGTCTGAATCTGAATGGTTAAGATTTCAGCCCATTAAGTGCATTTGTTTTATTTAAAAAAATATCTCCTATTAGGCCTGTTAGCATCTGATTCGGTCAGATCTAAAAAAGAGTCTGAATGATACACGCCTTCTTCTAACAAAAAGTCACACTATTTTCTTCTTTCTGCAAAATCGTTTCACGCTTTTCTCTCCAGCTATTGGGACCATACTTTTTCTTCAAGCAACACCTCCTTCTCCAAAAGATTCAATTTTGTGCTATTAGATATATTTTTTAACTTTGTGATTGAAGTTTCAGTATTTATTTTTCCGTGACTGGCATATTTTTAATATCAGTATTTTCTAATAATGCACCACTGAGAATATTAGTCTTGGACATGGAATCTGGAGATAACAATTATGGCTTAATGATTACAAGAGCGCTATGGTCTAGTTCCTTTCCACATATCTAGTTTTTTGTTGTAGGCTGTAGCATCCCTTCTGCGTGGAGTTTCTTTATCTGTAATATTTGTTATTTTCTAAATCAAATTCAATTTTGTCCTCTAATTAATCCATATATTAACCAGTTGGTATTCTGAGAGAAGATTTCTTTCCCTATACATCTCATTGTGCTTAGTGACAATTAGAAATTGGAACAAGTTTTTAATATTAGTTTTTGGCTGGGTACTGTTTCTATTCTTTTTATGAAAATACTGTATATCCATGTATCACTTTAAATATTTTTTATCAAATAATTATGTTATTTTGCTTATATTAAGATTTTTCTAGTATTTTATTACAATTAATTATTTTTCGTTTAATTGTCTAGTTATTATGTTTAGAGTTAGATAAATTATATATATTCAGATGTTTAAACAACAAACAGTCTTAACCATTCTCGGATCTACAGACCACATCTTAATGATTCAGATGTGTATTCCTATTCAGACGTCTTAATCTTAATGAAAACAAATGCAGCCTAAGACCTTGCATAACTCAGCAGATTGAACAGATGGGTCTTCTTTCCTTTGCAGGTTAGATAGGTTTCAATTATAATCATGGTGACTTTGATTCTTCTACTTCACCAAAAGTTCCTAAATCAAGCATCATTTCCAAGAAATGCCTAGGTAGCAGACTAAACAGAGCCAAGAGATTATGATGACATAATACTCTTAAAGTTAAATCCTCCTGCCTGTCACTACTACCAACACATTTCAGGAAGTAATGACTACTTCACATGTTATGCACCTATTCACAAACTTAAACAACTGTAACAGCAAGGTGTAAACCTTCCACCTCCTTGCTGAAGAGTAAATAATTAGCTTGCATGGTGAGAAGAAAGACAATTGCTTTCACGAAGAAGTATTCTCACAACACCCCTCCCCCCAACTGCAAAAGTTCTGGCAAACAGTTAAAAGGGGGAGCACTTATTGATCCTTACTAGTCAAACAGTGAAGCAGCACTTTGCTATTAACAACAATAAGATAAGTACCGAGTAAAACACATAAGTGATTGCAATTACACCCTAAAACATCACTTCACTAGCATCAGGTAATATTAACAAAAATAAATGTTCATGTATACAGCATTTGTTTTAATTAATCCGAACTTCCAAAGCACAAGAGAAAAGCTGACCTTTAAATGTGCATTGTGTCTCTTCCCCTCTTTCCAGCGCCTAATCTGCCCATCTTTCATAACACGAAATCTGTCCTTAAAAGACCTAATCCAGTAAAAAGTATTAATTATCTTCAATATCTAACATAATCTTTCAGACAAAAGCAAATTAAGTCATATACGTACGAATAAAATTTCATCTTGATTTTCTTGACTTTTGATGTGATTGGAGTCATCGGCTTCCTGCTTTTCAACTTCCTCTTCCTCTGTTTCGCAGTGATGTACCGCACTTGCGTAAACTAGAAATCAACAACCAACACTAGAAAATTAAACAACAGACAAATCCAATAAACACAGAACAGACGCCAAAAACTTTCACGCACCTAGAACTCGAAAAACTGCAATCGACACTGAACAAGTAAATAACAGACAGATGCAATAAACAGACAGCAGATACTACGACCTTTTTTAACACTATACAAGACTAATCGTGAATTCAAGCTCACATTTTTGTTAACCCCATTGTTTTTCCTTTCATTTCCAAGCTCTTGGGGTCAAATAGCAGCAGCTCCTAGACTATAGCAATTATGCACCAATAGCAATTAGTATAGCACATTATACTATTTAAAGCTTCTGGAAAACCTAAAGAAATGAATATCTACTGCACCCGCTACTCCCCCTGTGAATATGCTTCTACAAGATTTCATTTACGCATACAGTTCAAGCGGAATGCATCAGGTGCGCTACAACCACCACTAGCGAAAAAGCTCACATTTTTGTTACCCCTTTATTTTCCTTTCATTTTCCAGCTCTTAGACTATAGCAATTATGTATCAGTAGCAATTAGTATAGCACATTATACTATTTAAAGGTTCTTGAAAACCAAAAAAAAGAATGAATGAATACCCACTACCCCCAACTTGCGAAATTGTGCAGACTAATATAACTATATACTTGTATAAAACTTCATATACGCATATAGTTCAATCCAAATGCATCATGTGTGCTACAACCACCACTAATGAAAAATCAAATCTTTTACTAATTTTTTTTTCTCGATCAAGAAACGAACAAATGAAAATAAAAAAGAACCAAACTTACAGAAAGAGGGGGTAGAGAGGGGCCATTTCTGGAAAGGGGTTTAATGAAGGTGGGAGGGATTAGTGAAGAATGTGTGAACAATGATCTGTTAATTGGAGTAGTAACAGTGTGGACAACACGATAGGGAAGAAGGGTATTATGGGTAATTGGAGTTGAACGGAGAACGGCCAGGGATCGGAGCTTGGAACACCATCTCTGCATCTTTTGCTTTTTCCTCTTTCTTTGGGACTTGGGTTTTTGCTTTGGGTTGTAAGAGCCAAGAATGACTCCTCTTTTTTTCTCCTCATTTTTACTTTGCACACCATTATAATATTTTACTAAGGTTGGAACTCACTTTTAAAAAAAAAAAAATTATAACAAATTTATTTTTTGTTTTTTGGTTATTAGAAAAAGAAAATACTTTCCATCAAATTGGAGAAAATAATTTTGCAAGTCATTCTTCCTACAATAACTTTAACTTTTTTACTTGTTGTTACTTGCTTCAACTAATATTTAAATATAATTATTAGTACTAACTAATTTTAGTACTTTACCCGCAGGTCCTCACACAAGGTTAGAATTCTAGCTGTGGTATGTCATTGATGGTTCCCTCTCCCCCCACCCCAACCCCTCCCTCTTCTAAACGGAAGGAGGCCTTCTTCGCCTTCCACCTAAGCTGCGCAGGAAAGGCCCAAAGCCAATTCAGGGAACAGTGAAGCTTCATTAGGTCTTTCTATCCAGGTGCAGCTAGTCTGCATCTTCACAGACATGTCTATTTCGCCGAGCCTTTCTCCGAGACAGTGCCCGGATCGTTAGCCTTTCGTGCGGGTCGGAACATACCCTACAAGGAATTTCACTACCTTGGGACAGTTATAGTTATGGTCACCGTTCACCAGGACTTTGGTCACTAGCTCCCCTGTCATCAGGTCACCAACTTCATTGATCTTTCGGTACTAGGCAGGTGTCAGCCAAATTTTAGGTAGGTAGGTAGTCTCGTACTATCTTATTCTTAGATTTTACTCTTACACTGTTTCTTTCTTTGCTTTGGTTATCATACTATTTGTTGTTATTATTGTTTCTTTCTCCATTGTTTTCTATGTGGTTTCTTCACTACTCTATTTTCTTTTCTTACTAATTTTGATATTCTTTACTTGAGTCGAGGGTCTATTGGAAACAGTATCTCCACCTTTACAAGTTAGGAGTAAGGTTGTATACACACAATTATATAATTAAAAAAAAAAAGAGTTTTTGAGCATGTACGACCAAACAATTTTGACATGTATACTTTAGCGTTATCACTCCTTAAAATAGGTATCGAAGTATTTAATTGAGTTCTAATTTCAGTACAGAAAGTAGAAAAGTGAGTTAACACTTCAGAACAACTCTTCATAAAATGAATCCAAGTCATCGAGTGAAATCATCCACAAAAGTGACAAAATACTTATGCCCAATTTTGAAAACAAGAAGACATGGTCCCTAAACATCAGAATGAACTAACTCAAAGGCCGACTTAGCTCGCTTATTAACCATTGGAGCTACTAAGTTACAATGGTGTTTTGTACATCGATATGACTCACATTCCAATGAAGAAATATTCTGAAACTAGGGACAGAGCTTCTTCAATAGAGGTAAAGAGGGATGTCTCAATCGAAAGTGTGCTTCAAAGGAGAAACACGCCAGAGCAGGCAAAAGACTGAGAATCTCATTCATCAATGATGTATAAACCATCATATACATGCCCTTTACTAATTACTTGAAGATCACAAAACGCACAATAATCGGGGAAGAATGAGATATAACAATTGAGGTCCCTGTAAATTTACTCACAAAAATCAAATTGAAAGCCAACTTCAGTAAACTTAATACATATGACAAGTTAATATAAGAGTTTGGTTTAACGGTCCCAGATCCAACAATGCTACATATTGACCCATCAACTACAGTCGTAGAAGAGGGTGCTTTGTGTGATTGAAAGCTAGAAAAGGCATTAGGATTACCTGTCATGTGATTTGTGGCACCTGAATCAATTACTTATTTGTTTGAAGAGGAGATAAAACATGTTCTCCTCAACTCAACAAGTGTACCAATTGAAATGGATGCTTTCTGTGATTTTTGATACTGAATAAACTATGCAAACTCATCCGCCGAAATGAGAATTGTTTTGTTTCCTCCGTCCTTATTGCTAATAGTCATTTTCCGATTAATAAACCCAATGTGTCAAAATAAGGTGGTAAAGAAGGCAGCAGAAAGTCCCAAACAGACTATATGCAAAAAGCAGACAATACTTAATGAACTATAACACAATCAAAAGCTTCAGAACAACCAAACTTAACTTGCACTCCGAAAAAATAATTTTCGAAATCTAATCAAGCTTCAAATAGCCTTCCGGAGACAATATCAAATAACAAATTGGTGAACAACTATCCAACTCAATGTTGCACTCGTAGGCAACCTCCAACCGATTCAAGAATCAAAACAATAATCAACAACAAATAGGAAAGTCTCAAACCTGACAAGAACATTATTTCCCGATTCTATTTCGAGGCTCCTCTTCTCCAAAATGCGGTCATATGATCACGGGACCACCTCAATTCAACTGGAAACGTCAAGGCAACATCAAAATAGGAAGCCGGACCAAATTGGTCTATGCACGCGCCCCCGTGCGCGACACAAACTAGTTGTCTTAAGCAGCTTTCTCCGGCACGTGAGACACACGCGTTTCTCCTCCAGCCACCGAATTCTGGAATTTTGTAGATCAAGGGGAGGCGGTCCTCCCTAGGTTGGTGGCGGCAACTAAATTTCAGATTCACAATCTCTTTCAAGTATACTAACCCAACTGCGGCAAGTTCCGATGAGTTTCCAGTTTCAAATTTTATTTTGTTCAAAACGTGTTGCAGAACGATCTAGAAAACAATCGATATGGATACAGTTTGCTTCCTTAACTCAATTAGTAGGACCCTTAGAGTCCACTCCTTCCCCACACTACGAGTGAAAGGGAAAAAGTAAAGACTACCATTAAGCAAGTTCCGATGAGTTTCCAGATCTAACTCCGGTTGAGCAGTATATCCACTCTGATACCATGTTATCGAATGGAAAATATTATTGTATTTCACTATGTCAGAAGTGCATATATTTATATAATTTCTAGAGGCTCTATCAAAGGTAAGTAAATATCCTACACATCTCTCCTATGATTTAGCCAGTTATATAAGGCAAGAAATTTTTTACAATATCTTATAATATTTCCTAACATAAAGCAGTAAGTAAATCAGAAATTTCATTGAGGGTATTAAATGGTACTCTCAAAGTTTAGTATATATATGTATAAAAAATAGCTCTTGACCTATAAACACAATATAATTTTTCAATTAAGGGTGATCAATCATTCGACATACATAGCTACGCCTCTGCAATAGAGTATACTCAACTAGGAGAATTGGAAGCCTCAAATTTCCACTCATTTCCCTATGTCTTTCCTCAAGGACCAGCCAAAATTGGCCTTGCACCGAGTCAGATGTAACATACGCAAAGTTTTGTCATGTCATAATTTTGGAAAAATAATGCATTATACTTAAGGGATGGAAGAAATTAATTTCTTCTTTCTTTGGTTGTTAATTGTTATTATCAATTTTTACCCATAGATTATTCATTTCAAAGAGATAGAAGAATTGTTTTTTCAAAGGAAGGATTTAGTGCTCTACTCCTCCTAAGCTATCTAGTGAGGAAGTTTGGAATAACATATGTGACTTACCAAGTTAAAAGCTAGTAAAAAGTTAGTATGATTTTTATAAAGTAATTTGTAAATATTTTCTTCAACATCAACCCCAAAACACTACCTCCATTAGAGCTGTCAAAATGGGTCACCCATTTATTTAAGTAGGGTTGCACTAAGATTTCTTTGGCCCGTTTAGAAGTGAGGCTCAATAGTCCAGTCTCTCTTGGCCCGCCGGCCTCAAAGGTTGGGCTGAGGCCAGCCCTTGAGGTCAGAAAAAAATAGTAAGTTAGTCAATTTTTTAAAAAACTAAGTAAATTAAATGAAAAGATAAAAAGTAATTGAAAAAGGAATATATTACTAAGTAGTAAATTAGAAATCAGAGTAATACTTTTTAGTTTTAGAAATTATATTATGTATAATTTCTTTTGGATGTGATTTGAATTATTAATCAAAAATAATAATTTAAGCTTGTTCGCTTGAATTTATTTTGTTTCTGTAATATGAGTTCGTGCAAGAATGGGTGATAGAAGCTTTTATTTCAGATTGCAAAAAGTTCCGTGTACAAATTGTACCAAATTTCACTTAGAAAATGCTATTTCGGAAGAAGAAAAACTTAAAGGGTTGGCCCATCCTGGCCCGCGACCCGTTTAGAGCTGGGTTCAGCTGCCATTTTACTATTTTAGAGACCCGTCTGTAAAATGGGCTAACCCATCCTAGCCCATTTAATTCTTTTAACCCTTTAGGGCTGGACTAACCCGTTTTGACACCTCTACCCCGTATCATATTCGAATTTACCTCCTTAACAACCCTATATATATATATATATATATATATATATATATATATGGGGGCCAAACATGTCTATTCACTTTAATTAGCCAGTCTTTAAGGTTTGTATTTTGAAAATAACTTTTAAAAACATTCTAATTGTTATTATATATAGCAACATATATAAAATGTATTTTATGTACCATCACTTTAGTTATAATTAAAAATAGAGTTGATGGAATTAAGTCTTTGAGATGGAAGGAGTCGGACTTTTTTCTCATTATCATGACAATGAAAGTTGTTTATCGATGTGAAAAAGAAAATTAGTAAGAATATGAAGGAAAATTAATATTTTGATTCTAAATTTTTTCTTTTAAATTCTTTAATATCTTATATGTATACCGACAGGTTGATATCCATTTCAATTAAGTAACTGTTCAGATCCAAACATAAGAACCATTGTTGTATATATTGGATTTTTTAAAAGCAAAACTAATAAAATATTTTTATTAAATTAATTAAAAAATATATTATAATTTTTTATATTAACAATTATAGATAAAACAATTTGTTACAAAGAAATCAAAATTAAAAAGATATATGTTATATCGTAAATCACCAAATTTTAATTCTGAAATGAAAATATAAAGTAATACATTTTATAAATGTAAAGAAACAATAATCACAGATTGCAAAGGAGAGTAAATAAGTAAAGTATTGACAAAGAAGGGAAACGGGGATAAAAGTCACTCCCTTCCTTCACTTTTACTTGTCAACGTTAACATATCAAGAAGAAAAAAAATTCTTCTTCTTATTTTACCCTTCATATTAATTACTCATTTTCAAATCATTTTCTGAGGCTATTGAAACTATACACCAATAAATATGGATATTGTGATAAAATATATACTTCATTTATTAATTCTCAAAGAACATGAAAAGCCAAAAGTGAACAAGTTATGTGTAGGAGAATTAAAATAACTTTTGATACAAATTTGCATTGCTATTGTTCGCCCTCTTCTCACGTTTAAAGTAGTGACAAAAAAGGAAAATGGGTATAAAAGTCACTCCCTATGTTTACTTTTACTTGTCCACGTTAACGTATCAAGAGAAAGAAACCAATATGGTAATTATTAATTAGTACGAAACTTCAATTATGTTGATTGTGTATAAAGATAACGACTACACATATATTATAGGCGTATATATTTGTATACATGTCATCATTTTTCTTGTATTCCTTTATTTATCATGGGGACCATCAAGCTAGGCTACAAAAGCAGAGTGGGGGAGAATCATGCAGAAGGGGCTGGCCATTAATTTCCATGGAATTAATGAGTGAATATTTGTGTGTTCTTATTATTAATTTTACCCTTTATATTAATTATTCATTTTCAAATTATTTTCAAACGCTATTGATACTTACACCAATAAATATGAATATTATGGTAAAATATATACTCTCTCTGTCCCATTTTACTTGTCACTTTCCCTTTTGCACGCCCCTTAAGAAATCAGAAATGAAAGATGTATTTTACTAGCTTACCCCTATCTCTCTCCAATAAATACATTCTAATCAAAATAGACTATTTTCAAGAACATTTATTACTAAGGGTAAGACGAAAAAGATTTAATTAATTTTATCTTGGTTTTGTAAATGAACAAGTAATTTGGACATATATTTTTAGTAATGTGGCCAAGTAATATGAGACGGAGAGGATAAGATGTGAAAGATTTAATTAATTTTATCTTGGTTCTGTAAATGAACAAGTAATTTGGACATATATTTTTAGTAATGTTGAGTACTTCATTTATGAACAAGTAAAAGTGCACGGAGGAAATAAATATGTGTCGGAGAATTGAAATTGAAGTGCATACTTGTATACATGAGCAAAGAATAAATATTCAGTACTATGACATACGTCCACGTGGGATAAAAAAGTAGTTTAGTAATGTGGTCAAGTAACATGAGATGGAGGGAGTACTTCATTTATTAATTCTTAAATAACTTGAAAAGTCAAAAGTCAACTAGTATTAGTGCACAGAGGAAATAAATGTGTCGGAGAATTAAATTTGAAGTGCATACGTGTATACATGAGAAGAGATAAATATTCAGTACTATGACATATGACTACGTGGGATAAAAAAGTAGTTAGTTAAAATGTATAATTTATATAGCTTGTGGTACAAATTTCTATTGTTGTGTTAGTCCTCTGTTCACACTTATATATATTAGAAATAGGAAAGAAGAAAAATATAGAATAGAAAAATAGACATATATTTTTAGTAATGTGGCCAAGTAATATGGACGAAGGGAGTACTTCATTTTTATTAATTCTTAAAGAACGTGAAAAGTCAAGTATAGTAATGTGACCAAGTAATATGGGAGGAAGAGAGTACTTTATTTATTAATTCTTAAAGAACGTGAAAAGTCAAGTAATGTGGCCAAGAAATATGGGACGGAGGGAGTACTTCATTTATTAATTCTTAAATAACGTGAAAAGTCAAAAGTGAACCAGTAAAAGTGTACGGAGAAATAAATATGTGTCGGATAATTAAAATTGAAGTGCATACATGTATACATGGGAAGAAAATAAATATTCAGCAAGAACATGAAAAGTCAAAAGTGAATAAGTAAAAGTGCCCCGAAAAAATAAATATGTGTCAGAGAATTAAAATTGAAGTGCACACGTGTATACATGAGAAGAGAATAAATATTCAGTACTATGGCATATATCCACGTGGGATTTATTAATTCTTAAAGAACGTGAAAAGTCAAAATTGAACAAGTAAAAGTGCACGGAGGGAATAAATTTGTGTAGGAGAATTAAAATTGAACTGCATATGTCTATACATGAGAAGCGAATAAATATTCAGCAAGAACGTGAAAAGGCAAAAGTGAACAAGTAAAAGGGCACGGAGGAAATAAATGTGTCGGAGAATTAAAATTGAAGTGCATACGTCTAAACATGAGAAGAGAATAAATATTAAGTACTATGACATATGTCCACGTGGGATATAAAAATAGTTGGATAAAGTGTACAAGTTATATAACATGGTACAAGTTTATTTCGTGTACAATTTGTAAAACATGGTACACAATTTGGAGGAGGCGTGTGTTCGTCCTCCCACCACGCTTATATATAATAGAGATAATAGAAATATATAAAAATAGTTGGATAAAATGTATAAGTTATATAGCTTATGGTATAAGCATTCATTGTATGTACAATTTGTAAAGCTTATGATAAAAGCTGGAGGAGCTGTGTTTGTCCTCCTATCATGCTTATATAAAATAGAGATAATAGAAATATATATATATATTCTTAAAAATCCGCTTGTCGGTATTCAGTATTGGGTAGGACGTGGCACGTGAGTACAGGAATACTTCTATTCCTCGTTTGCCGGCGAATATTCCACGCTGTCACCGACTTGTGCAATGCAACAAAGTGGAGTAACAAAAAAATGAAGTTCGTCCCCATAAATCTTACTAATTCTTTTTCTAATTGTAGCTTTATAGTTTAAACACTTTTTTTAATTCAAATTTCAATCAAATATCGTCAAATGCCTATTCAAATATTCAATATTTCAGTTGTATTCTATATATTGAAGCAATCCAAACGAATATTTTCAATTTACTGAATCATTTATGAACAAACACGAATATTTCATTACAGTTACTTGAAATTTTTCTTATATTTAACTTATTAATAAATTAATATGATGTGATGAGATAAATTCTTCGTCATTTTATCATGGGGTATTTCATATTATTCATATACTACAAAAAGCTGGATCGAATCTGTCATCCTCAAACCAAAATAAAATACTAATTATTTATCGGCACTCATGGGTCTTCAGATTCCTCGCCGATGTTTCCTCTCTTGTCGTTTTCTTTATGAAAATGGTACCACAATTATTAGTACAATTTTTCCATTCTTTTGTTACACGATTTGGTGTTGGAATGTTTATCTTAGGTTAAATATATAAAAATATTTTTGTTGATATTTCATGAGACACAAACTATAAGAATCTCTCCTTACTTTAATGTTACGTTACACTATTTCATTTTAAAATATTGGCTTAATGCATATACAGCCCCTAAACTTATCCCTTTTTCTATTTTGGCACCTCAACTAAGTGTTGTTCCTATTGAACCTCCGGATTCGTCCTCAAGTGTGTCTATCAAACACAATCTAACTTACATAGTATTCCATCTTCAATGTAGTAACGTGCTAATATATATATTCTAATGTAATTATGTCATCTTTTAGCTAAGATTAGCAGCAATTGATAGGAAAAAAAAGGGTAGCTCTTAATTAAGCTGACAATAGAAGAGCAGAACCAGTAGAAACTGATACATCCATGATCTAAAGAATAGCTTATCACATGTCTAAAATATTACTCCACCTTCATTTCCTCAATTTAATTTCTGCTTCTAATAAAGATCAGATTTAGGAGGTTTAATAGACACACTTGAGGACGAGTTCAGGAGTTCAATAAGAACAACATTTAGTTGAGGTGCTAAAATAAAAAAAATGGACAAATTTAGGGGCCGCATATATATTAAGCCTAAAATATTAAACTATCAGAGGGAACATGTAATTTTCATTTATTTATGTTAAGTGTGTAATTGGAAACTCCATTTGATTCTCTTGTTCTCATTATTGAATTTACATCCTTCTGATAATCATCATATCTTCCTTTCTACACTAATTAATACAATTTCTGTCCTATAGAGAATTCTTGGAACTGTTCATTGTAGTACTTGATAAGCTTCTAGGCTACACTTTCTTTCAATCTTTTTTCTTTCCCATTGACTTTTTGAGCTATTTTTGTGTGGGAATAAAGGAGAAAGAATATACAATAGTATGTATAATGCAACTGGAGTGGGAAGAGAAGAAGTTTTTTATGAAGGTGGGGGAGGGGTGGTGATGACAAGAGATCCAAAGCCAAGATTGAGGTGGACTACTGAATTACATGAACAATTTGTGGATGCTGTCACTAAGCTTGGTGGTCCTGATAGTGAGTCTCTTTTTTGTACCTTCAAGTCTTGTTTTTGCTAGTAATAAATTAGCCACTTCAATTTTAAGTTGCAACTGACAAAAGGGTTGGCGTTGATTTGTATATATAGCATTTATTTGGTCATCTTTTTCTTCTTTGAGTTGGGAATTACTGAATTTACTTTGGTTTTGTAATAATTCAAGATCACTAATAAGAAGTTTCAAAATGACTTCTCTCAGAATTACAGTAGTGTCTTTTAAATAATATGAACAGTTATTCTGCTCCTATTCGAGTGTTTCTGTGACTGATTTTAAGTTTTGTAAGTTGGGTTGGAATTGTTTTCTATATATGCAGTAGAAAGGCATAGTGTTGCAGCAAAGTCAGTTGGACCACCAGCTTCATTAAGGTTCTTTGGATAAAATACTTATTGCAGCCTTTTTAGCTCTTGATTGTTACTTTACCTATGCTATTTGCTTCAGTAGAAAGGAACTAATCTTAATGAGCCAACCATTAGATTGACCCAATTTTGTTTCTGGATATCCTGCAATTCATTGATTCTATTTTAGATCAGTGCATGTCCTTTTAGGAAAGATACAGAGGAATGAGTGGAAAAGATCAAAATCATGTCGAGTCGAGGCTGCCAATTCTCCAAATGGAGTATATACTCTATTGCTTGATATATATTTCTTCGCCTTTGCCTTAGATTTGGTTTTATAATCTTCTTCACTCGTAGAATTCGAATTATAGTTGATCCCACATCCTATTCCTAGAACAAGTTGATGAGGTCCTTTCTTTTGTCTCGTGATGTGTCCTAGAAAATTAAAACTTCAAAGAAAATTACAACTTCAAACAACTACCTAGGTTTTGGTTTCTTTTTCTCCTACTATAGCGTTCTGGTTTCTATGAATTTGCTTCAGGAGGTTCACTAGATAGTTGAAATATGAACCTTACATACATTCACTTGCTTGTGCTAAGTGAGTTGTTGCATTGGGAGTCATTTTCCATTTTGTGCTTTGCAATGTTTGATAGAAGGTCTTGGATTTACAGAAGCAACTCCCAAATCAGTACTGAGGTTAATGGGCTTGAAGGGTTTGACACTATACCATTTGAAGAGTCATTTGCAGGTAAAAGTTTGTTTCTGCACCTCTGTTTACCAACTTTTCTCTTCTCTGATAACCCCTTTGGATGGTTTTGCTCCTTGTATTTTCAGAAGTATAGACTTGGACAACTGTCCAAGAAACAAAATGCCGCAGAGCAAAACAAAGAAAACAGTGGTGAGTTTGCTATATTTCTGAGAAATTTCCCCCAGAAAACATAATGTGGTACTGAAAACCTTTCCTCTTCATATTTTCTGGTCATTATTGCAAGGCTTAAGACAGTTTTATCGAGACTATATGATGAGTATTTGCCCAGTCAAATGTTGATGGAAATAGTCAGCTTTGCAAAAGCAAATTTGGAACAATACTTTTGCATGATTGTTGTCCTTGAGAACAGTTCTCTATAGCTCATTTTCCTTTTTGCAGTATTGAAACTTCCTTTGTTTGTTAAGGATTCTCGTATCTAGATTTGCTTGTCGGGTATCTTATGATTGTATTGTGTTCTCCAATTTCACAGGGGACTCCTCTGGACAATTCAGTTTGCATTCCTCAGGTCCCAGTACCTCTTCATTAAGTATGAACTTTATGCAAGGGTAGGTTCCATGTTGTGCTATTTTAGGCTTTGATGCATTTGATTTAATCATGCCTCAATGAACCTCAGTGAGCTTATTTTAATCGACTTAACTATTGTCTTCTCGTTGATGTCACCCGTGTCTAAACAGAGAAGTTCCAATCGCAGAGGCAGTAATGTGTCAAATTGAAGTTCAGAAAAGATTACAGGAGCAGCTTGAGGTATGCATGAACTAAATTTCTAGCACCATTCATATTCCTAATGAGCGAAAACCATTAAATAACACACACACACACACAAAAAAAAAAAAAAAAAAAAAAAAAACACGTTTACAAGTAATGATCTTGATCTTGTCATACACTAGCAGTCGATTCTCATTTTTGACATGATAGTTATCAACTATGTTTATTTTAGTGGCTGAGAAAACATTCACTGGCTTTAGGTCTCTCTTCCTAACAGACAAATATAATTCTCTCTACACAGGTGCAACAAAAATTGCAAATGAGAATAGAAACACAGGGTAAGTATTTGCAAGCAATATTAGATAAAGCTCAGAAGAAGCTCCCAGTCAACATGAACTCTCCTAGTGCACTGGAAGCAACAAGAGCTCACACTTTTAATTCACCTCTGTCAAATTTAATGGATTACACACATGGAGAAAACCGGGACAACAACATTAGAACGCATGGTAATAGTAATGAGGAGCTACCAAGGTTTCATTACATCATGGAGGAAGAACGAAAGAACGATCTCAATCTTAAGCTTGAAGAAGCTTCCATCAATTTCGATTTGAACTCTAGAAGTAGCTATGACTTTATCGGAAGATTGGGAATATAGCGTTAATGACACATAGTCAAGCCTTTTTAGTTAAGGTTGTATACGTCTATATGCATCTCAACAAGTTGGAATACTGCAGAAACAATACAAGATTATCATTGATAGTTCTCTTTCACACAAGATTATTCTACATTATTTGCTGTAATTTTCTTTGAAAACCAAATTCAAACATATTTATGAAAGATAATAAAAGCTAATTGAGATAGCGTTCTAAATATTCTTCCATGCGAGTGTAACGAACTTCAGGGTAGAGGGCAGAGGCTTCTTCAGCATTTTGTCCAATTTCAAAGTTAGTTAAACAACCTTCGTAGAATATGTGGTAGAAATGTCCCACTCCTACCTGCCCAGCATAGTCCATTCCTGCATCAAATGTTTTTGAATTATTATATTTTGTTAAAAGAATAAGTGAGTAAAGATTCGTCTAGTACACAATTTAATTAACTAATGAAAGGTATAACTAGGACTCTAGGAGGGAATAATTTTCAGAATGCACGAGTTTCGGCACATTCTTTTGAACTAAATTAATGCGTTTATGACTTGAAACTTTTGCAAGCATCAATCAGATACTAGTAAAACATGCTACATAATTAGATCTTTCGGAAATAATATTTACATATAACATATTCAACTACACAAGATGTACTATAAATCACAAATTCTTATAGTTAAAGCATATATAAATGAATAATAGCAAAGAACAAATAATTTTCCTCCGGAAAATTAAAAGGTACTCCCTCGTTTCAATTTATGTGACACTATTTCTATATTAGTTCGTTAAAAAAGAACGATATAGTTCTATATTTGAAAATAATTTAATTCTAAACTTCTCATTTTACTGAACTTAATGAGAAACTTTTATAGTCACACACATAATTGTTAAGACCACAAGCTTAAAAAATCTCCATTTCATATTTTCCCCTATATCAGATCAAACTATATCACATAAATATAAATATTTGTGTTTAGACAGAGGAAGTACCTTTCATGGAAGATAGGAAGTCTTGTTCAGAGATGCTGATTTTCTCAAGCTCTGTTCCTTTAAGCTTTTCCCACTTTGCTATCAATTCCCTTTGAGTCAGAATGTTTTCCGGTGGTCTAAGGTACACTGTCTTGTTCAGTGTCCTTGGATCATCTATGCTTTTTATAGCGTACGTTGCTACATCATCTTCATCCATATACACCACTGCACATATTAACCCAAATAAGCAAAAATATCAAATTTTACAAAATATAAACACTTTTCTGAAAAGGGTAGTAAGAAAATAAATAATAAAATTACTCCATTCATTCTTTTTTATATGACAATATTTATTTTTTCTGTTACCAAAAAAAAAAAAGGAAGAAATTTTTTATATTTGAATTCTCTTTAATTTTAGTCTACCTATTTTACCTTAATAATATGCTCCTATAGTCATAAAAATATTATGACATAAGATCACAAATGCTAAGAATACTTGAAATGTAGTATTTGTCAAAAGTCTCTGTTTTTTTACTTTTTCTTAAACACCATCTTTAGTCAAACACTATTGTCATATCATTTTTCTTAAACACTATCTTTAGTCAAACACTATTGTCATATCAAATATATATAAAACGGAGAGATAAGATATTAATCAATCTGTCCTGTGATATTTTTTGCTTTTTGAGATTCAAACTTTAGTTTTAACCGTTTATTTGAACATAGAATCTTTAAATATTTTGAAATAAAATTTACATATTTGAAAATTAGGTAAAAACTATTATAAGTCACAATAATTAATAATTTAAAATGTTTAAAAGGCATATAAAAGATTATGGTAAAATAACAACTCGTTTGATTCTCGAAATAAATTGGGATGGAGGGAGTAATTTTTATTGTGGTACCTTTAACATTGCCATCTCCATAGAGGGAAACTTTCTCTTTAGGAGGAACAAGGGTTCCAAGTTGAGAAAGATTGCCAACAAAATAACCAGCAAAGCAATTAGCAGAGATGTAAGTATAAGGAATATGAGCTTCTTCTATGGCTTTTCTCACTTCCATTTTCTCATCAAATGTCACTCTTCCTGGTTCTATTGCATGTCCCATTAGTGCTGGATCCATTCCAAACTCCGATGGCAAGAAACGCTGCCAATTATTTATTTATTTTTTGTCAACACAAACAAAAAAAAAGTAGCAAAAATTAGTCAGAAGTGTGTCGAAATCACATAGGTAGTTGTTGGAGTACGAAAAGATACTTACCTGTATAGTGAAAGGGAATATATGCTTATAGAAATGGTTTCGTATCTTTACATAAATTTAAATACGTGGAAGAATCTAGTAAGAAAAGAAAAAGAACGAACATATGAGTTTGACATTGACGGAAGAAAGAAAATACTAGCAATACTCTAAATACTCTATTTGTTCCCAATTTATAAGATATTGTTTGATTGGGCCGGGCACGTCAAACAAATCTACATATTTCATCTCATTAAGAGCATAATGAAAATATTTTAAAGTTAAATTATTTTCAAATAGAAGAATATGGCATTTTTTTAAGGACAAATTAAAAAGAAAAGCGTTTCAAATAAATTGAAGCAGAAACAACAATATGAGAGATTGGATGGATAGTGAATCAATGAGTTAACTATCTTTACAGAATAAATAGTGGTACATAATTTAGCGTTTATGTTGATCTTTTTTTTCTTTTAATATTAGTCTGTGGATATGCAAAGCATAATCAAAGATAACTTAAAACTAGTTTGCAGACGTAAGAATGGGTTAAGCGTGATGAAAGCGTTAAACTGTATCACATCCAGAAGATGGGAAGAATTACAAAGGCGGTCTCTGTAGAGTGGAGACTAATTAAAGAAGCATGATTAAGGGTAGCTATTAAATTACTAATTTAATTAGCCATCCTTATGAGTCAAGTCAAAAGTTTCATCATGGGGTAGTAATGTTCACCGCTCCCCATCTCACCAACTTTATCTTTTCTACTAGTGTAGTTGTCCGCGCTTCGCGCAATCATAAGAAAATGAATCAAAATATGCATGAATACTAACATTATAATATTGTGTATAAAATTATTCTACGGAAAAAAAATTGTTAAGAAGCATTAGAAAATGCAACTCCCATAAAAAAAAAAAAATTGTACGAAATTATTAGAAAAGAAAAGAAACCAAAATAATTTTCGATGTATATTAAGTCATTAATAGTTCACATTGATCAAAGAATTACATCCTACATGCTTCTTTTTTCACTGAGGTTTTTTTTATCAATAAGTATCATGAAAATTGTAGTTCAGAATCTTTGAAATGTTCCATGCACTATATATTGTTGGTAGTTGATCCCTGGATTTAATTGATGGACATGAAATAACATAATTTAAAAACAAATATTAAAAAGAAAAAAGTAGAAAAAAGAGAACACACAACGTAGCTAAATGAGTCCTCCAAAAAGTTTCAAATTTAATAGACAAATGAACAATATTGACTTGATATGAGTTTTGGTGAAACCTGCTCAAGTTCAATTTTCGTGATCTTACAAAGTAAAACATAAAAATCCAATTCAAATAATGAAACAAACAAAATAATTTAAGAGATTCAAAAAGAAGAAGTCAAAGAAAAAGAGTGTTGCTTGACAAAAGGATAAACGGTTCACCAAATTTGAGCGACATTCATCTTTATCTTTCTCACAAATACATAAGCTTCTCAACGAATTTCTATTGTATAGTAGCAATGGATAGATATCTAAAACAACCACAATAAACATACAGTATAATTGTCTGATTAATAACAATTGCATTTAAATACAATCATATATACATAAGATAAATAAAATTTCTCTCTAGCTAAGCATTGGACAATGAACCTGTACATTAGGTGTTTGGTGGAGGTACAAACAACAACTAAAACAAACACTATAAAAACTGGAAAATTAGCAAGAGAGGGAAAGCTATGAGGTCATGTACAGTTTTTCCTGTTTCTTTATTATTTATACCAACTATACCAGGGAAGGGAAGAGACCTTTGAATTACTTTTAGTAAAGACTTTTGGTATTCTAGCATTAATACTCATAATTTTAGGAATACAAACGGAAGCAGTATTAAGGAAAATAAAGAGATTGAGGAGATCAGTGATAAATAGATTTCATGAGGAAAGAGATACACCGGGTAATTTTAAATTTCTGCACAAATAAGGTGCTTATTAATTCATTTGGTGGTTATGGATACTACTAATTATTACTAAAATTAAAAGTAGAAGTTATGAAGATCAAGAGAGGTGAGTGATGAAAATAATTTTCTAAAATAAAATATAAGAAAGTGAGAAAAAAGGTCAAAAAAAGGAGAAAAAAGATAAATAGGATTCTTGGCCATAGAGAGATGTCACATCATCTTGTCTATGCCTAGCTTTATATTATACATAGATATAGATTTTTTTTTCTTCTTATTTGCCTTTTGTTCTCCTGGACTAGATTTACAGAATAAATTCAGTAGATATATTATTGGATTTTATCCTTTTTATGGGTTAAATTATCGGACAGGTTACCATCAGATAGAGTGCATTGGATATTCTTATTGATTTTTCACGAGTAATATGGACAGCTTGCCCTTTTTACTAATCTTGATAAAGAGATCACAATTAGACTAGATATGGACTATTCACGTTCAATGTTATTAGACATTAACAATAAATTAAAGGAGAAGAACAAATTAAAGTAAAACCGGTCAGAAACTAAGACATGAGATTTGGGTACATTAATTCATTGGCCGAAAAACGAAGTCCTTACTCCTTAGTTAGCCATATAATCAGAAAATAGAACTAGTGGGTACATAATCTCATTTTGTTAAGATAATTTTTCACGTGAATGAAAAAAATATAAAATGGAGACAATGATATAATATTAATGTGTGCACATGAGGTTTTTCTACCAAAGTTGGAGGAGTAAGTTTTCCAAAATTATCTTTTTAACTATTGTTAGGATGCATGTTAACTTAATTCCCCCAGTCAAACTTACATTCAGCTTATAGAAAAGCATGAAAAGAAATAGACATAAGGGTCAAAAACATGCCTCAATTATCATTTTTTTTTTTTTTTTTTTGCGTTTCATATCTGAACTATCTGAAGTAAGACTTTTCTACCTAAACTATCACCAGATAGTTAGCAAAACACACCTGAACGCTGATTAGACTAAATGTTTGACCTCAAACATCAAAATGAGCGTGAAGCATAATTTTCTCAAAAAATTTCGTCCATTTGGCATATGTAACAGCTATATATGAGCTAACCATTTGGCATATGTAACAGCTATATATGAGCTAACTCAGTATTTTTTAATCTCCAATTAATTCTTTAAAATCCTAAGCTCTCCACCTTCTTCTTCATCATTTCTCAACCATTTTTCTTCATTTCTTCTTCTCTTGTGCAGATTTTCTCATTTATTTCTTCTTCATTATCAACCTTGTTCTTCATTTTCTTCTTCTGTAAGAGCTAATCAGATTTTCTCCTTCATTTTGTTTCCCTTCATCTTCTTCATTGGTCATATTTTCTTGTCAAAATGAGGAAGAAGGTCTTTTGCAAATGTGGGCACATTATCCACGTGGAATTAACTTTTAACCTAACAATTAGTTCTGCCACGGTGGAATTAGTTATCCAGGTGGCACGATTTTTAAACAAAAAAAGAGAATGTAGTACACACACAATCATATATAAGTCGAGGTGTGTTTTGCTAACTATCTGGTAATAGTTTAGGTAGGAAAGTCTCACTTCGAATAGTTCAAGTATAAAACACAAAAAAAGTGATAGTTGAGGTGTGTTTTTTACCCTTATCTTAAAGAAATACTCTACTATATATCAACTTGATGTGTGAGACAAAAGCAGATACACTTCACTCTCAATATTAATTTTACGGCATATATGTATATCTCTCTATATATAAACACCCCCCACCCCCACGCCCAACCCCCACCACAGACACACACGCAAAATCCTTTTTTTTTACTAAATTAATTATGCGATACAACTCGTAACTACTGTATCCTGACATTATGAAGTTGAAGTCTTTAAAAACCATATGACACTTATAACTTTTGTGTACGTATAGCTAGTGATTACAAAAAATTAGTCAAACTGAGCCACGATTGAAGACGAAGAAATTAATTTTCTGGTAGATTACGTGAACATCTATGTATGATTTAATAACAATCTATGCAAATTAAATTTTACTTTCAAGAGAAATAGCACAATAAAATACCTTAATATTTCCAGCTTCTTTGATGGCGTCAACCAACTTGAGTTGCAACAAGATATTGTGACTTCTGAAATGTACACCGGACATGGTGCATATAACAACATCCACCTTTTTGACAGCTTCCACTAGGCTCTTGTGGTTGGAGAACGAGGCCTCGACAAGTCGAGCACCTTGCTCCTTGAACGACAACAACATCTGTAGTTTGTCGATGTCGAGGCCGATCTCCTGCCTCTGCAGGACATACGTTGTATGTCCCTGTGCTAAGCTAGCCTTCACAATCCTCTTGCCCATATAGCCAGTTCCACCTACAACAAGAACCTTGCTTTTTGCCATTGTGTAGTGTTCTTGTTATTATGCTTTGAAAAGTTGGAGAAACTAAGCCATATATATAGGGAGATTTGCTAATGCTTCTATTTTATTTTATTTCAAAGGTGTGTTTGAAAATTTACATGAAGTTTAAAGTCTTAACTACTGTAGCAATTTGGCATCGTGTCTTTTTCGTGACTATGGATTTAATTGGAAAAATGTCTTAAGTTTTTTGAGTTAATGATGTACGCGCACAAACAAGAAAAAAAACTCTTAAAAATATATTGAGGAAACAATTAAAGCGTTATCTGGATTAAGACATCTTTAATGAGTGTGAATTTTCTTTTCCATTTTCTAATGTGTTTGAATTATGTAGAACTTCTTGTATTACTGAATATAAGAAACAGACATCCACAATATTGATATCCACAATATTGATGACAAGCAGACAACATAATTAAAATTATTGTGGAGCAAAACTAGCTTACGGTCAAATCTGAAATCTACTATTGTTGAGTCCACATGGGTGGTGAGATGGGGGACTTGGTCGCCTTTTATCGTATTGGGCATCCTCACTTCACTAACTATTGAATCATGTTAATTAGAACCAAAGTTAATTATTTATCATAGTATTATTTATCATAGTATCAAAGCAGTCGAATGTCTTGGATCTAAGTCTCACCACCATCCATTATCAAAAAAAATTTATACGTACTTGGTCATTAAAAAATTAAACCCCCATGTGAGGAAGCGTGTTGAAAATATAATTAAGTAAATAAGAATTTTACTCTCTCTAACAATTTAAGCTTTTAAATGAGATGGTCACACACTTCAACAATAATGAGCTAGCGTCGGATCCATCCCAGATCTTAATTTACTTCATGTTGGACACTCATATTATATTGTCCACACTAGTTGTGACTCAAATTGTAAGAATAAGCTAGAACCGCAGGTGTAAAAGTAGAGATTTAGTAGCTCAGTTGGTTGGCTATCTGAACTTTCATCTTGTTGGTGAGGGTTCGAATCCCCACGTTGTAATCCCCTCCCCATTTCCTCATCCCCTACCCCTATGTAATAAAATCAATTAAAAAAAAAAAAAAAAAAAAGAACCGCAGGTGTAAAACTGTGCTACACCACTGGCTGTGATAGTAACTCTTAAGAAATTTAGTTTCTTGTATAAAAAACTTAAAACATGAAAAGTTAATCCTTATAACATGAATAGGACCACAAAGAATATTTATCTAGTAAAATTCCAAGACTGATGCATGTTACCAAACACTGTTTTGGACATTTTCATCTGCCAAATAGAAGGGCAAATTGGTGGAGTAAATAATGTCCCTATAAATGAGGAAAGTAAACATTGTTTGGTGTTTCAACAAACCAAAGTGAAAGTTAGGTGACCAATTTGTGTTTCTCTTGGAAGTCAATCCTTTTTGCATACCAGTTACACACTGTTGCAACTGCCAAGCCGTAGCCCAATTACTTGCAAAATTTTGGTTAGTTTGGTGAGGTACTTCACTTAATTGGATTTTCTCCCTTTACATCATTCTAAATTCTATATTTCTATTTTTTTTTTTTTGTATATAGAAGCATGAAGAGGAGGACGACCAAGGGTATAATAGTAATTTCAAAGTTATAAAAAAAAATCAGCCACTGAAACTCTTTTCGTGGACCTCATTTCCCAATCTTTCTTCACTCTCAACTCATACACATCCTACAGCTATGGCTCTCATAACTTTCATACCATCCTTTTGAATTTTTCTAATAGCCACGTGGATACTTTCACTTATTCATTTTGTATTTATCAGTTATTGTAGCAGTACTAACCTATCACACGTCGACCAAAGTTTTTATTTCCCCACTCCATCAATTTGTAGCTAAATTATTTTTTAGACCCCTCTCGAGTATATTCCCATATAAAAAATGTACAGTATGTAATTTTCAAATATTGACCTCGAAACTTTTTAAAATCTATAATTTCTCTATTTAGTCAAATTAATTTTAGATATATATAATGTAATTTGATAAGAGAAGTAAATTCAGTATATATATCAAACAATTCGTACTGTATTTGGAATTTAAAAAAATTGACTTAAAATGATTTCACCTAATAACTAAAATAATGATTTTTTGACGTCAAATATAACAATACTTCCTCCGTTCTATATTATATGATATTTTTACCTTGGGCACACTCCTTAAGAAACTCCCTTACCCTTAGAAAGTAAGAGGTGTTTTCATTGAATTATCCTTAATTATGTAGTACCTATTTAATATGATTTCTTGGTTATGTAAAACTCACTTATTTAAATAAGGATTAAAATACAAAAGAACAATTAATACCTTTTTGATTTTGTAAAAGATTATTTAATTTGACTAAATGGAAAAGCTAAAAATACTACTCATAATATGAACCGGAGGGAATAAATATAACACCTTTTGTGTACTTGATAGATTTAGGCATTTAATGATTATATATGCAAACTTAAGTCCTCACAAGATAAAAGAGTCTAGCTAGAGAGTTAACTAGCTTCACTTGTTTAATATACTACCAAGTTTGTCCGAACCAAGTTATCTTTCAAAACATTCATTTATATTTTAATAGAATTGATTAACAATCTTATAACAAAATATCATAAGGTAAACAAAAACGCATACTCTCTGCACATATTTAAGAAAATATATGAATTTTATATTTTAAAATGATAATGGAAGTCTTATACATATTCATTTTTATTTCTTTCCTACAAACGATTAATTTCTATTCTTAGGTACCTTACTTCAATTTGAAAATCTGATAATTAGTTGATCGTATAAGGCTTATATAGTTTTAGCAACTATGAAAATCCAAGATGACTAACTAAAAAACTTAGAAAATTTACAAGGCTATGACTTTCCTTGTTATTGAAAAGGGAAGTTCCGCTTCCACATAAATATTAAGACCCGTTTGGGCTTTGGCCACGAGAATTTTTCACTTTTTTCCGAAAAATTATTTCACTTTATTTGAAAATTAACGTTTGGCCATGAAAATGAAATTGTATTTGGAATTTGGAAAAACACCTATAATTTTGTTTTCACCTTTTTTCACTTTTTTCACTTTCAATATATTCCAACACCCAGATATTCTTTGCAAAAACTATAACGAAACACAACTCCATCTTCAACTCCAATTTCAAAATTTCAAATAAAGTGAAAAATATTTAGTTTTCATGGCCAAACGCCTACTTAGAATCGTTCTTTTGACTTCAACAAACATGCAATTATTTTTTTTACGAACACAATGAAATAAGCTATAAGAGAATGAATAAAGTGAATCTTTATTTAAATTTAGCAATTGATGATTTTCATGAAGATGTCCATCCGATGATATTCACTAAAATTAAAATGATAGAAAAAATGTTAACATCGCTTCTATAAGAGGATGTTACAAACAAATCGAAAAATGGTCTATGAAAGATATTGTCAGACTTCTAGACCAATATATTATGAGTATTTCGTTGTCACTAAGAGTGATGTAGTAGACAAATTCACGGCTAATATGGCTTATGCTAAAAATTTGTCTATTAAAAAATTATTTTTATTTGAGATCAGTGGAATTAGTAATTATAAAGTAACTTTTAATTATATTTTATGCTAATTATGTTGATCACATATGATTATACAACTAATACTATAATTAATAAAACTTTTTATATAGACCAAACAACGATTTGAAAATAAATACTATAACATAAAGATTATTAATCAACATAATCTTATTTTTATATTTAATTCATGTATAACTTGTTTGCAAATCAAATAATTTGTAATTACTTAAAATTCACTTATGATAAAAGAACATTATAAGACAAGGAGAAGAAAGAACAACAATTGATTGCCAAAAAATCATTGAGAGTTATAGTGGAGTAGTAAGTACTTCTTCGATCTTAACCATAAGTTTTAGATTTAAACTTTGGGTATGGAATCACGTTTAGCAAAAATTGCTTTAACTCTTAAAGTTAAATTTTCTTAGATAAAATAAGAATTAAACGGGACTCAAAGTCGGTGTCAAACATAAAGTGAGAAAATTAAAACAAACAAAAAAATGAGCGTCAAAATTATAGCACGGACAAACCTCATCTAGTTTAACTATATAATAAGAGTGAGTCTATGGGACGACGAAGGGTATTCCGGTAATTTTATCCGGTCCAACTTTTTTTCTCCTTCTACGTACATTCTACAAAGATCCTTTTCATTCTACATGCATCCTACACAGATCCTAGATTTTTTCTCACTCTAAAACCTCTGGAACTGTCCATCTTCGTCTTCACCCTGAATTCGTGTCTCTGGAAGTGTCCATCTTCGTCTTCACCCTTGAGGTATGCTTCTCCCTCTTGCCCTAATTTTCTTCAAATTTACCAATTTTATGGTTTAAATTCATTGTTATTGTCAGAATTTTCATGAACTCTCTCTTCAATGTTCTTTGGCTTTTTTTTCTATTGTATTGTTGAGCTATTGTCTGCTGCTTCTTTCGATTTTTTGGTGGGTTCTTTTGGTTGCTTCCTTTCTTCTTATTCTTTCTGTTTGTTTGCTTACCTTTCTGGTGGTGGGTTTGCTTCAAAATATCAAAAATTATAAAATTTTGAAATGACAAACCCGGTTGAAGAATACAGTGTTTAATTTTTTTGTTGAGTTTTGGGACTAAATTTACTGCACTTGGAATTTGGTAATATATAAAGTAGGATCTTAGTTTTGATGTTGTTCCCATGAAACCATTACTCTAAGCAGGATTATAATGAAAATATAGAGCTTTTGTTGACTCCGTTTTCTAATTTGGTTGCTCCATATCGTCGGAGAAATTTGATTTATCTTTATAATATATAACAATCTTGTGTTGAAAGTAATATCAAAGGCTGCTTTCGGTTGGTTTCATAATGGGGCTGTTCACTACAAGCTGTCAGCGCTCAACGCTGTCTTAGACTGAATGTTGATTACAAAATTTTCTAAAACCAATCACACGGAAGTTCAAGATAACCACATGCTCTAACCAACTGAGAAATGATAAAATGAAGCTTCCACATAATTTGAGCCGTAGCATGGAAGAGCGACCTGTTAGCGTCTATTGTAACATGCCAAAGGTTTGCAGCCATCACGGTCTTTGAATCCGTGATGCCAATGATTTCTTCGTTAATCTAATCAATAGCTCCTTTTTGTAGGTACGTGTGTGTACGTACTGTGTCTGTTTCGGTCTCACTCTCTCTGTTATACTATCTTTTGCTCCGAACTCTCACCATCACTTATTTTATTATAAATTACAGGTTTTTGCTGTCTACAGTGGATGGAATTTCAACCCAGAATAAAGAATGAGGCCAACAGGGAGAAGGGATTTCTTGGAGGGTGGTTGCCCTCTCTGCTTGGCCTATCATTTCTCCATCTACCAAATCAACAACCTTCTTCAGAAAAAAACAGGCAAGTATGTTTGGTGATTCTGATAGTCGAGATACTATCTTTTTGAGCTTAAGCCTTGAGGCAATGTTTTTGGTCCAAAACATGCCCAGATCTAAAGGTTGCGTTTGTTTGATGAGAATTTTTTAACATGTCCAAATGGTTCCTAGAACTATGGAAAAGTTGCCATTTCTCGAAAAAGGTAATGATGATACTGCTAATCGCCGGCCGAAGTTCGGGGCATGGAGACGATCCGACCCGTATCTTAGCGCGGGGCAAACCCGATGGTTTGGGATTGAGGCCTTCTCTTTCACAACGGCCAGCTTTGCCGGCCATGGCGTGGTGTTGTCTACTCTTTGCCCCATTTTATGCAGATCCGAGCCTCAATATCCAAAGCTTGTCACCCTGTGATTACTTGGTGACAAGGAGGTGAAAATGCTTCTCAGAAAGTAATGGCAGTTTCATGAACCTGACAAGATATGCTCGAGTTAATTGCTCTTGGTTTGGTTGATATTATTTCTTTTGCATCAATGAAGTGTTGCATATGGTAATTTATTTTACTTTTGTAGTTTTAGAAGGATTTTGAAAGGAATCTATAACTAGATGTGGCTGATGGTACAATGCTTACATTGAGCATTATGCTTTGAAGTTTTAAGGTAAGGCTGTGATGGTATTCTCAAGTAAGATTTATAATCAGATTTTTGAGCTGATTCGTATCTTGACTAGGCAAAGGCAGGGGAATTTGTGAGGTTGGTTCTTATGCGCTCTCACAAAGGCCTCCGCTTTTTGCAGCCATGGCGAATAGCCCCTTTTCTGATATAATTTTAGGCTAATCTGAGCCTCTTTTATGTATTATGGTTAGTTCTACAATGAGTGGTCCTTTTGTTTAGTTCTGTTCATGTTCTTTCTTTTGTTTTTGAATAATCTATATGTCTGTATGGAAATGAATAAACATCAGCACCTTGTATCTTAAACAATTTATTCCAAGATTTCTTGACACCATAGTCTTTCATTACCCATAACTTAAAACTATCCACTCCTCATGAGTATAAGTAGAATAACCACAAAGTCCTCCTCCAAATACTGAGATTGATCTGAAATTGGGTTGTGATGATGATTTGCTTCTTTCTAGGCTATAATCTACTTCACCGCATTGAGAAAATATGCCCCGTATCTTAGCAGGGCGACTCGGTATAGCATCTATTTGTGAACCGGTGTCTGCAGCCATGGCGATGTTGCTTTCTCTTTGCTTGTTTGTAGAATAGCAAAATCTGAGCCCTAAAGTGGACATATATGATTAGAAATGCTATTGGAAGGGACTGAACCTTCGACCTTGTGGTTAATAACCACACGCTCTAACCAACTGAGAAATTTTTTCCATTGTATTGCTGAGCTATTGTCTGCTGCTTCTTTCGATTTTCTGGTGGGTTCTTTTCGTTGCTTCCTTTCTTTTTATTCTTTCTGTTTGTTTGCTTACCTTTCTGGTGGTGGGTTTGCTTCAAAATATCAAAAATTATAAAATTTTGAAATGACAAACCCGGTTGAAGAATACAGTGTTTAATTTTTTTGTTGAGATTTGGGACTAAATTTACTGCACTTGGAATTTGGTAATATATAAAGTAGGATCTTAGTTTTGATGTTGTTCCCATGAAACCATTGCTCTAAGCAGGACTATAATGAAAATATAGAGCTTTTGTTGACTCCGTTTTCTAATTTGGTTGCTCCATATCGTCGGAGAAATTTGATTTATCTTTATAATATATAACAATCTTGTGTTGAAAGTTATATCAAAGGTCGTTTTCGGTTGGTTTCATAATGGGCTGTTCACTACAAGTACATGTCGTAGCTCAATTTGTCTTAGACTGAATGTTGATTACAAAATTTTCTAAAACCAATCACACAGAAGTTCAAGATAACCACATGCTCTAACCAACTGAGAAATGATAAATAAATAAATCTATCACGGGGCTATATGATGAAATTCTTCGTAGAAAATGCAATGAAGCTTCTACATAATTTGAGCTGTAGCATTGTAACATGCCAAAGGTTTGCAGCCATCACGGTGTTGAATCCGTGATGCCAATGATTTCTTCGTTGCTCTAATCAATAGCTCCTTTTTGTAGGTATGTGTGTGTATGAACTGTGTCTGTTTCGGTCTTACTCTCTCTGTTATACTATCTTTTGCTCCGAACTCTCACCATCACTTATTTTATTATAAATTACGGGTTTTTCTTGTCTACGGTGGATGGAATTTCAACCCGGAATAAAGAATGAGGCCGGCGGGGAGAAGGGATTTCTTGGAGGGTGGTTGCCCTCCTCGCTTGGCCTATGATTTCTCCATCTACCAAATCAACAACCCTCTTCAGAAAAAAAAAACAGGCAAGTATGTTTGGTGATTCTGATAGTCGAGATACTATCTTTTTGAGCTTAAGCCTTGAGGCAATGTTTTTGGTCCAAAACATGCCCAGATCTAAAGGTTGCGTTTGTTTGATGAGAATTTTTTAACATGTCCAAATGGCTCCCAGAACTATGGAAAAGTTGCCATTTCTCGAAAAAGGTAATGATGATACTGCTAATCGCTGCTGAAGTTCGGGGCATGGAGACAGTCCGACCCGTATCTTGGTAGGGCAAACCTAGATGGTTTGGGATTGAGGCCTTCTCTTTCACATGCAACCGGCTGCTTGTAGCCATGGCGTGTTGTTGTCTACTCTTTGCCCCATTTTATGCAGATCTGAGCCTCATATCCAAAGCTTGTCACAACAGTTACTTTGGTGACAAGGAGGTGAAAATGCTTCTCAGAAAGTAATGGCAGTTTCATGAACCTGACAAGATATGCTCGAGTTAATTGCTCTTGGTTTGGTTGATATTATTTCTTTTGCATCAATGAAGTGTTGCATATGGTAATTTATTTTACTTTTGTAGTTTTAGAAGGATTTTGAGGTTTTCCCTTTGAAATTGGGTTTTTCAAAATTTAATTAAAGCCTCCTTCTTCACTGACAGACATTACATTCAGATGTTACGGCGAGTAAGTATAATATCCTACTATTGGATATAGTTTTATTTTTTATGCATATTGGTTGTTTGTTTTTTCGTTTGATATCCGGGTTCTTCATCGTCCTTTAGAAAGTGGAATCACAGGTGACAGGTGCTCTTGATTAGAGAAAGATCAGGGGGTGCTAATGATGCAGATAAAATATCTGATAAAATGTCCTCCAACAAAATAGTGCCTACTGCATCAGGAAATGGCTCTACAATAGTTGCTGATACCTTCAAATAATACATAGAGATGATATAGATATGCCAGATATGTTCTCTTACTTTCTTATAGTACTTGAACCATAGGAAGCTGCTCTATTATTAGCTAAAGAAATAGATAAGGAGAAGCTTATTTTTCTGTTGTTGCATGTCTATGTCTTAGTTATTTGCTTTGCAACTTCAACTATTTTGATGCGTGATTTCCGTAGGAATGTGCAACCGTGGTAGTATCAATTATCCTCAAGTCCAACAGAAATTTCACCTTTAACTTCTATTTGCATACAAACCCATTGTTTGTGGATCTCTTTTTCTTCTGAGATTAATTATGATTTGTGGGTCAATACTCAGGACATGTTTATGTCAAATAATAAAATGTATAATGCTAATTATTCTTGGTATAAAGAATGAAAATAAAGAGCTGAAAAAGAATAAGAAAGACAACATTTAGACTACATGGGAGTAAGAACCTTTTATATTTACATGCTTGGACCATTTCGCATATTAGAATTGCATTGAGAGTTGATAAAAGTGCACATAAATCCTATGCTGAGAATTTTAAAAATTAATTGAACAGTGCCCGTATCATAGTTCTTTCATGTTTTAAAAGGTAGAATAGGGGTGTGCTGCAATTTTGAAAAGCTGACAGACAAAAAGTGGAAGAACAATTCTTCCTTTAATAGTCTTCGCATAAGCAATAAACAAGACACATCCTTATGACCGATTAGGCTCTTACTGGTACAATTTTGCAGGTGATGGTTCCTTTAAGGTATCAGATATTCTCGATAATTTGACTTTTTCTTTTTGGAATTTCGGAAGATCCAAGTGACCAAATTAACGATGCTATTGAAAGGGTCCCAAGAGTTAAGTTTGTTGCTGGAGCTTTTGAGTACCCTCCAAGTTATAAGTCATTGTTGGATATTGTTTGTTGTGAAGTATGTTTATATTGTCTCTTGTCATCTGTTGCTTTATTTCCTTTCCTCTATCTTATTTTGTTGAATTCTTTAACTGAACTTGAGAATTCAATAAAGAACTAGATCGAGGAACTCCAAATTGCTTAAAATGAAACTGAAAATCCTCTCAAGGAAGAGCAAACTGAATATAGAGGTTTACATCTTCTTTTAGATTAGACTTCTGATTGCTCTTAGTTTCATGAGAAACATTACGAATTCATTATCTGCTGCAAGATAAAAGTCAATTACAGTTACATGCTCTTTTCTTTGCATTTAGTTAGAGCTGCATGTTCTTTTTATGCTTTGTACCTACCATTAGATTTGGACATGGATTTGAATAATGTCCTCTAGCTGTATTGCAGACACAGCTGAATTTGTTATCAGTTACAACTACCAAAATTATGTTGGTCCACCTATAATTCACTATTTCTGTCTTTCTAGCAAGCTCACTGTATAACTTTGTTCCCCAAACAAATATAATATACAATGAACCATAATATGTTTTCTTTATTTTCATCTCATTAGTTTAATGTAAAACGCCCGTGCCTTGCACGGGCACGGGCTATCTAGTCTGTTATATAGAAGTGTGAAGCAATGGCACGACCGAGGGTTGAAATGTCTTTTAAATCTATCATATAGGGGCAAAAAGGTAACTTCACTTACTGAGCATCATAAAGTGCTACTTAACGTGTCAGTGGGATGCTCACACAGATGGTAATTTCGGGTATTCGATAGTTATTGTGCTTGAAAAATGTTGTACTAGAATGCTTTGTTGGTGTACTTTTTCCTCGATCGGACAAAAGACCCATGTGTCAATTACTTTTTTGCATGTGGGTCCCATATCTTTTTCTACCTTGCAGCCTTTTTACACCCACATGGCTGCTATTCTACTGACAGTTGCATTTATTTTTGTTAGCTACTGTATATCAAAAAACAATTACTGTACGTAGTAAAATTAGCCAAACAGGAACTCTTATACTCTGTATCTTCACTTTTTGTTTCCCTCCCATGTACTTTCACTTGTTCCTAATTTTACCAGGGAAGACTTAAGTAACACGGATGGAAATCCAACCAAATTACAAGCAACTCATTTACGAGAATGACACATTTTTCAGCGAAGAGGATTCAAATTAATCCCCCTATACTCCGCTGGTGACAAAAAATGTGATAGCATTGTATACGGTAAATACCGGACACAACGTAAAACGTAAAACCGAAGCAATGAGCACCGAGAGAGAGAAGAGGGGAACGTGCCTGGTGGCATTCGAGCTAAACCGAGGGAGCGCCTGCACCGGAGCTGAGTAGGGTTACCATTTGTTCCGGTGTAGCCGTTGGTCCGCGTCACCGTGGTTCCGATGTAGCTGTTGGTCCACATGGCCGTGATTCCGGTGGAGCCGTTGGTTCGTTGCTTAGCTTGCTCCGGTGTACCATTTGATCCGTATGTCCGTTGTTCGAGGCACCGTTTGGTCCGGTATGGCCGTTGCCACGAGAGCCACGCGTCGGTGGCGTCCGGCCATGGTCGACTACCAGCCTTGCGTGTGTCGGACGGGGGTCGGTCTAATCTCACCAAATTCGAAATTGTCCTTGTTGTGATTATTTTATTTATTTTCGCATTGTACAAAGCCCATGGAGGCGCACTATAAATAGAGGACAACCCTTCTTTGAAGGGGTTGGCTCCTTTTATCTTCAAAAGAATACCTTTAATAGAAGAAGCTCGTATATCATTTTCTCCTCTCATTCCACCCTTGCAATTTGTTTCCTCTTAATATTGTTGTTAATGATACGATATATTGTTCATGACGTTTATATCTTTAGCTATCTTATTGATGAACCTTCAAACCTCTACTTTCTTTTGTCTTATCAATCTCATGAACTAAGCACGTATCCTATACCCGCATATAAATTCAATTGATTATCGATCTCGGGGTAAATGAGTTTAGCGCCCACCGTGGGGCTAGGATAATAGTTCTTAGTCTTGACTCTTATAAAACTCATTTAAACCGTAACCCTTCGTTCGTCTCGTCAAAGGCAAATCTATGGCGCGTCGGGCAATCGGTCACGTTAACAACACCGAAATTGTGGCGAGAAAATGAGGGCGGCGAACAACGGGGGGCTGCGAATCCGTCGACCGAACCCCCCGTTGACTCGAGGAGGGGCTCAATCGGCAAAACACCGTGGATCGAGAATGCCGCCACTACCGGCCACGGATCCTCTAAGAACTCATGCTCGGTTACATTGTCTCGGACCCCACAGCGGGAAGGAGCGGAGCGCCGAATGACGGCATTAATTTGCGTCGATTTTTGAAATGTTGCACAGAACAAAGAGCAGCAATTGCCGAGCAAGGAATGGCGATTGCCGGTTGCAAAATGGACACGGGAAGCCGGGCGGAAAAGGCCAAGGATACGGCGGAGCGGAAGGAACGAACGCCGGGTGGTCGAGAGCAATGACTCGGGGCCGGTTCCTCCACCGAGTCTGAAGATGCTTGAGACCTTGGTAAAACGGGTGGATTCGACCGAGAAGAAGGTTGAGACGTATAACTCTCGGGTGGACCAGATCTGCAGGGCCGCCACTTGTTGAAG